>NC_061508.1:108466783-108520078 GCF_022539505.1 Lolium rigidum | reverse complement strand
CTCCTCCAATTCTAATACGCATCAAATTTGAACAAGAGAAGTCCAAAGCGCGGTGATCTTCGCCGACAGTAGCATGGTGGTAATTATAGCCAGATGAGTACAACTCTGTACTAATCAAATTTCCACAAGAGAAATCTTAAGCACGGATTAGAGAATCTGAAAATAAGCAGACACCTTGAAGGATTGGAGAAGGACGCGGTCGATCTGGGCCTTCACGAGGATTGGAGGAGGGTGCTGTCGATGTCGACCTGAGGAAGACTCAGTCGAGCTGAACCTTGGAGGAGCAGGGCACGGGCGGCAGCGTGCGCGGGCTGAGGCTACGGAGTGGCGGCGTGTGTGGCGGTTAGTGCGTGGGCGGCGGCGTGCGCGGCGGTTAGAGCATCTCCACTCGTCCTCCCTACAGTGTCCGGCCCCATATACGCTTTTTTAGTGACCGTATAGGAGGCACCGACGCAAAATAAAAATGGGGACATGCCGGCGCCCAGCAGCACCCCCAATACAATTTCATATATAATTAAAATTTAAACAACAAATAAATTGCGATAATTTATTACAACTTAAATAAATGTTGGACATAATTCAACAAGTTCAACATAGCACGCAAATAATTTAGGTTCATCAAATTACACAAATTTAAAAGTTTAAATCACAATGGTAAAGAAATAAACAAACTAGACGCCGCACTAGCTTTCCATCATCTGCCTTGGCTTGCTCTTGCGTGCCCCGACGCGGAGCCACCAATGGTTGACTTGTCCTTCTCGACGATCATGGTCAAGAGGGAGATGATGATCGCCAGATGTTCGTCGTCTGCAGCGGCGTCCCTGGTACAGCCGCGAAAGCGAGCTCCTTGTCCATGCGCACAGCCAAGACGACGTCGTCATCCGAGTCCATCTCCTTGGCAAATAGGCGAACACCTCGCGTGCAAGGTGGAAACATGGTGGGGATTGAGGTAGCAGTGGTGGCGGGAGCGGGTGAACGGTGACGGTGGGAAGGGCCGGCGAGGTGGCGAGGGTTGTGGTGGATTGTATGCGGCGGTGGAGTGGGTTCCTACCGGCGGCAATTGGACCGTCGCGGCGAGGGTTGGTTGCGGCGGTGACAGTGGTCGCGAGACGGAAAGGAGGAAAATATTTGTGATTTTTTTGGCTCTGGTCGCCGACAGGGATGGCCCACGGCGTTTTCTCGCTACGCCGACGCCTCCACTAGCCCCCCTTTAGATTGGGTTCGGCCTGGGGGCACTGGACGGAGAGTTGGGCTGCGTCGGCTGAAAAACAAATTTCGGAGCCGTGGCTGGGCGGCCGTTTTCGCGCCAGCGCCCCCCAATCGGCTATTGGGGGCTTTTGGGGAGGGCGAGTGGAAATGCTCTTAGTGCGTGGGTGGGGGCGCGGCGTCGTGCAGGTCATGTGCAGGTCGGTGCGGGGCTTTGGAGCATCGGGCTTCTGGGAAGAAAGAAAAACGCCTCAACCGGTTTGGTGGTAAATCGAATTTTTTTTATGTTCTATGTAGAAAAGATAAAGAAATGTATAGTGAAAAGCTCTTTCTAAGCATCCAGTTGTCTTTTTTACACACCACACAAAATATTAGTTTTCGATGAAACGACTTTATTAGCACATAGAATGTTGACATCTATGCGTCAATTTTTTTTCGTTCGGATTGTTTTGACAATTTTAACTGCATTGAAGCTAATTAAAAAAAAAAAAAACGAGTACCAGTAGGAGGAGGAACCCCTACGGTATTTACATTAAGGTAGAGGGAGCTATAAGCACTAAATCGCGGAGCCTGGGGCTCGAACACGCGACCTCGCGGGAGCGCGCCACGGCGGACGACCGGGGGCAACTACCATCCTGGTCGACGACCAGTTCCCTTCAAGCTAATTTAAAACCAGAAGCATATGCTTGCAAGTGAAAAAAACGCCTCGTCCGTTACTCAACCTACTACTCAAGTTCTTTAACAAACAATCCAAATTTACTGATGAACAAATCAAATTATATTGGATCAGTGAACATAAAAGACACATTCGGTAAAGATCTTTGATAAAACCACAAGATTCATCAAATACCTTCAAAGTCGTCATCTTTTGCTCTACCTTCTGCATCGTGACATTCCTCCTAAACTATAGGAAAAAAAGATCCGCATAAATAAAGTTTCTTGGCCCAACAAAGAAGCCCGTTCGTTAAAGCCCACATATAACTAAATTTTCCTCCCAGGTTCTGGCCCACCTGCAGCGAGCGAGAGCCACATCCGCATTTTCGGAGTTGCTCTCTCCTCTCCTAGGGTTTTCTCTACGAGCGCTATAAAGCTTCTCCCCCCTCCCGCCGCAGTTTCTTCCTCCCGTTGGATCTTCGGAAGCCGCCGCCGCGAGAATACTTCGGCGAATCCCAACGCCAGGAGGAAGATGGTTAGTCTGCCTTGGCCGATTACTCTTGTGGATGTACAATTTCTATTCTGGATACGTTTAAGTAGGCTGAATTTTGGAGCCTGATTTCAACGCTGCAATGTTGTTTAGCCATGATTGTTTTGCACTGGTGTCTGCTAATTTTGGCATCAGTTTTCTCACATCTGTAGGCTAAACATTTGGTCTCTTGTGTCTCTAGCCGAAGCAGATCCATGAGATCAAGGACTTCCTTCTCACCGCGAGGAGGAAGGACGCACGGTCCGTGAGGATCAAGAGGAGCAAAGACGCTGTCAAGTTCAAGGTGCGCTGCTCGAGGTACCTGTACACCCTCTGCGTCTTCGACACAGAGAAGGCGAACAAGCTGAAGCAGTCTCTGCCACCAGGTTAGCATGTAGAGCTAATTCAGCCAGACATGGTTTACTTGTGGTCGAATGTGGGATAAACTTTACTTGGACTTCATGCTCTTGCTGTTGTTATTTGAAGTCGACATTGTGTTTCTGTAGTCGATGTCCCAGTGAAGATAAAAATCAGGTCCAAAGATGATTGGTGACTGGTTTTAGCTCCAAGCCATCTGTCATACAGTTCTGCTGAGTCGATGGCTTGGGGCTAAAACCATGTTTTAGAATTGTCGATGATGGCCATATTAGCTATGAGATCCGAGGGACACCAAATGTTGCAGAATCCTTTGTTCTCCTAGTTTCTACTGTTCAGCTGATTGTGTTATCGTCCTTTCTGAGTAGTTGTGTTTGTAGTAACTAGCCCAAATAGCAGTGTCCCTATGAAGAAAAAAATACTACCAGAGATGAGTGCTGTAATAGTTTTAGCTTCAAGCCATTCTAGTCATTATTTCTTTTGACTTGTGGCTTGTGGTTAAAACTAGTGTACTTTTAAGTTCACCCGTGATGGCCAATAGCTATGAGATCCGAGGGATGTGATATTTGAGCCAAAGCCTATTTTTCTAGCAGTTCAGTTGGCTCTGCATCTTTTGTTGTTTCTTTCAGATGTCTTGCCTATTTTAGCTGTTTATTTTTTTGTTAGCTTTGTTCACCCTCATTTGCTCTCCTAGGTACCACCATAGATTCTATGTTTGACGAGTTTCCATTGATGCAGGTTTGTCAGTCCAGGAGATCTGAAGATACAAGCCGGTGTCATGATGAAATAGCAAGGCTTCTCTTGTTCACTCTTGAAACTTTTGGACACTAAGCAATTAGACATGTCAGCGGTGGATAATTAAATCACAACACTGAGGAATATACTTTTTTGCCACATTACAAAAGGCTCATTTTCAGCTTATTTCTTGTATGCACTGTCTGTTGAGTTTATGATTGGTCTGCCTGTTGCCACTTGTGTGATATTGGGCACAGCTGCACAGCAATGCCTGGTATGCACCTCGGTTGTTTGTCTTGTGAAATGTTCTATCACTCTGTTCCACAATGTGCTGCTTTAGCAAACTAGTAAAATAGATGCAGAGGAAGTATGAAATTGCTTGTGAGGACTCATGAGCCTTTTGAGGACACGTGAGCCATATCACTTATCAATTTGCAGTTGAGTCATGTTGCATTGTGCATCTTTGTTCTTATGTTGTCCATCTCAGAGCTCCGAACTGAGGTTTTAGATGTGGGGTCATTTTTTACCTGCCTTAGCAGTACTTGGGTAATAGCAAAGTAGGTACTCCGTTGGATCGTTCCAGCAGCGTTCCCACAAATGCCTGGTTGTGTTCAGCTGGGTTTTAAAGGTGCAATTTTATGATCTGTTATGTACAAACCACGTCCTGTAAAGATCATGTAAATTTGGCAGACCATGGGCCACAGAATTCAGGGAGTCATCAGCCAAAAGCTTGATATCATTTTAAATGAATGATAAAACAGAGATCAAGTTTTCATGAGATAACTTTATCCCAACAGGTGGTGCAAATTTAGGATTCAAAATACGATTAACTTGGTAGATGTCAATAGAAGTTTATGTCTTACAGGCTAATCAGTTCCTGAGTCGCCTGCATTTGATCTACAAACCATAATGCTTAAGATATGTGAAATTCTGCTTCCAAGACATTGTTGATGCATTGCAAATGATAAAAGATTGTGCAAATTTAGGATTCAAAATAGGATTAAGTTGGATTAAGTTGGCATTTGACAATAGAAGTTCAAGCTGAACTATCAAACAGCTGCTAATACCTAATCTGTCTCTTAAGGAAAATGAATAGGTTCTTCCAGCCTTGCAGGTGCTAATCAGTTCCTTGGTTATCTGCAATTGATTTAGTTTCAGTGCTGCACTGCAGCTCTTCCTCCATGACAGTTTGCAGGCAGTCGGTTGCTAGAAAGGAAGGAAGAGCACACTCGTGTTTTTTTTAAATCTGGGATCCAAGTTGGTGTCAAATCTGGAAAAGAAAACTCTTGTATGGGATACCCAAATATAGATGGACGTGGCTACAGAGTGCCCGGTTACCGGTTAGTCTTACGGGGTGCTCACCCTATCGGAATCTAATTCTTTCCCAAAATAGAAATGGGGATGCGGTGATAGTGACAGGTAACTACTTTGACAGTAGGGACAATCCGAAAATAGAAAGCAGATGGTCCTCCACATTTCCTTCCGCGTGTTCCAACCCGTGCAATCTTTAGATGCGAAACTGCATCCAGTTTTTACGAAAAAATACAACATCCCCTAAAAACACCCATACCACTTAGTATGTGTGATCTAACTGAGGATGTACAAAATGCAGTGACGGATGTAAAAAGTTATAAAAATTACATCCAAACTCACTAAAACTGGGATCACAAAAATACAGTGTCCTACACTTTTATCAATTAAAACATTCTGAATGTAGAAAAATGATAAAAATTACAGCTAGAGTGGAGAGGAATTAATATAGTTACATCCATCTACTGATCTCCGGATGAAAAGTTCAAGAGCCACTAATTAGTCTGCAAAAAATTACATCCAGGAACCATAATATACATCCTTCTACCAATTTTAGTCTGCAAAAAAATCACTTCCAGGAACCATAATATACATCCTTCTACCGATCTGGAAGTAGAAAATTTAAGAGGCAAAATTATTCTGCAAAATTTACATCCAAAAACATCATTTCGATTCTTCAATTGATCTGGAAGTAGAAAACTACATGACCGATATGCAATAGAGTAGATCATGTAGTAATAAGCACCTTAACAAGCATGAACACGCGAAACAAAACAGAGAAGGATTAGCGGCAAGAAGAGACAAAGAGTGGAGATGATAGCACAAACACACACTAGAGAAAAAAGTGGCTTGTTGGCCTGCTGGCGTGCAGGGGCATAGCTGCAGCAGCTATCGATTGGGAGCCAGGCGATGGGCGGTGCCGCTGCGCGAAGAGCAAAGGCTTTGACCAGGGCCTGGTGTGGATATTGGTTGCCCTGCTGCTGTGTGTGGTGCAGGACCTGTGCTGGCCCGGAGACCAAGTCGAAGACGAGCTGGAGCAGTTGTGATTGGGGCTTGGCGGTCGGATCAAATCAGCACGTCAGCTCTGCATCGTCCGCCGGATCCAGGAGCTCCAGGCCGCCGCTGAGAAGCACCACCTCTGGGCGGTCTTCGATGCCGAGGACGAGGTGGATCCGGGTGGCACCTAGCCACCCGCACCACCACATCGCCCATGGCCGCCGCCCTTCGCCTCCGTCGCCGGCGCTGCTTGTTCCTCCCTCCCCCACAGCCGCACCAACACCATGGCCGCCGCCCTGCTCTCCTTGGGAGGCGCCTCTCCTTCCTGCTTCGCCGAACTCAGGTTTCACTCGATGGGATCCAATCCATCTCCTCTTGTTCGAGTTCGTGGTGGAGAAGATGCGGGTGGGGGATTTTTCATCGGAGATGTGTGGATGAGGAACTGGGATAGGGATGGAGTGGACCAGACGAGGGCTGCGCCTTAATCGGTGGCACGTGCGGTGTGGTCCCTACTAAAAAGCTGTTGCACCGCGTGATATTGATCGGACGCTCGCGACGGGTGAGCACCGCCTAAGATAAAAATGAGCTCAGGCAGTAATTAGATTTTGGGAATATAGATACTCAAATTCGAATTGCTCAACTTTGTAGCTTCGCAAGGTCCTTCAAGATCGCATTGTGTGTGATGTGTGAGCGAGGAGAGGCCTTGCGTGGTCGGTGGAATTCTCTTGACCGGGATCGCGGTCTTCCTTCCTTCTTCTTTTGGTGTGGCGGCAGGTCTATTCGCCGGGTGCGATTTGTTCTTCCTCTTCGTCGACTTGCGGCAGTGCGTGCGGGTTTGGGTGGTGCTGCGGCGGTGGCTGAGCTGCGGCGGTGCGTGTGGGTCGCGTCGTGGTGGCCGCCCGTCTTCTCGGTGGCGTCTGCTTCTTCTCGCTAGTACGATTTCCCTGTTGCCTTCTCAGTGATTTTCCTCACGTTAGTGGCCGATGAGATTAGAGCGAGTTGTGTGAAGATTTAGCTTGTGTTTGCTGTGTGTGCTGGATCCATGATGGGCCGTGTGTGCAACCGTTTCTTGGGGAGGGGTCGCTGCCCTATTATCCCCCTGAGTCCTCACCGGAACACAATTTGCCCACCGCATTCTCCTCCCTCCATTCGTGAATTCGCTAATCCGAACGGCATCCGCGCTGAACTCACCTGGCCCTGGTACTCACTGCCGTTCTATCTCCATGAGCCGTCCGGTCTGCATCTGCCATCTTGGTCACGTGTGCTGCCTCGCCGCCATCAACTCCATGCGTTCCTGATCCGTGCTCGCCGGCACCGTTGAAGGAGGTCTCGCACCACCTGTCAACCTAGGTAGCGGCACAACGCCTCGGCTCATTCAATCTCTCCACCCCTCTGCTTGCCCCTCTCCGTTCATGGTCAACACTCTGTAGTGGAGAACAAGGATTCCCGAGAAGACACAGGTTGATTGATTTATGGATAATGCTTACTAGCAAAGGAGGGCGCGGCGGCACGCCGCGCCATGTAGTGACTAAGTGATGGTAATTTTTGGTAGTGTTAAATGTTTGTGAGTTTAATTTTTTTCTTTTTGTAATTGTGTATGTTATTTTTAGAATATGTGCTATGTATAATAAACCCAGTTGGGTGTGTACCATCTTTGACGTGTTGTGTGAGTATTTTACTCTCTCTTCGTTATGTGGACTGCGTGTGTGGCTATTCTGAATAAAAATGTGTTGCTTTATTTTATTTTACGGTATGCACTGTATATGTAAGATTAACCAAGTTGTTAAATGAAACAAAAGTTGAGACAACAAAATGAATAAGAAAAGTGAGCTGGTGATCATATGTTAGGGTGGTTAATTTTTTTTTCTTTTGGTAAAGCATGGATGGATGTGCTACGCATGCTGGTACATGTGTCTGTTGCATGTGTTCTTTAAAACATGGTGTGTAGCTGCATTCTTTTCAGTAGGTGACTACCTAAATAAGGCAGATACATATGTATCTATTCAATAGAGTGTTCTCCTCACTATGAACAGCGAGTCAATGGATATTTATGATCTTCTTGAGATGGTGCTCGCTTGGATGTCATGCCGACTCCTCGATTTTCTCAGTGGTAAATTTCTTTTCACCGTGGTGATCTATTTTTCTTGCTGTTAGTATCTTCTTCGAATGTGGGGCTCATTTTTTTACATAAAATGTGCACACTCTTGAAGTTTCTTGTAAGGTTATATTGGATGAAGTGGTTAAGAAACTTCCAGATATGTTTGATTCGATACCTATTGTAGGTATGGTGGGTTTTTTTAGCGATGTTCATTGTTCCGTGCAAGATTTGGAGGTTCTGTCAGGTGTTTACCTCAAGTGGGCAAGAGTATCGTACAATGAAGGGGGTTGAAGAGAAGGCAACAGAGTCGTTCATTAGGCTAACTTGAAAGGAAATTTAATTTTGAAATTAAGGATCCCATTTGGTAGAATATACGCCGTTTTAACCACAATAGTTACAACTCTTGTAGTGGAAGAGAACCATGTATTGAGGGTGAGAGTAGAAGCACTAACAAATGGTTGGTGCCGTACGTTGGATGGTGTCGATAATAGATATGCAAAAATTGCTTATGCTCAGCCAATAACTTTTAAGTATTGTGCACCTAGAGTTGCTGAGTGTTCATATGAACAAATCACTAATTTCGCTTTCATGATTGTCACTAATGGTATGCCTGAGTTTGAGAAAATCGCTGAGAAGTATTAGTTAATGTTTTCACTTCTGCTATGTTAACGGTTGTATTGTAAGGAAGTGACTTAAGGTGTGTAGGTGTGTATGTTACGTTGTATAGAAGAAAAGTTGTTCAATGTTTAGTTTTGTAAGGTAATCAGATTTGTGCATGTGCTTTTGTATGTATATTGTTGCCGGGTGCACTCTTATAAAACATCGATAGACAAACATGGATAGACAGGTAGGCAGTAAGTAGTATGAATTAGAAATACTGGGAGCTAGAATTCGTGAAGAACAAGTTTAACTTATAAACTTTGTTCTAGAATATGACCGAACAGTGTGTCCTTTATTCATATTTCTAAAATTGTACACCATTCATATGTTACACAGAGGAGAAGATAACATGCCTGATAGAAAAGGATACTTAGTAACTTCGTGTGGCCACACTAATCTATAATTCTCTCAATACACCGACATTGTTGATGGATCACTGAAAATCAGAGGAAGCAGCTTCACCTGTATCCACCAAGGAATTTTGCGCACATTTGCAGACAAACTGAGAAAGTGTAGGAGGACACAGCTCTGCTGAATGCATTTGGTGGATCGTCAAGGGATGTTATATGCTCTTTCACCATACAAAAAGGACTGACCACGTATTGAATCATGGTAGGTGGGAAAAGATTACACGGTAAGCCTGCCAGACGTAGCTCAGCTCTGCTTGTTATACCACTACCTGTTAATTCGTAGCACTACAGAACCCAAAAATGCAGGGTGCTCTGCTAAGACAACACAATTTTACCTCATCGACTATAGAAGCTGATGATGGTGCACTCTGTTGCGTGAGATCCATAGATGGTGGCGGAGTTGAGGTCTTACAAGGACCTTGAACCTGCTTTGGAGTTTGAGGAATAGGGAGATCCTCATTATTCTGACCCGCAGCCGAACCATCCATGCCTTGTCGCACAGTAACATTCGCACATACAATCGGCTCAGCAATCTGTAGTGTGCAACGCATCCAATGATTCACGTCTTGGAGTGACAACAACACTGAATTCTCTTCCCACGATGGCAAGCAAATCCGGGGGCACGGTATTAGCCTGCCCTCTGACACTTGACACAAGCAACAATGCCTCCTTTCAAAGGACAATCTCTCCTCAAGTCTCAAACAAATATAAGTCTGCAAATTTGGCACGTCAAAATTTACACGTCAATTTTTTTTTTTTTTTTTTTTTTTGCAGTGTGAACATCTACAGAGTCAGTGTAAATTGGTCGAACAATGAACCTATACCTGCTAGAGTAATAGCACAAGTGAGTAAGCATTTGTCACGAACAGGATAGATAAACACACAATAAAAACGACGGAAAACAGAAGACATGGCAAGCAGATGTGTGTACCTTGGCAGTGGTATAGCAGTAGCGCACGGAGGGCACTTGTATACTCCATCCTCTAACTCAAGTTTCTTCCAGTATTCTTTGCATCTTATCTAATACCAGCCCTTTTCTGTGAGAACTTCGTTGATTCTAACAAATATCTTGTAGCGTACTCTGAGAATTACTGACCAATTCTAGACACCGAACATGCCATGCTATCATTTGGTTCAAATGTTGATATTTCTATGATTGTTGATACGGTCGGCTCAACATGAACCTAGTTTCCATTGTGCAGCTCGATATGCCACCACATATGCTTCGACCTGTAGCATACGCAAGACACACATGTTACCGAACAAATAGTAACTTTAACACGCCGCCGGAACTAATCTCTTAAGAAAACGAACCTTTCCCAAACAGTAGCAATCTCTGGAATTGGCATATTAACATGCCATCTTGTAGTAGATGTGCCGTTGAAGGCCAATAAACATGTAGAATATCAAATATTATAGTTAGCATAAATCAGAAAGGAAAAAAGCACCGAACGGCAACAAAAAAAATAGTCGAGAGTGTATGACCTGAGTACTGTCTAACTGTCATGCCAACAAATAAGATGATGACGGGCTCTTAATTTGATGCCTGTCTAACTGTCATGCCAACAAATAAGACGATGACGGGCTCTTAATTTGATGCCTCCATCAATCCATCAGCATCAAATAATCAGCAAGCTCCCCCCACAGGGTAACAACAGCATGTTCGCCTCATGAACTAACGCATGTATGAATTAGATATTAATCAGAAGAAGCAAGTATTTGGTCTGAAAAATAAAACCAAAAACAGAAGCAATTCGGCACCTGCCATTTCTGGCTCCTAGCATTGCCAGATGGAGGCAAAACATGTGACTTTTCTCACCAATCCAACAACATCTATAAATGTACACGAAGCAATTAAATTACCACAGAAGAAAACACAATTTGCTAACAATACAAAGGGTATAAAATAAATCAACAATCAAACCGGCCACATTTGTACCAGGTAAAAGTATAATTTTGTCGATGCGATCTGACAGCATGCTGAAAGGGGGAGCAGTATAGGCAAACATAGGAAAAATCTCTAGCGGTGGCTCCACCTCCATCAGAATAGTTCTCATAGTGAAGCAGATCCTCAAAGGATGGTACACTGACCTATAGCTCCTTTTGGGATCATATAGATAAAACTTGTTAATGATGTATACAGACCCCTCCTTCAGCTAATCCCTAAATTGATCCACTATATCACCAGGAAGTAAACCTTCCATTATGGATTTATGTAAATCACCCAGGAACAAAGAGGAAAAGAAAAATTCTAATCAGAGAGTAGAACAACATAGGGGAAAATTGAAGGAATGATCAAATCAAGTAACTATGATAGGGATTGCCCAAATTTAAAAAAAAAACACTTATCTCTCAACTCTGAATGGAATAAGGCATGTTAACTATGCGCACCAATCAAAGGATTAAGAAATTGAAAAAAAATGAATACACACAAGTTGAGCCACTACAAAGCGGGATAAAATGGCGTAAGGCTGCAGAACATCAATAAATAGATTGATAGATTACACCTGAACAACTTGACAAATAGAAAAGCAAAGAGAATAGATATAACATGTTGGTAAACGATAATAAAATCAAGTGAGAAGAGAGTCCCCTGATCTGGACTCCTAAACTCACAGATCCCAGCAAATAGAACCATGATCTTCCATCGATAGGAATTCCGAGACATATTCTTCAGGGGCATAAAACAACACGAAATCGTGAGGGAGAGAAATCACATATGAGCTGTATATGCATTAGCAGCAAGAATCTGAAATAAGGAATGCAGGTAATAAGAGACGAACCTTGTTAGGCAAGTGAGCAGGCAACAACAGAAAGACCGATGAGGCAAAAAACCATCACCACTTCCACTGCCATCGAAACGCACAGGCACCGAATGCACTGGACCGCGTCGCGTAGCAACACCGCCACCGCGCGCTGAAAGCACGCCACACGTGAAGAGAAAAGGGTATAAATTCTTTTCGAATAGTACAACAGTGCTGGTAATACAGACTAAAACCAAAAATGGAAATTGTAGGGACATCACCATACATATGAATTCCTTCTCTGAATCAATTCAAAGCTGAAATATTCAGAAGCAGCAAAGAAAAATCTCTCTTGTAGTAAAAATATAGAATCAAATGACACAATTATGGCTGTTTGAAGATCTTTACATGATGAATACTACAGGTTATCGTTGATAAAGTAGAAAGCAAAGAATCAATTTTTTCTTGGAAAAACAATAACAATGTACCATGGTATCTGTCATTTTCCCCTTAATAAGTTGATCAAAGATGTTTGCAAGCTCATATTGATGATCATGTGGGTGTATAAAATGAAAATCACCTCTTTTACTGTAGCTTTGACAGGGGTACCGGCTGCTTCATGCATAGTCGTATTTTCTAAGATCTAGTCACCAAATTAAATCATATCAATCTTCAAAGCAGCCAAATTAAGTTCAAAGCCAAATATTTTATCGTGCGCACCCTTCAAAAAAATATCAGTGCATGGACAAAGCATCTGAGCATGGAGCAAGGTTTGAGACCAAAATAAATCAACTCCTTTTAACTACATACTCGAGAGTCAAGAATGCCTAAATCTGCATCAACTAATTTGGATCGGATGGGGTAACTCTTGTTATTTCCGATGCTCCGCAGTAGGTGATCAATCTTACACAACACACTGAATAGACATAGACCTTTCAGAATTTAACAAAACCAAGAAAATAAGAGCAAGGACTGTTGTTTAACAACCCTGCACATGCTAAACTAAACATCAACACATTCATGCAGATTCTGGATTTGTTAGGTACACTACAAACCCATTTAAGCATACCATTTCACAAAGATATTTCTAAAAAGAGAGGAATGAGTATCCAATCTACACATAAAAAACATGAGTATTACTCTGGAAAAACCTAAGATGGCCAAGACAATGCCAGGGACACTATTTTAGGCTGTAGGTTTATAACCACAAAATTGGAGAAAGACAGAATCCCATCCAAACTCAAGCCCTAAATGAACAGTGTAGCAGTCAAGATTTTATGAGATCAAATACATGTCAATATAACTGGTTATGCTTTATTAATAAAGAAGAGAGACCGTACCCTTTTAAATACATTACTTTGTCTTTCATTGGACAATCTTCAAAATAAAAAATCCTAGACCTTCCGATACACGTTATGACAATAAGGTAAAGGTTGCCAAGCGGCATAATTTGACTGTACGAAGCTGCATAATTTGAGCACCGAGTATTAGCAGGTTCTATCTTAACGAAAAATATTCAAAAGCAAAAAGCTTTTAGGAGCCATAAAGAGATATTTTGTGCCCTGAAACTTTTCTTGATACCCCAAAACAAACATGCATCAATAGAATTACCTGAGAAATTTCTTAACACTCAAGAATAAAAAAGAAGCAACGGTATTATCTGTCCAACATAAATAAAAAGAGCATCAGTAGCTAAGGAGATTGTTATCTATATATCTATATATTCATAGACGAAAGAGCTAGGAGATGATGCTGGACTCTTGACAGGTGACCAGTGTTGATCGAAGGTTTGTCATCCTAGAATAGAAATTAAGCCCAAAAATTACATCTAATACATCTGAAGAACATGTCAGAATTATAGCAGATTATACTTGGCACAGAAAGCTTCAGTAAGATGTTTGGAATGTGCATCTTGTGTGCCACCGATTTCAGCATGACCAAAGAAATATGATCGACCCAACAATCTTTTTACCTGCTAATCCAAATAGGCAACCATGGAACTTCCTTTGAACGGCAGCAGCCCCCAATCTTCCGCGGGCGGTTGCCGCCACTGGCGATGGGCCACTTCAGCGGAGAGATGCGCTGCCTCGATCACTTCGTGAGAGACGTGGAGCATCTTCTTGCAAACCGCAATGGCAAGAGGATATGTGGGCTGTGGCGGCAAGCCGGTGAGAAGCTGCACATCTGGGGCACGCCGGCAGTTGGAGATATTCTCCCATGGGCGACGCTCAGAAACATGCGAGGGAGCAGCGGTGGCCGGCCATCCTCGCCGGGGTGTTGGCCGTCCGTCGCCCAGGTCAGGTCGAGTCCCCAAATAGAGGGTCGACCGCACCCCAACCTCCACAGCACCGCCGGAGCCTGGTCATCCTCGACGTGTTGCCGGCAGGTGAGCCTCTTGGGCTCGGCCGGCCCAAATGGAGGCAAGGGGAAGCAACGGCCGAGAGGGAATCAAGCAGGTACGGTCCGCCGAGGGTTGTGGCGGTGCCCGGCGGTGCGGGGGGCGGAAGGTGGGGCGGCGCGTGGAGGAAGAAAGGGCGGAGGATCGCGTGGGGGAAAGAAAAAGGCTCGAGAGTTTTCCAGACGGATGGTTGGATCGGAACAAATGTACCTGGTCAAAGCGGTGGAACAATAATTAAGTACATGGGCCCACCAAACACACTGTTTTATCCATCTCACAGCTACAGCCACACACAAATGGCCCAAACACCAAGCTGCGTGAAGAAAAGCACATGGAATTGTGCTTGTGTCGGCAGCAAACAAATTCCCTCTTGAAAAATAGCACAGACCACCTAAATTGCACACAGAATATTACCGATGGAATGCAAACCATAAAAGAGAGTACGTGTCATCTGTAGGTTAATTCACAAATAGGCTCCAAAATCATGTGAAAAAAGAAGTTTGTTGCTTTTATATTTTCCTTCGGAGGTTCCGACTCTGGAAGCCTCCGGCTTCTGTGTGTGCCGCGTGTCCCGAACGGGAGAGATTACTCATGGGTCCCACCGTTTCTGTTCCCATCAAATCTTATGCTCTCCTCACATCTTGTCTTCCTCCTCGGTCCCCAACTTACCCGCTCGACATCGACGGAGCGCACCGCTACCTCCGTCCCCTGCGACGGCCGGCGTCTACGTAGAGTGCCGCTGCCTCCTCTCCCCGTGAGGACCGGCCTCGACGGAGCGCGCCGCCGCCTCCTTTCCCAACGACGACCGTCCTCGATGGAGTGCGCCGCCGCCTCCTACCGCGCGACGGCCGCAGGCGACCATCTCGAGCGGCGCCGGCTCCATTCGCCGCGAAGGCCGCCGCCTCCGTCCCGCGCGTCGCCGCCTCCTTTCCCCCGACGGCCGGCCATGACGAAGCACGTCACTGCTTCCTTCCCCGCGACGGCCGCCGCCTCCATCCACGCGTCGCTGCCTCCATCCCCCACGATTGCTGCGTGCCTCCATCCCCAACAACGTAGGCCCTGACTCCATCCCTGTAATGGCATCCGCTCCTGCTCCAAGCTGGGCGCCGCCAGCTACTCTGCAGTCGCAAGCATCCACGCCTAGTGCTGCAAACGCGTCCACGTCATGCTACCAACGGTGGGCGTAGTTCCTTTCATCGGCGGGAATAGGTGCTACCATCAAGGATGTCGGTGATGTCGATCGGCAGTGCTACCACGGCTGCGCTACCAATGAAGTTCGTCGATGCTACCATCGGCGGTAGGCGATGCTGCAACTGGTGCCGGTGCTGCCAAGGAAGAGTGGTTGTGCTACCATTGTTGAGCGGAGGTGCTGCCAATGAAGATCTTTGATGCCACCGTGGCGGATGCTGTGATCGGCAGCGACGGTGCAGCAAGGCGGATGCTTTGACCAGTAGCGGCGGTGCTACAAGGCAGCGGTGCTGCAAGGCGGATGCTGCGACCGGCGGCAGCAGCGTTGCTGCAAGGCGGATGCTGTGACCGGTGATACGCGTGAAGCACACGTCCGTTGGGAACCCCAAGTGGAAGGTATGATGCGTATAGAAGAAAGTTTCCCTCAGTATGAAACCAAGGTTATCGAACCAGTAGGAGTCAAGGGCCACGTGAAGGTTGTTGGTGAAGGAGTGTAGTGCGGGGCAACACCAGGGATTCCGGCGCCAACGTGGAACCTGCACAACACAATCACGAGTACTTTGCCCCAACTTAACGATGAGGTTGTCAATCTCACCGGCTTCTTCGTAAACAAAGGATTAAATGTATGGTGTGGAGAATGATGTTTGCTTGTAGAAAACGGTAGAGAACGAGTTTGCGATAGATTGTATTTCGGATGTAAAAGAATGGACTGGGGTCCACAGTTCACTAGTGGTGTCTCTCCGATAAGAAATAGCATGTTGGGTGAACAAATTACAGTTGGGCAATTGACAAATAGAGATGCATACATATCATGATAATTACTATGAGATTTAATCGGGGCATTACGACAAAGTACATAGACCGCTATCCAAGCATGCATCTATGCCTAAAAAGTCCACCTTCGGGTTAGCATCCGCACCCTTCCGAGTATTAAGTTGCAAACAACGGACAATTGCATTAAGTATGGTGCGTAATGTAATCAACACAAATATCCTTAGACAAAGCATTGATGTTTTATCCCTAGTGGCAACAAGCACATCCACAACCTTAGAACTTTCATCACCTTGTCCCGGATTCAATGGAGGCATGAACCCACTATCTAGCATAAATACTCCCTCTTGGAGTTACAAGTATCAACTTGGCCAGAGCCTCTACTAGCAACGGAGAGCATGCAAGAACATAAACAACATATATATGATAGATTGATAATCAACTTGACATAGTATTCAATATTCATCGGGTCCCAACAAACACAACATGTAGCATTACAAATAGACGATCTTGATCATGATAGGCAGCTCACAAGATCTAACATGATAGCACAATGAGGAGAAGACAACCATCTAGCTACTGCTATGGACCCATAGTCCAAGGATGAACTACTCATGCATCAATCCGGAGGCGGGCATGGTGATGTAGAGCCCTCCGGTGATGATTCCCCTCTCCGGCAGGGTGCCGGAGGCGATCTCCTGAATCCCCCGAGATGGGATTGGCGGCGGCGGCGTCACAGTAACTTTTTCCGTATCGTGGCTCTCGGTAATAGGGTTTTCGCGACGGAGGGATTTTATAGGCGAAAGGGCAGGGTCGGTGGAGGCACGAGGGCCCCACACCATAGGGCGGCACGGGCCCCACCCTGGCCGCGCGGCCCTGTGGTGTCGGCGCTGTTGGAGATATGCCCAAGAGGCAATAATAAATTAGTTATTGTTATATCTTATTGTTCATGATAAATGTTTACATTTCATGCTATAATTGTATTAACCGAAACATTGATACATGTGTGTTATGTAAACAACAAGGAGTCCCTAGTAAGCCTCTTGTATAACTAGCTTGTTGATTAATGGATGATCATGGTTTCGTGATCATGAACATTGGATGTTATTAATAACAAGGTTATGTCATTGGTTGAATGATGTAATGGACACACACCCAAATGAGCGTAGCATAAGATCAAGTCATTAAGTTCAACTTGCTATAAGCTTTCGATACATAGTTGCCTAAGTCCTTCGACCATGAGATCATGTAAATCACTTACACCGGAAGGGTACTTTGATTACATCAAACGCCATTGCGTAAATGGGTGGTTATAAAGATGGGATTAAGTATTCGGAAAGTGTGAGTTGAGGCATATGGATCAATAGTGGGATTTGTCCATCCCGATGACGGATAGATATACTCCGGGCCCTCTCGGTGGAATGTCATCTGATTAGCTTGCAAGCATATGAATGGTTCATAAGAGATCACATACCACGGTACGAGTAAAGAGTACTTGTCGGTAACGAGGTTGAACAAGGTATGGAGATACCGATGATCGAACCTCGGACAAGTAAAGTATCACGTGACAAAGGGAATCAGCATCGTATGTAAATGGTTCAATCGATCACTAAGTCATCGTTGAATATGTGGGAGCCATTATGGATCTCCAGATCCCGCTATTGGTTATTGCTCGGAGAGGAGTCTCGACCATGTCTGCATCGTTCGCGAACCGTAGGGTGACGCGCTTAAGGTTCAATGTGGCATAAGTAGATTCGGAATATGAGATGGAGACCGAAGTTTGTTCGGAGTCTCGGATGGGATCCAGGACATCACGAGGAGGTCCGGAATGGTCCGGAGAATAAGATTCATATAAGGGAAGTTGATTTCTAGGTTTCGGAAAAGTTCGGGATTTTTCCGGTGAAAGACTGGAAGGTTCTAGAAGGTTCCGGAGGGGTCCACCATGGGGCCCACGACCTAGGGGGCCGCCATGGGCCGATGGGGTGCTGCCTAGCCCTAATGGGCCAGGCGCACCAAGCCTCAAAGGCCCAGGCCGGCCACCCCTTAGGGTTTCCCCAAAACCCTAAGGGGGGATCATCTTGGGGGGGAAGTTTCCCCCTCCCCCTTGTGGCCGCCGGCCCTAGATGAGATGGGGGCGTGGGGGGGCCACCCCAACCGACCTCCCCCCCTATATAAAGAGGGGAGGGGGCAGGGGGCGCACCCTATCCTCCAGACCAAGCCCTGGCCGCCCCCTCTCTCTCCTCCACCATATGCTGCTGCGGCTTAGGCGAAGCCCTGCAGTTTTTCCTCCTCCACCACCACAACCACGCCGTCGTGCTGCTGGGTTTTGGAGGAGATCTACCACACCTTCGCTGCCCGCTGGAACGGGGAGAGGACGGGCTTCATCGATACCGTACGCGCGACCGAGTACGGAAGTGCTGCCGGATTGCGACAGACTGGGATGATCGTCTACACCAACAACGAGATCTAATCTCGTAGGCTTTGGAAATCTTCGAGGGTTAGTCTCATATCAATCTCGTTGCTCCGATCTCATAGATTAGATCTTGGCTTTTCCATAGATTAGATCTTGGATTTATTCGTCTTGCGGTAGGATTTTTTTTGTTTTCTATGCTACGAACCCCATCAGTGGTATCAGAGCCAGGTCTATGCATAGATCTGTTGCACGAGAAGAACACAATCGTTTTGTGGGCGTTGATGCTTTTGTTGCTTTAGTTTGTGTACTTTGCATCTTGCGGGATGGTGGGATGAAGCGGCCCGGGCTAACTTTACATGACCGCGTCTCATGAGACTTGCTCCACGCTTGACATGCAACTTGTATTGCATAAGTGGCTTTGCGGGTGTCTGTCTCTCCCACCATAGTGAAGATCCAATTTACTCTTTCCATTGACAACACTAGTATCACCGTTGTGGTTCATGTTCGTAGGTAGATTGGATCTTACTCGAAAACCCTAAACCACGTAAAATATGCAAACCAAATTAGAGGCGTCTAACTTGTTTTTGCAGGGGTTTGGTGATGTGATATGGCCATGATGTGATGATGATTATATTTGATGTATGAGATGTTCATTATTGTATTATGGCAACCGGCATGAGCCTAATGGTTGTCTTTAAATTTGTTAAGACCTACGTGTCTATTCATCATGTAATAGCTTTATTTCAAGTAGTTGTTATAGTAGCTATAAGTGATGGACAACCATGAAGCGGCGCCATGGACCTTGGTGCAATGCTGGTGATGATGGAGATCATGTTCGTGTGCTTTGGAGATGGTGATCAAAAGCACAAGGAGAAAGGCCATATCATATCACATATTATGAATTGCATGTGATGTTAATCCTTTATGCATCTTATCTTGCTTAGATCGCGACGGTAGCATTATAAGATGATCCCTCACATTAATATCAAGATAATAAAATGTTCTCCCCTCGTATGCACCGTTGCTACAGTTCGTCGTTTTGAAGTATCTCGTGATGATCGGATGTGATGGACTCTACGTTCACATACAACGGGTGTAAGCCATGTTTGCACACGCGGAATACTTAGGTTTGCTTGACGAGCCTAGCATGTACAGACATGGCCTCGGGACAACGAAAACCGAAAGGTTGAACACGAGTCATATGGATGATATGATCAACATGTTGATGTTCACCATTGAAGCTACATCATCTCACGTGATGATCGGTTTTGGTGTAGTGGATGTGGATCGTGTGCCACTTAACAACTATGAGGGATGTTGTATTAAGTGGGAGTTCATTAGTAATTAGATTAAAACATGAACTAATTATCATGAACATAGTCCGAATAGTATTTTGAATTAAATTTGTAGAATTGGCATCCGTTATCTACCATGCACTAGTCTTGTAATTGAGATAGAAATACTTGTTAAGTCCGACAAGTAACTCTACGGATCGGTACCGTATTGTTAAAGAATCAAGAAATGATTAAGTCCTATTGCAAACTTTTAGTAAACCTCTCATTAATGATTCAAAGAACAATGGTTTCAATTAGTACCTAGAATCATCTTGCCTCCGTGAAACTTGAAATTCAAATCTGTTTGAAAAACAAGGAGCTGGAAATTTTGTTTTCAAAATAAGCAAGGTATGAGATATATGTGATATCTAAGACCTTATTGCAAGATGATAGAATATAATCTAGTGAGACTACATAAACTCATAAGTTTTATGGGAATGTACGAAGGTTGAAGACGCCAGGCGTCCCAATCCTCCAACTAGTTGGGCACTAACGATATTTGCATATCCATGAAGTGATCGTCCTTAGTATGCACCGTTGCTAAGACTCGTCATTTCGAAGCATCACGTGATGATCGGGTGTTATAGATTCTACGTGTGCATACAACGGGTGCAAGCCAGATTTGCACATGCGAATACTAAGGTTAAACTTTAGGAGCCTAGCATGTACAAACATGGTCTCAGAAAGTTGTCATGTTATGATGGATAAAATTATGAGTGAAATTGTTCATCATATTAAAGAGTTACTAATAGTAAAATCTGGAACACTTGTCATATGATGATGAACTTCAAAAGTAAGAACCTCAAGGTTATTGGTATTTGACCAATGGACTTAAAAGTTATTGAAAGTGAAGTGTTTTCTGAGAATGAGGAAAACTAAAAGAGAAACTACAAAAGATATTTTGGCAGAAAGAAAGAAAAGACTAGAAAGTCTAGCTCAGGTGTATATAGATGATATACATGTTATGGATGTATTCCTTGCTTGGTCACATAATTCTTGGGTATTTGTACCAGATTGTTTGGTATGAGATGTCATACAATATAACTCAATACAAGAATACAATGGCCTAAGTGACTGAAAAGGAATGTGATTGGAATGCACTTCTGGAACAAAAATAAAGTGTTATTATGTTCGTCGTTGGCATTCTGTCTAGCCATTCAGATTTATAATAAAGAACTTTATAATTATTGTTTTGTTCTGGTTAAATGAAAACAATGAGTTGTTCAAATTGTAACAACATTCCATGTACGATGGATAAGTTATTATAAATTTTTATGGTGAAGCACACATACATAACACTGACGCTAAAATGCCATAAGGCAAATGATGTGAATTCCACTCATTAGTGGAACCGCCATTTAGGTCATGTTAGAAATGAACGCATGAAGGAACTCCATTTGAATGGATTTTTGGAGTCATATGATTTTTGAATCGCTTGGCGCTTGCAAATCTCTTCTAAAGAGAATGACTGAAATACCGTTCATAGGCCAAGAGTTGAACGGGCAACTAACTTAGTGGAAACATACATGATGATGTATGTGGTTCACTGGACATAGTTGTGTGCGGGAGATTCTTCTACTTCATGAAAACTTCCAACAATGAATTGAGTATATATATATGTGGATATATTCGATAAGTAAGAAGTTTGAAACATTTGATTGGATTCAAATAAATTTCAGCATGAAGTGGAAATCATCGTAATAGAAAAGTCAAATATCTATGATTGGATCATGGTGGAAATATTTGAATTACGAGTTTTAGCGAACATCTAAGAGAGTTATGAAATTGTTCTACAACCTCACGTTTCTTGGAATATCATAGTGATGATGGAGTATCCGAGAGACGTATCCAAACCTGTTGGGTTAATGATGAGATAAAATATTGATGCCATTAAATTTTTGTGGATTATGCTTTAGAGACTACCGCTTTTACACTGAATAGAGCGTCATCATGATCCGTTGAAATGACACCATACGAGTTATGGCATGGGTATGAACCCTAATAGTCCTTTCTTATTTTTGGTATGCATAGCATAAGTAAATAAGTTTACAACCAAAATCGGATGAATGTCTTTGTTGGTTATCCCAAAGAATTGATTGGGAATTCTTTCCACTATGAAGTAAAAGACAAAAGTGTTTGTTAATGTTACTTGCTTATTTCCAAGAAATTGTTTTCTAGCGAAGTATTTGAGTGGGAGGACAATGGAATTTGATAAGGTTTATGAACCTGAGCATGATGATCAGAGTAGCGCAACATCGGAAATGGTTTCGGAAGCGGCCACGACGTTCATGACTCCCATGTCTACAAAGTGTTATAGTCATGGAGATCAAAGTACTTATTGAACCTTGTAGATGTGGTTTATTTTGTGATCAAATAAATGATTTGTGGACAAAGGATTGTTTTTGAACAATGATAAACCAACTACATACAAAGAAGTTATGATGGGCCCTGACTCCGTTAAAATGGTCATGCGCCATGAAATCCAAGATAGGTGAATACTTTTTGAAAGTAAATGAATCTATAAAATAGATGGACTTGGATGGAATATCCTTAAAGAAGCTTGACTTATCGAAAAGTGGTTTACGACAAAGTTCAAAGAGTTGACTACGATAAGATTAGATCTTCCGTGGCAATGCTTATAGTCTATGTGGATTATTCTAGTAATCGCTACATATTTCTTTTATGAGATATGATAGTAGGATGGCAGAAATACATTCTTTACCAGAAGTATGTATGAAGGATGTATACTAGATACAACCAAGAGTTTTGCTGGTCCGTGGAATACTAGATAGGTATACAAACTTCAATTGGATGAAATGAGTATCGCGGAGTTGGAATCTTCACCGGATGAAATAGTCAAAGAGTTTTTGATTTCATCAGAAACGATGAAGATGCTTGCATTTGCAAGAAATTAAGTGGGAGCGCTAAGACATATTTATAATACTTTATGTAGATGACATATAGTTGGTTATAAATAATGTAATTATATACTTGATTATAAAAAGTTTCATTGAGTATTAACTTGAATGAAAAGGATGTGGACTGAAACATATTTAGTGTCAAGATCTATGAAGATAGATTGAAACACATAATAAGTTTAAGTCAAAGTACATAGAATGGATATTGAAATAGTTCAATATAGAAATATTAAGAAGGTGTTCTTATCATGCGAAGGTTTAACAAGACTTGAGTGTATCTGACACTCGATGAGTAAAAACACATGAGTGATTTTAGATCACGAATAATATGTACAAAATCAGATGTCCTGTGTTCTAAAAAGTTAGGAGCATATACCAGAATGATTCATGTGATGATCATTGGACAAACAGTAAGAATATCCCTGTGTGCTTTAGAAGAACCAAGGATACATATATAGTTTTATATGGAGTAATGGCAAACAAATCGCTGTAAGGTGTTGCACCTATATTTGTTTGGTCACATATAAAAATTAATTTCAATCTCAATTAGGCTAAGTGTTGTTTATAAGGTAGCACAATGAGCTAGAAGAAGTCTATGCTAGATTTGGATCAGTTCTAAAATATTGTGACGGATTCTACAAACGAAGGCAGAGTATGTCATTGTTTTGACAATGACTAAGGATGTTAAGTCAAGGAGTTCTTTGAGAACTTGGTGTAGTTCCGACAGTGTCAGAACTTTGAAGCTATATTGTGTGTGACAATATTAGTGACTTATTTCAGACCGCGGAATTAAGGTTCCACCAGAGGACTAAGCATATACAGTTAATGCCGACTCATTTGGAAAATGAGTGACGCGTTGAGACGCAAATGAATTGCAAAATACATACGGTTACGAGCGTGTCGGATCCGTTGACTAAAACCTCTCCCGTGAGCAAAACATGATAAGCACCGAAGGCCAAGGTGTTATATCTTTACAAATGTCAACTAGATTATTGACTCTAGTGCAAGTGGGAGATCGTTGGAGATATGCCCAAGAGGCAATAATAAATTAATTATTGTTATATCTTATTGTTCATGATAAATGTTTACATTTCATGCTATAATTGTATTAACCGAAACATTGATACATGTGTGTTATGTAAACAACAAGGAGTCCCTAGTAAGCCTCTGATGACCCACACGTATAGGGGGTGTATCGTAGTACTTTCGATAAATAAGAGTGTCGAACCCAACGAGGAGCGAAAGGTGTTGACAAGCAGTTTCGATGAAGGATTCACTGTAAATGCTCACAGACAAGTATTCAGGGGGTTTTGATATAGCAGATGAATAAAGTACGAGTAAGTAAAATGCGAGAGAAATAATTGCAGCGAGTGGCCCAATCCTTTTAGCACAAAGGACAAGCCGGTTTGTTTACTTATAATGACCAAACGTTCTTGAGGACACACGGGAATTTAGTCTAGTGCTTTCGCTTCATGTAGCTAATTATTCTTCATTGTTTTGATAAGTGTTGTGTGGGTGAACTGATACGTCTCAAACGTATCTATAATTTCTTGTGTTCCATGCTACTTTTATGATGATACTCACATGTTTTATACACATTATATGTCATTATTATGCATTTTCCGGCACTAACCTATTGACGAGATGCCGAAGAGCCGATTCTTTGTTTTACTGCTTGTTTTTGGTTTCGAAATCCTAGTAAGGAAATATTCTCGGAATTGGACGAAATCAACGCCCAGGGGCTTATTTTTCCACGAAGCTTCCAGAAGACCGAGGGAGATACGAAGTGGGGCGACGAGGCGGCCACACAACAGGGCGGCGCGGCCCAGGTCCTGGCCGCGTGGCCCTAGCGTGTGGGCCCCTCATGGCGCCCCCTGACCTACCTCTTCGCCTACTTAAAGTCTTCGTCGCGAAACCCCCAGTACCGGGAGCCACGATACGGAAAACCTTCCAGAGACGCAGCCGCCGCCAATCCCATCTCGGGGGATTCAGGAGATCGCCTCCGGCACCCCGCCGGAGAGGGGAATCATCTCCCGGAGGACTCTTCATCGCCATGATCGCCTCCGGATCGATGTGTGAGTAGTTCACCCCTGGACTATGGGTCCATAGCAGTAGCTAGATGGTCGTCTTCTCCTCATTGTGCTATCATGTTAGATCTTGTGAGCTGCCTATCATGATCAAGGTCATCTATTTGTAATGCTACATGTTGTGTTTGTTGGGATCCGATGAATATTGAATACTATGTCAAGTTGATTATCAATCTATCATATATGTTGTTTATGTTCTTGCATGCTCTCCGTTCTT
Organism: Lolium rigidum; assembly: GCF_022539505.1. Lineage (NCBI taxonomy): Eukaryota > Viridiplantae > Streptophyta > Magnoliopsida > Poales > Poaceae > Lolium > Lolium rigidum. The sequence continues at coordinate 108,495,034 of NC_061508.1, read as the reverse complement.
GTAGAGGCTCGGCCAAGTTGATACTTGTAACTCCAAGAGGGAGTATTTATGCTCGATAGTGGGTTCATGCCTCCATTGAATGCAGGACGGTGACAAAAAGTTCTAAGGTTGTGGATGTGCTGTTGCCACTAGGGATAAAACATCGATGCTTTGTCTAAGGATATTTGTGTTGATTACATTACGCACCATACTTAATGCAATTGTCTCGTTGCTTGCAACTTAATACCGGAAGGGGTTCGGATGATAACCTCGAAAGTGGACTTTTTAGGCATAGATGCATGTCTGGATAGCGGTCTATGTACTTTGTCGTAATGCCCTGATTAAATCTCATAGTACTCATCATGATATATGTATGTGCATTGTTATGCCTTCTTTATTTGTCAATTGCCCAACTGTAATTTGTTCACCCAACATGCTATTTATCTTATGGGAGAGACACCACTAGTAAACTGTGGACCCCGGTCCTATTCTTTACATCTGAAATACAATCTACTGCAATTGTTCTTTACTGTTCTTCGCAAACAATCATCATCTTTCACACAATACGTTTAATCCTTTGTTTTCAGCAAGCCGGTGAGATTGATAACCTCACTGTTATGTTGGGGCAAAGTACTTTGATTGTGTTGTGCAGGTTCCACGTTGGCGCCGGAAACCCTGGTGTTGCGCCGCACTACACTTCGCTGCCATCAACCTTCAACGTGCTTCTTGGCTCCTTCTGGTTCGATAAACCTTGGTTTCTTTCTGAGGAAAAACTTGCTACTGTACGCATCACACCTCCCGCCGGCCATGCCGACCGGACTAAGGGCATAAGCCCTGGTCGAGGCTTGCTAGCTTGCATTGTCTGTCTGCCGAGCTGCATTGGTAGTTCCTTCTAGGGCCACCTCAGGTGCAGCGTGTTGAAGCTAATTCAGGTGTTTGCTGAATCTGGTTCATCACCTGTTCTGATAATAGCCAAAAGAAACTTGGCTTTGTGCTAAGAATAGTCAAAATTCTTGGAAGAGATAAGCTGTAAATCACGCTTCAATGCGAATGTTGTAGTGTAATTGCAACTCACGAATGAGCTTTCTATGAGCCTCTTCATAGATTTTCTCGGCCACTAAAGAGAGAAGAGCCGTTGTACCAAGAGGAAGAGAGAACGAAATTATCAAGGAAGGATAAAAATGGCAACTAGCAAGGATCGGATTCAAGAAACGGCAAGGCGGCTGGGATCTGATTTCATATTGAGTCATCAACATGGTATTCAGTCATCTGTTGTCACTTGTCAGATACCAGCGATTTGGGGATCGATCGACTGTTCGGTCTAGGCAATATTTCACAGGTATTTTGGAGTTTTAGTAAATGAATGGACGTGTTAAAGGAGGTACAGGGCAAATTATAAAGGAATCTGTTTAATGTGTGACAAATAGTAAAAGACGAAGTAATATGTGGTAAATTATAAAGGTTGGAAGTAACATGTGTCAAATTATAAAATATCCCGGTTTCATTCCGGTTTCGCCGAACCATCTTGCAGTATAATGTTCCGGCACCACTGAAATTGTTTGTCTGGCGAAAAAATCCGGCCCAGCTTCCGATCCCACCGAAAATCCAACCGGAAATTCCAGTTTTGACTCAATTTCAGCAACTTTTGACCCCTGTTTTGACTCAAACTTTTGACAACTTTTCAGAGCTCGTTTGACTCCAAATTTTGATAACAATCTCACACGATTTTAAATACATTTTTGACAAATTTTCGAGCCCGTTTGACTTCAAAATTTTGACAACTTCGACCGCTCGTTTTGATCCAAATTTTCGGACATTGACTTTTGTGTTTGGTTTCCGTTCTGGAGTGCATCGGTTATCTATTTCGCTTCCGTGCCTACATCAACACCGCGACGACACCTTTGGCACCCCGGATTCCGGCGCAACATCGATGCCATCGTCGACATCGCAATTTCGTGTGCTTGACACCGCCTAACCTTTTCAATAGGTATAACTTGCCCCTAATCCCTTGTATCCCCGTTTCTTTCTTTGTGTACCTATCCCATTGAGAGTGGCTTTCCGAGTGTTACGAAGCATTGCACAAGTGTCACGACCGTGAGAGGGTTTATTTGTGTGTGTTGAGTTGAGCAAAGCTCCGAAGCAAGCTCGGTGAGAAAGATACACAAAAGAAGAAAAGTGTGACATATACATAGAGAAAGAAAAACTTCTAAGCATATATAGAAAATAAAATAAAATATAAAAAAAATACAAAAAGAGTGTGTGTACCACCGATACCGAGAAGTTCAAAACTTGTAAGCACTAAGAGAGATAAGAGAAGAGTGACATCTTGTGCAAATCTTGTTGCTTCTCTCATATGTAACCAAGCTACGGTCTCTCTTTTGTTGGCGTGACACCGAGCTTATAGTCTTCGTTAGGATCATTTTTGTTACTTGCTCACTTCCTTTGTCGCGCTAACCCCATTGATCTTGTTGAGTGTGTTTCCGTGTTTTCTTGACATAGATAACCATTTTTGACATTTGACTTTGGATTTTACCCATATTTGACAATAGACTTTTCATTTGGTCTTTTTCATTTGCTATCCACTCCACTCCTACCACATATAGAGTTCTTAGCCTTTTGCATGTGTTTTGAGTGAGTGAGTGTGTGTGTGTGAGAGAGAGTAACCCCAATACATTTTGACTTTGCTCTTGACTTGAACCATTTTTTGATACTTTCTTGAAATGTGGATACTTGGGTAGTTTTCCTTCCACCACATACATATACACCTTCCATGGTGAGAGCTATACAACATGACCCCACAAGAACAAACCGAAATGAGAGCATAATTTACCGAGTTAGATGCTCGAGAAGTCAAGATGACCCACCAAGAGAAAGCCGAGTGCAACACATACTTCAAACACATTGAGAGCAAGAGTGACACACCACATGAGTCGAGTGACGACGCTTTGATTTCTGACAACTTAACATCTACTCCTCTTGTGTTGTCTTCCTCTTTGCTTGGTTGCTCGAACATCGACGACGCCATTGCCATGAATATGGCGGACTCCACTATATGTGAGATGAGTGACTCCACAATATGTGAGATGAGCGACTCCACTATATGTGAGCTTGAGTGCCTCCACTTCGAGAGCATGAGTGATACACCAAGTGAGATGAGAGTGATAGTTGATAGGTCACGCGAGACCATTGTGAATTCTAACAACTTACCCTCTACCTATAGTGTGTTCTCTTGTGTCTCATTAGGTTCCATGGATGACGAGATGCCGATGATGAAGAAGATGTACATGGTGCATGAAGATGATGATATCACACCATGCTTGCTTGAAGATGAACATGGATGCCACATGGAGTCTACCACTTCCACAACACCTACCTCATATGAGCGGGACCACAAAGGTACCTATATGGGTGTTTATGATGCCATGATCCCACTAGTGGACATGATGACTTATGAGTGCATGCATGATCTTGACGATACAATTGCCATGTCATATACTTAGTTCATTCTCCCATGTGATGCTTTGCTTGATAACATTGTTGATCGTGTGGAATTGGTTGCTTGTGACAATATGATCATGCCATGCTATGAGTTTCACTTTCTCTCCTATTGCTTGCAATATGTCGAACAATTGCTCTTTCCCATGTATTGCTTGCAATGAAAATGATAATGCTTGTGTTGTGACAACTTTGATGAACAATTGCTCTTTCCGTAGGTTGGTCGACACCAATGATAAAATGTTGAACATGTTTTGTGCTACATTATTGAAATATTCTCCCATTAATGCAACCAAAATGTTGAATACTTGCTATTTCTAATGCTTGGGTTGCAAAAGTGTTAATATGCTTGTGAATGTGATTGCCCCCATAGCTCTCTCAAATTTTGGGGAATTTGCATATATCCATGTTGAGCATGCTCCCATGTTTACTCCGCATATTCACCATATCTATTATGATGCTTTGCTTAACGCTAATGGTGATGCGCAAAATAAATGAAACATCATGATGGATCATGTGTTCATATACTATGCACACACGTTCTTTGCTTTGCCTATTGTGCGTGTAGGTACGCGGAAGACAAGGTCAACCACGATTGAGCATGAGTTGACCAAAAGAGCTCTTGAGAGCATGATACAAGTGAACTCCCATGAGCGGTTTCGACCACACACATCTACTACACAAGATCTCTCAACGAGAGCACACCGACATTATGATAAGGTGACTTCCTTCTACTTAAGGTCTATTGCTATACCCGTTGGACTTTGGCTACGCTTTGAGTGTTCCTTTCCTTTTCTTGTGCTATTGATAGGGTTCATGACAAGTGAAGAAGGGACATTCAAGCGTTGGTGTCATCTACCTCCTCTACACGTTCATGATGCGTTTTCGTCGAGGACGACTCTTTTTTCAAGTGGGAAGGAGATGATGCAGCCTGACCTTCGGTCTTAGCTGCGTCATGGTCGTCATCAAGAACTACGCTCAAGTCCAACTTCACGGAAGCATTGAAGAGGAGACGGAAGAAGACCTGGCGAAACCGGCGCACAAACCGGCGGCGCCGGCCCCCGCGCTGAACCCGTCCGACGCACGAACCGGCGCGCCAAGACGCTCACCGAACCAGAATGCTACGAGGAGTGCTAAACTACCCCTCCTTAGTGGCTCCCTATATATAGTTCCCCCTCCCCACCTAAGAACCCTAGGTCATTGCTTGAGATAGAACTTGGCTTATGCCTCCACCATCCCTAGTGGATTAGGGCAACCCCCTCCTCTCTTAGACATCAATCTTAGAGTTGTATCAAGACACTTGTTATATGATTTATCTTTCGCACATGTGATTCTACCACCGGTCTCTCACACGTGTGACTCTACAGATCGTATATCGGTCTTTCTCTCGGGGATTCAACCTCTTATCTTTCGCTCGAGAGATTCTATCGGGATAGTGGTTCGGGCTATCGGGAGTAAACCGGAATTGTATCGGGTTGCGTTGCGTGTGTTCATCGTGCTCTTCGCCGTGTTCTTCGTGTTCTTGGTGTTCATCCCTCTCCCCTCTTGTTCTTGGTCAATTCGTGATATCGAGCCACAAATCGAGGCTTAAGACCTTATCACTATCAAATTTCCTTTGGTAAAAAGTAAAATCTTTTAAATCAACTCATTAATATTGTTTACAATTGGCTTGCTGTATTACATCACGTACACTTGACTAGCTACCTGGTGTCACATATAATCTGGGAAGGCAATCTGTAGACATGCATTTTCTTCTTGGGAAGCTAGCATGTGCATTACGGTGCAGGATTTGTTGGCTTGGTATCTTAGTTCTTCAGCTGTTTTATCTCAGATTATTGGTGTTCTAGGTGGGATAGGATCGTCCAGCAGAAAGCGGTGTATAGTGTAACTTTGATCGTTACAGAAGTTCCTATTTAATGAACGATCACTATGACAACAAATATCCAATACTTCGCGACGTGAAGGACTAGAGGAATTGGAAGCTAGAAGCAATAGTTGTCTGGTTTCAGTAGCTATTAACCACACGTCTTATGGGTGTATTTATTTCCTATATCCATTGTTGCATGTCACAACGTGTGTTGGTGGTTTCTAAGTGCAGTAGGCTCATGTGATCTGCATAAGAGAAAAAACAATAGTGTAGCCGGCAGCCGGCTATAACAATTCGTCACATCATCTGTAGTCAATTTATAACTAGCGTGTACAATAGTAAGCTATAAAAGTGTATTACTTATGAGCACGTGCTAGAGCTGGCTATTAGATAAGAGCCCACTCCTCTCATCTCTCCTAATCTCTCTCCTCCAACTAAGCGAACTTATAATATTTTATCTCTTATAGCCAGCTGACTGTACCTTATTGTAGTTGCTCTAAAATGCACAGCTGGAGTGCACTAGAGGTTAATAACTTAGATATAAATTTGACCCACTCTCTCTTTGGTTCATTGCCTGCGATGACTATAGTATTGTGGTGCCGGCCTTGGTTATATCATGCAATGATTTTCATTGTTTTGATCGACCTATTGAGAGGCCAATGCCCAACGTTTGTTTTTTGTGCAACATGGTGGCCTCCTGACCCTGTCACAACTAATTTATATTTTCTTTGTTACTGATCATTTATGTTTGTTGATTAGCTGGCGATCCCATTATTCCTTCATGATTTTCCGGGGCTTGGACAGCAACACTCTCGTGTTATTTGTCCTAATTTTCAAAAGTGATCTTTCTTCCTCTGTGCTTGCTACAACCTCTGAAAGTTTATGTGTCGATTATATTTAGAAGATTAGACAAGGTTTTGCCAATAGTATTCCTTTTGCTTTTCAGGTTAGGTTCACTCTTCCCTTGAAACAAGACTTGAACTACTGATGCTGAAATATGCATGCATAATTTCTAAATGTAATGCCCACTATGAAGTAATGCAGTCTATCATAACATACTCTTTAGCTTTTGTGTTGCTTGCAATTTTCTATCTGACGATTAGTCTGATTATACCCAGTTCATTACTAGATTCTGTCTCGATTTTAGTTATGAGCTAGAATCTCATGTTACTACCTATCAATTAGCAAGGTACTATAGAGGTCTGTTGGCCTTGCTATCTTCACGAGAAATTATAAGTGGCCGACGCACATGTTTTTCTAGAAAATGTTTCTAAATTGCAGTTTCTCCTCTGCCAAAAGTGTGTTACTTACTGCTTATTTGAAAAAATACAGATATATATTATGTTCCATTTTTTCTCCATTGTAGGTGAGATCATTTCAAACAAAGATTCAATCAGATGATGTCAGGTATGACACAAAGATTACTGCTTCATCTCCTCCACTCATACCGCACCACTGACATACGACATTGTGTTTTCCTTTGGTGCAGTGTTGCTGTCTCCTTCCCTCTGCTACATCGTTGTTGTTGTCTTTCCTATATAGCCCGTGGAAGGTTATATTGATGGTGTGGCGCACTGAAGGGTAAATGATACTATACCCTTATCTTTCAGCTTCATATGCTGCTTAGCTGAAGTTGTGAGATGAGGGTATTACTTCCTTCAACTATGCAAATGCACCACATATATTTATGCTACTTGTGTCCTATTATTAGGGTTCTCATCTCAATGTGTAAATGCTTTATTGCATGTCAGCTCTCGCTTTTCGCAAATAATTAGAGGCGCCCCAAAATCACCCAACAAAGCCGTTAAAAATATTAATGTATGCATATTTGGAGCATATTGAACTGAGTTATTTCCATGTTGATATAAGCTTTTCCCAAAGCATAATATTCTACAGAGGTGCTACTTTATCTCATTCCTTTGCTTCTCACGATAGATTGCTTGCGGTGTTTAGTGTGCTTACCTTCTCAAAATCGGTAAATTTTTCTTACCGTCCATTATCTACTTCACAGAGAAACCATCGAGTGCTTGCCCTTCTTCGGTCAAAATTCACTTCCCATCCATTACATAACTTTGGCAGAAATAAAAGGGTGCTTACTATTGTCATACTTGCCTTCTGAACAGAATTTGTAGGCAAATAAAAATGCCATGTCTTTTCTTTTTACTCAGAGTTGTGCGTCCAGGAGAAAGTATTTTTTACTCATTTTTTTCTTCTTCTTACTCAAAATTATATAGGCATCATGTCATGAACGGTAGAAAAATGCGACTTCTATGTGGCATTTACGTCGGTGATTTTCTAAATAGTACTTTCAACTCCAGAAAATAATTAGTTATGCTATTTCATGCGTGTTACACTAGTGGAGAAGAGGCCTTTGGTCCCAAGCCCCTGGGAGCAAATATCCCCGTTCTGAACCAAACCGGGACTAAAGGGGAGCATTGGTACCGGTTCGTTTCGCGGCGGGCGACCCCACTCGCTGGCGCCTGTCCGTTAGCGGCCTTTGGTCCCGGTTTGTACTACAAACCGGGACTAAAGGGTCGGTGGCAGGGCGCGGCAGGCCGTGTCAGGCCTCGGGACCCTTTAGTCCCGATTTGTAGTACAAACCGGGTCCAAAGGCCCACCCTTTGGATCTGGTTTTTATTACAAACCAGGACAAAGTCCCCAATCTGCCTATATAACCTTGCCCCTGCCCAAGTGTTTGCCACACTTAGCCATTTTTTCACTTTCTTCACAAGAGGGGTGTATTGCTTTGCTCTCTTCTTCACATGCACAAGAGGTGTTCGATGAAATGCTTAAGAGGATTTGCCACTTGAGTTTACACAAATCAAGCCACACTTAACTTGCTTTTTTCTTCTCCATCGAGGTTAACAACTTTATCCTTTCATCTGTAATTGATAAAATGCATATGTGTATATATATATACATCGTGATGTTCTGATGGTTTTTGATAAGCTTAATTATATCATGAAGATGAATCGGCAATGGATGTACATTGACCGACGCTTTGACGAGTTCACTTCGGGCCTGAGTAATTTTATGGCCGTGGCTGAGGCAAACAAACATGGTGGCTTCATGTATTGTCCATGTGTTGACTGCATGAATATCATAAATTATGCTCACTCGAGTACCATTCACGGCCACCTTCTGCGGAACGGTTTCATGCCCAGTTACTATTGTTGGACCAAGCACGGAGAAAGAGGGGTTATGATGGAAGAGAATGAAGAAGACGAAGAGGATGATGAGGGTTATCCCAATTTTCCTGAATACGGTGATACTGCAGAAGGCAATGAAGACAATGAAGCAGAAGATCAAGAGGCACCAGATGAGCCTGTTGATGATGATCTTGGTTGGGCCATTGCTGATGCAAGGATAGCATGTGAAACTGAAAAGGAAAGGTTGGCCTTCGATCAGATGATAGAGGATCACAACAAATTGTTATACCCAACTTGCGAAGATGGCCATAAAAAGCTAAGTACCACACTGGAGTTGTTGCAATGGAAGGCAGAGAACGGTGTCACTGACTCAGGATTTGGAAAGTTGCTGGCAATAATGAAGAGGAAGCTTCCAAGGGGTAACGAATTACCCGCCAGTACGTACGAAGCGAAGAAGGTTGTCTGCCCTCTAGGATTAGATGTGCAAAAGATACATGCATGCATTAATGATTGCATCCTCTACCGCGGTGAGTACGAGAATTTGGATGCATGCCCGGTGTGCACTGCATTGCGGTATAAGATCAGACGAGATGACCCGGGTAATGTTGAGGGCGAGCGCCCCCGGAAGAGGGTTCCTGCCAAGGTTATGTGGTATGCTCCTATAATACCACGGCTGAAACGCTTGTTCAGAAATAAAGAGCACGCTAGGTTGTTGCGATGGCACAAAGAAGACCGTAAGAAAGACGTGATGTTGAGGCACCCTGCTGATGGATCCCAATGGAGAAAAATCGATAGAGAGTTCCCAAACTTTGCACAAGATGCAAGGAACTTAAGGTTTGGTCTAAGTACAGATGGCATGAATCCTTTTGGAGAGCAGAGCTGCAGCCATAGCACCTGGCCTGTGACTCTTTGTATATATAACCTTCCTCCTTGGTTGTGCATGAAGCGGAAGTTCATTATGATGCCATTGCTCATACAAGGCCCGAAGCAATCCGGGAACGACATTGATGTGTACCTGAAGCCATTAGTCGAAGATCTTCTACAGCTGTGGTCCATAGCAGGTGTACGTGTGTGGGACGAGCACAAGCAGGAGGAATTTGACCTAAGAGCGCTGCTTTTCGTAACCATCAATGACTGGCCTGCTCTTGGTAACATTTCAGGACAGTCAAACAAGGGATACAATGCATGCACGCACTGTTTACATGAGCTCGAAGGTGATTATTTGGAAAAATGTAAGAAGGTCGTGTACCTGGGGCATCGTCGATTTCTTAGGCTTACCCATCCCGTAAGAAAGAAAGGCAAGCATTACAACGGTGAGGCTGATCACCGGAGGAAGCCTCCCCATCGTGATGGTGTTGATATATTTGGTATGGTCAAGGATCTAGATGTAATATTTGGAAAGGGTCCTGGCGGACGGTCTGTTCCGAATGACGCTGCCGGACACGCGCCCATGTGGAAGAAGAAATCTATATTTTGGGATCTACCCTATTGGGAAGTCTTAGAGGTCCGCTCTTCAATCGATGTGATGCACGTGACGAAGAATATTTGCGTGAACCTGCTAGGCTTTCTGGGCGTGTACGGGAAGACAAAAGATACACCGAAGCACGGGAGGACCAAGCAACGTAGGAAAGACCCCAAAAAGCTGCATGAGACGGATAAAGGACGTCATTACTCTAGCTACGCTCTTACAAAAGCGAGAGAAGGAAATATTTTTTGAATGTCGAGCGGTATCAAGGTCCCGTCCGGCTTCTCCTCCAATATAAAGGGAATTATAAATATGGAGAAGAAAACATTCCAGAACACTGAAGTCTCATGAGCGCCACGTGATAATGACACGGTTGCTTCCGATTGCATTGAGGGGGCTTCTACCGGAAAATGTTCGACTTGCCATTGTGAAGCTATGTGCATTCCTCAATGCAATTTCTCGGAAGGTAATAAATCCGGAAATTCTACCGAGGTTGCAGAATGATGTGGTCCAATGTCTCGTTAGTTTTGAGCTGGTGTTCCCACCATCCTTCTTCAATATTATGACACATATCCTCGTTCACCTGGTCGATGAGATTTCCATTCTCGGTCCTGTGTTTCTACACTATATGTTCCCCTTCGAGAGGTTCATGGGAGTCTTAAAGAAATATGTTCATAACCGTGCTAGGCCAGAAGGAAGCATCTCCAAGGGCTATGGAACAGAGGAGGTCATTGAGTTCTGTGTTGACTTTATTCATGAGCTTAAGCCGATTGGTGTTCCTGAATCGCGGCATGAGGGGAGACTAAGTGGAAAAGGCACGCTAGGAAGGAAATCAATGATATGCAGGGACGGGATTTATTTCACTCAAGCACACTACACAGTTCTACAAAGTTCCACCTTGGTGGCTCCGTATATAGGTGACCACAAGAACATTGTACGCTCCCAGAACCCGGGGCAGTCGAAGGATTGGATTAGACGTGAACACATGTCGACTTTCGGCGGTTGGTTGCAAAAACATCTTCTGAATAACAACGAGGTTGAAGATCAGTTGTACTTGTTGGCCCAGACACCATCTTCGACTGTAGTGACTTTCTAAGGGTACGAGATAAATGGGAATACATTTTACACGATCGCCCAAGATAAAAAGAGCACCAACCAAAACAGTGGTGTCCGATTTGATGCAATAAACAATGAAGGCCCAAATTACACATATTATGGTTACATAGAGGATATATGGGAACTTGACTATGAACCTTCTTTTAAGGTCCCTTTGTTTAGGTGCAAATGGGTCAAGAAAACAGGAGGCGGGGTTCAGGTAGACAAGTTGTATGGAATGACAACAGTGGATCTCAACAATCTTGGGTATAGAGATGAACCATTCGTCCTAGCCAAGGATGTGGCCCATGTTTTCTATGTGAAGGATATGTCTAGCAAACCAAGAAAAAGGAAACACAAGGAAACGAATACATCAAACGATGAGGCAAAGCGCCACATAGTTCTTTCTGGAAAAAGAAACATCGCGGGAGTGGAGGACAAGACAGACATGTCAGAAGATTATAATAAGTTTGATGAAATTCCACCCTTCAGAGTGAACATTGATCCAAGCATCAAGTTAAATGATGAAGATGCTCCATGGTTACGGCCGAAGAAGGTTAAATGATGAAGATGCTCCATCATCAAGTTAATTGAAGAATGTTCATGGCACAAATGACTATCTCACATGGCAATCAATTTCCATTTATTTTTGTGTAATCATGTAACTGTATGTAAGATATTAAAAGTGGAGATGTGGTTGGATTTTTGTACCATATATATAGAGGAGATGTAGTCGTTCACGGGCTTGCAGGGAAAAAATTCCGAGGCGCAGCTTCCGAAGATGCCGTAGGGCGTGTGCACCAACGACATCTTCGAGAAGCTGCGCCACGGGAGATTTTCCAACCCTTTCCCCAACACTGTTAGAGGAGATGTAGTCGTTCACGAGCTTGCAGGGAAAAAATTCTGAGGCGCAACTTTCGAAGATGCCGTAGGGCGTGTGCACCAACGACATCTTCGAAAAGTTGCGCCACGGGAGATTTCCCAACCCTTTCCCCAACACTATTAGAGGAGATGTAGTCGTTCACGGGCTTGCAATGAAAAAATTCCGAGGCGCAGCTTCCGAAGATGCCGTAGGGCGTGTGCACCAATGATACGTCCATTTTGCATCACTATTTTATATCATAATTTACTGTTATTCATTGATATATTTCATATTTAGAGATGATACTTATGTTATTTCACCTATTTTGCATGTTTCATGATTATTGGAGAATTACTCACTGGAGTCAGGATTCTGCTTGGAAAAAGCGCCGTCGGGATACAATATTTACGAAGATCAACAATTGACGGAAAATATACCGAAGCTCTTATTTTTCCGGAAGACGGAGCCAGCCAAAAGGGAGGCCGAGGAGGGCCGCCATGGGCCCTCCCCATAGGCTGGCGCGGCCACCAGGGCAGGCGCGCCGCCACGTGGGGAGGGGGCCCACGACCTCCTCAGCCATCGTCCTTTCGCGTACTTCATCTCCCGAAAACCCTAAGGTGCGAGGAGGCATCGAGGATAGTCAGAGCCGCCTCTGCGGGGCGGAAAAACACCAAAGAGAAAAGAGCTCTCCGGCAGGCAGAAATCTGCCGGGGAAATTCCTTCCCGGAGGGGGGGAAATCGTCGCCATCGTCACCGTCATCGAGCTGGACTTCATTGGGATCATCATCATCATCATCATCTCCACCACCGACACCGTCATCTTCACCGCTGCACCTCGTCTCCGCTGTAACATCTTGGGTTGAATCTTGAGTATTTCATAGGGGAAACTTTCCCGGTGTCGATTACTACTTGTTATTGATGCTATTGAGTGAAACCGTTGAATTAAGGTTTATGTTCAGATTGTTATCCATCATCATATCACCTCTGATCATGTTCCATATGATGTCTTGTGAGTAGTTCGTTTAGTTCTTGAGGACATGGGTGAAGTCTAAATGTTAGTAGTGAACTATGTTGAGTAATATTTAATGGTTTGATATTTGGGATTTCTATTTTCGTGCCCTCGGGTCCTTAGTTGTGCTCAGTTTTCCCCAGCTCCTTAGTTTTTCCTCAGTTTTACCCTAGCCTTTGTCTGAAACCATCGCACGTGATGTAACGGCCGGTTGCCCGACGGTTGACCGTTATCTTGTGACTAGTGGGGCCATGTAGAGCCCGCAAAGACACGTCAGACCATCCATCTTTGTTTGACCGTAAGCATCGGTGTATCCACGACCAAAACGCGCACGAGTGGGGCTTCGGTATATCGAATGACAAGTGGGCCATGGCGCTGATACAATGGGCAATACACGGGTAGGAATAGATTTTTAAACGGAGCTCTACAGCGATGGCACGGAGGAGGTGGCCTGCGGGGTGCCGAGATGAGATCGACGTGCACAAAGAACTGCATGAGGCGAGACCAGACGCATTAGATAGATATGAACTAGACGCGTTTAACCATGCAAAGAAGAGAAGAAATGGTCGACGACATCGACGACTACCTCAAAACTTTGACTGACCGTGTCCGACACGAACGCGAGCAATGTAGAGAAAACTAGTGTCTCTCCTTTCCGGCGTGTATAGATGGGTGCTAGAAGAGTGTGGTGGCGAAGGGAAAGACCTCGCGGTGGTACGTGGCGTCCGGCATAGCGGGGCGGCGTGGCCGTGCCCACGGCGGCGTGCATGCATGTTCGGCATTGGCATCGGCATGTACGTTCGGCATTGGCCTCGGCGGTATCTGCGGTGTGTCGGTGATCGAATGAGGGGACGGGATTGACGGTGCATCCCGACGGTGACCTAGCAGTGGCGGCGAGCATAGTCGTTCTGACCATGCCGATATCGGCATCGGCATCGTTTGGAGGCTGTGGTGCTCGAATCAAGGTGGGATTTGTTTCTTGTACGCCAAAAGTGATTTCAAACAAGTTTCGTGTTGAAGGTTAGGAAACGAAAGTTTGTAACTAAGCCCAAAATTATACTAGCGCCATGGTGAGGTTCTTTTTGATAGAGCTATACGGTTGGGCAAACTTTTTTGACACTTTTTAGATAGGGTTCCTTGTTGTTACGCGTACGGCATCATGTATGGCAAATTTGGGGTCATTTGGAGATGTTTGAAAAAATCACTTTGCTTAAACGCATGCTGTTTCGTCTCACTGAAACCAGCTTTTCTAACAAGGTGATTTTTCTACATTCTCTAAATGACCTCAAATTTCATACAGCTGATCTTCTATACATAGATAGATAGATGGTTTCGTTTTTACATTTTTCGAACTTTTTATTTCCCTTTATAATACCCAATTGATTTTCAGATTTTGTAACAAGTTATGGCATCATGTATGGCATCATTTTCGCCCTAAATTCCAAATTTTGTGAAACTTTCTGATTTAGATATTCCTTGTTATTATAGATATGGCATCATGTATGCCAAATTTGGTTAGGTCTCACTGAAACCAGCTTTTGTAACAAGTTAGGTTTTTTCGACCTTCTCAAAAGGGATTTTTTTTCTACCTTCTCTAAATGACCTAAAAAATCATACGGACGATCTTCTATACAAAGATAGGTAGATTTTTTGCGTGAAAAGTAATGGATACAAAAAATCGGTGATGGTTTATCATTTTTTTCGTGAAAATTAATGGCTACAACAAATCGGTGATGGTTTATCATTTTTTGCGTGAAAATTAATGGCTACAACAAATCGGTGATGGTTTATCATTTTTTGCGTGAAAATTAATGGCTACAACAAATCGGTGATGGTTTATCATTTTTTGCGTGAAAATTAATGGCTACAACAAATCGGTGATGGTTTATTATTTTTTTCGTGAAAATTAATGGCTACAATAAATCGGTGATGGTTTATCATTTTTTGCGTGAAAATTAATGGCTACAACAAATCGGTGATGGTTTATCATTTTTTGCGTGAAAAGTAATGCCTAAAAGAGTTTATAATTTTTAGCGCGTGAAAATGAATACAGAAAACCGCCCTTTAGCATACTTAGAGAGTGGAAGGTAACCGCCGACAGAGAGAGAGAGAGAGGGGTTATCCTGCCCGTTAGACCATACGATCAACGGTCGGCGGGCACGACCCGCGTGACATGGGCTAGACCAATCAGGGCAATGTTGCACGTCTGCGAGAATTTGTGGAGGGAGAGGGCAAAACTGAGTAGTATCAAGAAACCAAGGGCACCTGTGTAATAAACAGGACTAAGGGATTCAAATATGAGATTTAAAAAATGGAAAATGTGTGTTTTGTACAATGAAACCCATCTTGGCCTACCTCAAACTATTTGCAATACAAATATACATGAGTGTGAGAATTGTGGCCTCATTTAGACAAAGTATGTTTTGGGGAAAGTCTGTTTTGGGAAGGGCTTACTTGTGGAAAACCATGCACCTTCATAGCTACTAGGTGATTTGAGAAGGCCTTTGAGAAGTGGCAATTTGTGGTAAAACTTGATTTATCTATGACTTATCTATGTTTTGAGAACTGGAAATTTGTGGTAAAGACTCCATGAGTATGTGCCACTATTTTTCGGAATTTTTTGCACATTAAATGCCTCATTTAACTAGTTAATCCCATTTGTTGACTGTCTGTTGACCAGCCACTTGAGGGTAAAACTGAGCATATTGCACTAGCCAGTATTAGCACTCAAGGGGAAAACTGAACACACAAAAAAATGCTAGTATATAACTCGAGGTTATACCTGAGTATATCTAAATTTCAGGGTTAGACTCGAGGACGCGTGTTGCGGTGAAGAAATGGAAGACGTGCAATTGTTGACGCGTAGACGCGGGTCGCGGTGCAGAAGTCGAAGACGTGCAATCGTGGACGCGTGTCGCATTGCAGAAGTCCAAGACGTGCAGACGTGCAGCGGTGGACGCGTAGGACGCGGGTCGCATTAACCACCCCTCGCCTTTATAGACGCCTCCTCCCACTATCTCTGTCACTCTCACTCGCCCACGCAACGACGCCTCTCTCGCGTCCCATCATCTTCTCCAAAGCAAAAAACCCTCTCCCTCTCCCTCTCCCTCTCCCTCTCCTCTGCCGGCGAGATGGACAAGGAGAATGCCAATCCCATCGTCCACGGCGCCGTCGGCTCCAAGCGCGACGCCTCCCTCTTCGACGCCGTCCCCTCAACGGACGTCGCCGCCGCCTCCGCCGGTGCATCGGAGGCTGCCGCCGCCGGTGGTGGTCGGATCCCGCCGGGATATGACCCCTATGAGCCGGTGCCGTACGCCCCGGCCCCCGAACCCCTACGACACCTTCCTGGAGGACCCATGGAACGAGGTAACTACGGTTTGCTTCCTTTTTTGTTCCCCATTCCTTTTTGAACCCTATTTTTGCTGGTGTAGATGGATCTCGTAGATGGATGAGCATTGGGCTAATATTTGCGCCGATTTTATTCCATTTTGTTTTGATCACTTCTTGATTTCCTTTAAGATTTTGGGTTCGGCCGTTCGGTTAATTTATGCAAGTAATAATTGGATCTCAATCGGTTAATTTATGCAAGTAATCATGGGATCTCAATCGGTTATTTTATGCACTAATCGAAAGATATCAACCGTTTAATTTTGCAAATAATCCGGAATGTGTTCAAGTTCGGATCCGGAATCTGTTTGTTTGCCTATGATGAATCGTTGGGCACAAATTTTTACGAGGAGGGTTCAGCGAACCATTGCTGTGTACAAATCTGTTGTGCATGAGCTTTGGTTCGCTTACACCTTCCCCGTAGATATATAATCGTGCCCACTCTAACCGAGGCGAGCTCTGTTTTTCCTAACTTTGTTATCATGCACGTTCGTCATCGTTGCAACTCATTCACTCATAGTTTCGTTTGATATGGATCGGATGTACGGCAGCCGACGTCGGCGGCGACGAGGAGGAGGAGGACGTCAAGACTCGCCAGTGTCCGCGGAGGCCGCAGGTCGGCCGATACATCTCCTACTTCGCCAAGGGTGTCTACGGGTGCCCCTTCGCACTAGGAGACTCGGCGGCACGGACTTAAACCGCCTCGTCACGCATGCCGAGAACATCGGCAAGACCTTCCCCAAGGTCGGCATGACGGTGAACGTCTACTCCTTCCGCGCCAAGCACGTGGCGCTCGGCATGCACCTCCGCAGCGATGCAGCGGGTGGAGATCTCCGCCGGGCGCATGCCTCCGCTCAAGCCCAAGGCTCCCAAGGGAGCAGCGGCAACAAGTGGAGGGAGAGCCGGATGAGGTAGGCGGAGTCCTCGGACGTGTGCTGCTGCTGCCTCCCATTTTGTTGTTGGGATCCCTTTGTTGTTAGCTAGGGATCCCTTGTTGTTATGTTGTTAGTATGATGGTGCTTGTGAAGAACCTAGAACTCTGTTACTATGTTGGCTGCTGTGTATGCAGCTTATTATCTAGGGAGGGATCCCTATTATCTATCCCTATTCTACTATATTTTGTTGGCCCTACTTTGTTTTCTCGATTTACTATGACTGTGAATTTATCGTACATTACCCTGGAGATTTACTTCTATATGGACCAGAGGGAGTACTAGAAGTTAATCCCTACTAGATTTGCTGCCATATTGGGCAAACAACGAGGGCCAAAAGGCACAAATAATTGAAGAAAGACAGAAATGCAAACTTCTCTAGATTTGATACTTATTTGGTGAAAAGGACAGAGAGAAAAGAGGGGAAAAGGGTGCTCTTAATAATGCCAATTTGGGGCCGAGAGAGACAGAACCCAGCTCCTGCTCACGTGCGCAACCAAACGCGGTCTCATCCTGTCCCACGCGGTCCCTTTCTACCGGCCCCACACGACGCGGCCCCACACGCGATAGAACGGTCAACTAAACGGGAATCCTGCCGTCTGAGCTGCTTCTGCGGGTTTCAAACAAGGGCTAGGGTAAAACTGAGGAAAAACTAAGGAGCTGGGGAAAACTGAGTACAACTAAGGACCTGAGGGCACAAAAATAGAAATCCCTTGATATTTAAGTTGTGGTGTTATTCTTCTAGTGGTGTCATGTGAATGTCGACTACATGATACTTCACCTTTATGGGCCTAGGGGAATGCATCTTGTATTCGTTTGCTAATTGTGGGGTTGCCGGAGTGACAGCAACCTGAACCCCCGTTGGTATATCGATGCATGAGGGATAGCAGGATCTTAGAGTTTAAGGCTGCGGTTAGATTTATCTTAATTACTGCTTGTGACGGTAAAGCACACGTCCGTTGGGAACCCCAAGAGGAAGGTGTGATGTGTACAGCAACAAGTTTTCCCTCAGTAAGAAACCAAGGTTATCGAACCAGTAGGAGATGAAGGCCACGTGAAGGTTGTTGGTGAAGGAGTGTAGTGTGGCGCAACACCAGGGATTCCGGCGCCAACGTGGAACCTGCACAACACAATCAAAATACTTTGCCTCAACTTAACAGTGAGGTTGTCAATATCACCGGCTTGCTGTAAACAAAGGATTACACGTATGGTGTGGAGAATGATGTTTGTTTGAAAAGAACAACAGAGAACAATGATTGCAGTAGGTTGTATTTCAGATGTAAAAGAATGGACCGGGATCCACAGTTCACTAGTGGTGTCTCTCCAATAAGATAAATAGCATGTTGGGTGAACAAATTACAGTTGGGCAATTGACAAATAGAGATGCATATACATATCATGATGACTACTATGAGATTTACTTAGGGCATTGCGATAAAGAACATAGACCGCTATCCAGCATGCATCTATGCCTAAAAAGTCCACCTTCGGGTTAGCATCCGCACCCCTTCCAGTATTAAGTTGCAAACAACGGACAATTGCATTAAGTACTGTGCGTAATGTAATCAATACAAATATCCTTAGACAAAGCATTGATGTTTTATCCCTAGTGGCAACAGCACATCCACAACCTTAGAACTTTCCGTCACCGTCCCGGATTCAATGGAGGCATGAACCCACTATCGAGCATAAATACTCCCTCTTGGAGTCACAAGTATCAACTTGGCCAGAGCCTCTACTAGCAACGGAGAGCATGCAAGAACATAAATAACACATATATGATAGATCGATAATCAACTTGACATAGTATTCAATATTCATCGGATCCCAACAAACACAACATGTAGCATTAGAAATAGATGATCCTGATCATGATAGGCAGCTCACAAGATCTAAACATGATAGCACAAGAGGAGAAGACAACCATCTAGCTACTGCTATGGACCCATAGTCCAAGGATGAACTACTCACGCATCAGTCCGGAGGCGGGCATGGTGATGTAGAGCCCTGATGTCTACGTGTGCTTCTATTCCTGTAGACAGTGTTGGGCCTCCAAGAGCAGAGGTTTGTAGAACAGCAGCAAGTTTCCCTTAAGTGGATCACCCAAGGTTTATCGAACTCAGGGAGGAAGAGGTCAAAGATATGCCTCTCAGGCAACCACCGCAATCACGATACAAGAAGTCTCTTGTGTCCCCAACACACCTAATACACTTGTCGGATGTATAGGTGCACTTCGGTTCGGCAAAGAGATAGTGAAATACAAGTGGTATGAATGAATATGTGCGAGTAGTAACGGCGCCGGAAAAGTGCTTGTCTGGCGTGCGGTTGATGGTAGTAATATTGCGGGGAAGTAAACATGCGAGTAGAACGATAAACAAGCGGTGTTTGCAGTATTGGAAACAAGGCCTAGGGATCCTACTTTCACTAGTGGACACTCTCAACATTGATCACATAAATAAATAAGTTCTCTTCCTTTGTGCTACATATACTCTTGTTTGATAATGAACACCATTCGTTGCGTAGGGCTACTAGAGCACCTCAATGCCGGAGTTAACAAGCTCCACAACATTCGATATTCATGTTTAAGTAACCTTTGAGCATAATAGATCTTTGCAATCTAAACCGAGTACTAACATAGCATACACACTGTCACCTTTACAATATGTAGGGGGAATAAATCACATCAATACTATCATAGTAATAATTAACTCCATAACCTACAAGAGATTATGATCATAACCTACGCCAAGAACTACACGATGCACACACTGTCACCATTACACCGTGAAGGAGGAATAGACTACTTTAATAACATCACATGAGTAGCACATAGACTAATAGCGATACAAAGCTCATCATATGGATCTCAATCATGCAAATAAATTCATGAGATCATTGTATTGGGGTACAGAGAGAGAGATTAACCACATAGCTACCGGTAGAGCCCTCAGCCTCGATGGAGAACTACTCCCTCCTCATCATGGGAGACAGCAGCGGCGATGAAGATGGCGGTGGTGTCGATGGAGATGCCTTCCGGGGGCACTTCCCCGTTCCGGCGGCGTGCCGGAACAGAGACTCCTGTCCCCCAGATCTTGGCTTCGCGATGGCGGCGGCTCTGGAAGGTTTCTCGTACCGTGGCTTTTCCGTATCGAGGTTTTAGGTCAGGGACCTTTATATAGGCGAAGAGGCGGAGTCGGAGGGCTGACGAGGCGGTGACACAATAGGGGGGCGGCCCAGGCCCTGGCCGCGCCACCTCGTCATCCGGTGGCCCTCGTGGCCCCCCTCTGCGGCTCTCGTGTGTTCTCGAAGCTTCGTGGAAAAATAGGATGCTCGGGCATTGATTTCGTCCGATTCCGAGAATATTTCCTTACTAGGATTTCTGAAACCAAAAACAGCAGAAAACGAGAAGCGGCACTTCGGCATCTCGTCAATAGGTTAGTTCCGGAAAACGCATCAAAACGATATAAAGTGTGAACAAAACATGTAGGTATTGTCATAAAACAAGCATGGAACATAAGAAATTATAGATACGTTTGAGACGTATCAAGCATTCCCAAGCTTAGTTCCTACTCGCCCTCGAGTAGGTAAACAATAACAATGATAATTTCTTAAGTGACATGCTACCAACATAATCTTGATCAACATTATTGTAAAGCATATGAGATGAATGCAGCGATTCAAAGCAATGATGAAGATGATGAGTAAACAACTGAACCATATAGCAAAAACTTTTCATGAATAGTACTTTCAAGACAAGCATCAATAAGTCTTGCATAACAGTTAACTCATAAGCAATAAATTCTTAGTAGAAGGCATTGAAGCAACACAAAGGATGATTAAGTTTCAGCAGTTGCTTTCAACTTCAACATGTATATCTCATGGATAATTGTCAACGTAAAGCAATATAACAAGTGCAATAAGTAAACATGTAAGAATCAATGCACACAGTTTACACAAGTGTTTGCTTCTAAGATAGAAAGAAGTAGGTAAACTGACTCAACAATAAAGTAAAAGAATGGCCCTTCGCAGAGGGAAGCATGGATTACTATTTTTGTGCTAGAGCTTTTATTTTAAAAACATAGAAACAATTTTGTCAACGGTAGTAATAAATCATATGTGTTATGTATAAGATATCTTATAAGTTGCAAGCCTCATGCATAGAATACTAATAGTGCCCGCACCTTGTCCTAATTAGCTTGGATTAACACAGATTATCATTGCATAACATATGTTTCAACCAAGTGTCACAAAGGGGTACCTCTATGCCGCCTGTACAAGGGTCCAAGGAGAAAGTTCGCATTGGATTTCTCGCTTTTGATCATTCTCAACTTAGACATCCATACCGGGACAACATAGACAACAGATAATGGACTCCTCTTTTAATGCTTAAGCATTCAACAACAGATAATATTCTCATAAGAGATTGAGGTTTTATGTCCAAACTGAAACTTCCACCATGATTCATGGCTTTAGTTAGCGGCCCAATGTTCTTCTCTAACAATATGCATACTCAAACCATTTGATCATGAAAATCGCCCTTACTTCAGACAAGACGAACATGCATAGCAACTCACATGATATTCAACAAACGTAAAAGTTGATGGCGTCCCCAGAAACATGGTTACCGCTTAACAAGCAACTTATTAAGAAATAAGATACATAAGTACATATTCTTCACCACAATAGTTTTTAAGGCTATTTTCCCATGAGCTATGTATTGTAAAGGCAAAGAATAGAAGTTTAAAGGTAGCACTCAAGTAATGTACTTTGGAATGGCAGAGAAATACCATGTGGTAGGTAGGTATAGTGGACACAAATGGCATAGTTTTTGGCTCAAGGATTTGGATGCACGAGAAGAATTCCTCTCAATACAAGGCTAGGCTAGCAAGGTTGTTTGAAGCAAACTCAAGTATAAAACGGTGCAGCAAGACTCACATATGAACGTATTGTAAGCATTATAAGACTTTACGTCGTCTTCCTTGTTGTTCAAACACCTTAACCAGAAAATATCTAGACTTAGAGAGACCAATCATGCAAACCAAATTTTAACAAGCTCTATGTAGTTATTCATTAATAGGTGCAAAGTACATGATGCAAGAGCTTAAACATGATCTATATGAGCACAACAATTGCCAAGTATCAAATTATTCAAGACATTATACCAATTATCACATGTAGCATTTTCTGTTTCCAACCATATAACAATTAACGAAGCAGTTTCAACCTTCGCCATGAACATTAAAAGCTAAGAACACATGTGTTCATATGAACGAGCGGAGCGTGTCTCTCTCCCACACAAGCATGAATTTATTCAAACATAAACAAAAATAAAAACAAACAGACGCTCCAAGTAAAGTACATAAGATGTGACCGAATAAAAATATAGTTTCAAGGGAAGAAACCTGATAAATTGTTGATGAAGAAGGGCTTGAGTCTTCTTGAAATATGCAGGGATGAACCACGGGGGCATCCCCAAGCTTAGACTTTTCACTCTTCTTGATCATATATCATCCTCCTCTCTTGACCCTTGAAAACTTCCTTCACACCAAACTCGAAACAAACTCATTAGAGGGTTAGTGCATAATCAAAAATTTCACATGTTCAGAGGTGACACAATCATTCTTAACACTTCTGGACATTGCCCAAAACTACTGGAAGTCAATGGAACAAAGAAATCCATTCAACATAGCAAAAGAGGCAATGCGAAATAAAAGGCAGAATCTGTCAAAACAGAACAGTCCGTAAAGACGAATTTTCCAGAGGCACTTAACTTGCTCAGATGAAAAAGCTCAAATTGAATGAAAGTTGCGTACATATCTGAGGATTACGCACGTAAATTTGCAGATTTTTCCGAGTTACCTACGGAGAACCCTCGCCCAAATTCGTGACGGCATGAAATCTGTTTCTGCGCAAGTAATCCAAATCTAGTATTGACTTTACTATCAAAGACTTTACTTGGCACAACAATGCAATAAAATAAAGATAAGGAGAGGTTGCTACGGTAGTAACAACTTCCAAGACACAACAAAACAGTAGCAAAATAAAGACATGGGTTATCTCCCAAGAAGTGCTTTCTTTATAGCCATTAAGATGGGCTCAGTAATTTTAATGATGCTCTTGCAAGAAATAAGAGTTGAAGCAAAAGAGAGCATCAAGAAGCAAATTCAAAACACATTTAAGCCTAACATGCTTCCTATGCATAGGAATCTTGTAAATAAACAAATTCATGAAGCATAATGGAACAAGCATAGAAAGATAAAACAAGTGTAACTTCAAAAATTTCAGCATATAGAGAGGTGTTTTAGTAACATGAAAATTTCTACAACCATATTTTCCTCTCTCATAATAACTTTCAGAGGCATCATGAACAAACTCAACAATATAAGTATCACATAAAGCATTCTTATTCTCATGCATAAAAGTATCATTACTCTCCACATAAGCATAATCAATTTTATTAGTTGTAGTGGGAGCAAATTCAACAAAGTAGCTATCATTATTATTCTCATCATCAAATATAGGAGGCATATTGTAATCATAATTAAACTTATCCTCCATAGTAGGCGGCACCAAAAGACCACTATCATTATAATCATCATAAATAGGAGGCATATCATAATCAACATAAACTTTCTCCTCAATACCCGGAGAACTAAAGAGATCATTTTCATCAAAACCGACCTCCCCAAGCTTAATTATTCCATAGCATTATCAACAATGGTGTTCATACTAATAACATTGCTACTAGCATGCAAATAAGATTCCATAGGTTTTTTAATTTTCGCAGCAAACAATTCTATCTCAGGGAAAAGATTAAAAAGCTCACTGTTGCTTTCCATTATGCCTAACTAGTGAAAATAAAAACAAGAAACAAAAAGATGCAATTGCAGGATCTAAAGGAAATAGCTTCGAGCACTCACACACCGGCAACAGTGCTAGAAAATAGCTTAGTAGTCGGACGATGTGAATACCTTTTACCTTACCTCCCCGGCAACGGCGCCAGAAAAGTGCTTGATGTCTACGTGTGCTTCTATTCCTGTAGACAGTGTTGGGCCTCCAAGAGCAGAGGTTTGTAGAACAGCAGCTAGTTTCCCTTAAGTGGATCACCCAAGGTTTATCGAACTCAGGGAGGAAGAGGTCAAAGATATCCCTCTCAAGCAACCACCGCAATCACGATACAAGAAGTCTCTTGTGTCCCCAACACACCTAATACACTTGTCGGATGTATAGGTGCACTAGTTCGGCGAAGAGATAGTGAAATACAAGTGGTATGAATGAATATGAGCAGTAGTAACGGCACCGAGAAAAGTGCTTGTCTGGCGTGCGGTTGATGGTAGTAATATTGCGGGAAGTAAACATGCAGCAGAACAGTAAACAAGCGGTGTTTGCAGTATTGGAAACAAGGCCTAGGGATCCTACTTTCACTAGTGGACACTCTCAACATTGATCATATAAATAAATAAGTTCTCTTCCTTTGTGCTACATATACTCTTGTTTGATAATGAACACCATTCGTTGCGTAGGGCTACTAGAGCACCTCAATGCCGGAGTTAACAAGCTCCACAACATTCGATATTCATGTTTAAGTAACCTTTGAGCATAATAGATCTTTGCAATCTAAACCGAGTACTAACATAGCATACACACTGTCACCTTTACACTATGTAGGGGGAATAAATCACATCAATACTATCATAGTAATAATTAACTCCATAACCTACAAGAGATTATGATCATAACCTACGCCAAGAACTACACGATGCACACACACTGTCACCATTACACCGTGAAGGAGGAATAGACTACTTTAATAACATCACATGAGTAGCACATAGACTAATAGCGATACAAAGCTCATCATATGGATCTCAATCATGCAAAGCAATTCATGAGATCATTGTATTGGGGTACAGAGAGAGATTAACCACATAGCTACCGGTAGAGCCCTCAGCCTCGATGGAGAACTACTCCCTCCTCGTCATGGGAGACAGCAGCGGCGATGAAGATGGCGGTGGTGTCGATGGAGATGCCTTCCGGGGGCACTTCCCCGTTCCGGCGGCGTGCCGGAACGGGGACTCTCGTCCCCGGATCTTGGCTTCGCGATGGCGGCGGCTCTGGAAGGTTTCTCGTACCGTGGCTTTTTCGTATCGAGGTTTTAGGTCAGGGACCTTTATATAGGCGAAGAGGCGGAGTCGGAGGGCTGACGAGGCGGTGACACAATAGGGGGGCGCGGCCTGATACGTCTCCAACGTATCGATAATTTCTTGTGTTCCATGCCACATTATTGATGTTATCTACATGTTTTATGCACACTTTATGTCATATTCGTGCATTTTCTGGAACTAACCTATTAACAAGATGCCGAAGTGCCGGTTCTGTTTCTATGCTGTTTTTGGTTTCGAAATCCTAGTAACGAAATATTCTCGGAATCGGACGAAATCAACGCCAAAGTTCCTATTTTCATCGGAAGCATCCAGAACACCCGGGAAGGACCGGAGGGGGCCACGGGGCCACCAAACCCTAGGCTGGCGCGGCCGAGAGGGGCCGCGCCGCCCTATGGTGTGGCCCCCTGTCGGCCCTCTGCGCCGCCTCTTCGCCTATAAGAAGCCCCTGGATCAGAAAACCCGATACGAATTGACGAAACCCACGAAAACCTTCCCGAGCCGCCGCCATCGCGAAGCCAAGATGCGGGGGACGGGATCTCTGTTTCGGCACCCTGCCGGAGCGGGGAAGTGCCCCGGAAGGCTTCTCCATCGACACCGCTGCCATCTCCACCGCCATCTTCATCACCGCTGCTGCTCCCATGAGGAGGGAGTAGTTCTCCATCGAGGCTCGGGGCTGTACCGGTAGCTATGTGGTTCATCTCTCTCCTATGTGTGTCAATACAATAATCTCATGAGCTGCCTTACATGATTGAGATTCATATGATGATGCTTGTAATCTAGATGTCGTTATGCTAGTCAAGTGAGTTTTACTTATGTGATCTCCGGAGACTCCTCGTCCCACGTGTGTAAAGGTGACGGTGTGTGCACCGTGTGGGTCTCTTAGGCTAGATTTCACGAGAATACTTATTCATCGTTGAATGGCATAGTGAGGTGCTTATTTATATCTCTTTATGATTGCAGCATGTTGTATCACAATTTATCTATGTGCTACTCTAGTGATGTGTTATTAAAGTAGTTTTATTCCTCCTGCATGTGTGCAAAGGTGACGATGCGTGCACCGTGTTAGTACTTGGTTTATGCTATGATCATGATCTCTTGTAGATTATGGAGTTAACTATTGCTATGATAATATTGATGTGATCTATTCCTCCTACATATGCATGAAGGTGACGAGTGTGCATGCTATGCTAGTACTTGGTTTAGTAGCGTTGATCTATCTTACACTAAAGGTTACTTAAACATGAGCATTATTGTGGAGCTTGTTAACTCCGGCATTGAGGGTTCGTGTAATCCTACGCAATGTGTTCATCATCCAACAAAAGTGTAGAGTATGCATTTATCTATTACTGTTATGTGATCAATGTTGAGAGTGTCCACTAGTGAAAGTGTAATCCCTAGGCCTTGTTCCTAAATACTCTTTGAGTTACTACTGCTGCGTTACTACTCTTGCGTTACTCTTGCTTGTTTCTTGTTTCTTTGCGTTACTACTTGCTGCAATACCACCACCATCAACTACACGCCAAGCACTTTTACGGCACCGTTGCTACTGCTCATACTTATTCATACCACCTGTATTTCACTATCTCTTCGCCGAACTAGTGCACCTATTAGGTGTGTTGGGGACACAAGAGACTTCTTGCTTTGTGGTTGCGGGGTTGCATGAGAGGGATATCTTTGACCTCTTCCTCCCCGAGTTCGATAAACCTTGGGTATCCACTTAAGGGAAACTTGCTTGCTGTTCTACAAACCTCTGCTCTTGGAGGCCCAACACTGTCTACAAGAATAGAAGCTCACGTAGACATCAAGCTACTTTTACGGCGCCGTTGCCGGGGAGGAAAGGTAAAAGGCTCTCATACTACGGTCTCGGGTAAAGTATTTTTACGGCGCCGTTGTGTGTGTGCTCAAAGCTATTTCCTTTAGATCCTGCAATTGCATCTTGTTGTTTCTTGTTTACACTAGTTTGGCATAATGTACAAGAGTGAGCTTCTTATTCTATTTCCTGATTTAAAACATGGATTGTTTGATGCGAAAATTAAAAAACCTATGAAATCTTCTTTGCATGCTTGGTAGTAATATTAGTATGAACGCTTTGAACACCATTGTTGACAATAATATAGAAAGTTCTAAGCTTGGGGAAAGCTGGTTTTCATGATATTTTTAGTCCCCCAAGCATTGAGGAGAAAATTTTCTTTGATGATACTTTGCCTCCTATTTACGATGATTATAATGATAGTGGTCTTTTGGTGCCACTTACTGCTGGAGAGTAAATTTTGTTGTGATTATACTATGCCTCCTACACTTGATGAGAATAATAATGATAGCTACTTTGTTGAATTTGCTCCCACTACAACTAATAAATTTGACTATGCTTATGTGGAGAGTAATAATTTTATGCATGAGACTCATGATAAGAATGCTTTATGTGATGGTTATATTGTTGAGTTTGCTCATGATGCTACTGAAAGTTATTATGAGAGAGGAAAATATGGTTGTAGAAATTTTCATGTTACTAAAATGCCTCTCTATGTGCTGAAATTTTTGAAGCTACACTTGTTTTATCTTCCTATGCTTGTTACTTTGCTCTTCATGAACTTGTTTATTTACAAGATTCCTATGCATAGGAAGCATGTTAGACTTAAATGTGTTTTGAATTTGCCTCTTGATGCTCTCTTTTGCTTCAAATACTATTTCTTGCGAGTGCATCATTAAAACTGCTTGAGCCCATCTTAATGGCTAAAAAGAAAGAACTTCTTGGGAGATAACCCATGTGTTATTTTGCTACAGTACTTTGTTTTATATTTGTGTCTTGGAAGTTGTTTACTACTGTAGCAACCTCTCCTTATCTT
>NC_061508.1:108431464-108466683 GCF_022539505.1 Lolium rigidum | reverse complement strand
ACTAGGAAGTACCCAAAGGCGAGGCCAGCAAGCAGGCTTGAACAGGCTGGAGCCTGCCCTCTGAAAATGTAAATGTTTTTTTTACTAGTAATCTTCCCAAGGAGGCCCAGCCCATTAGCTTAGTAAGTTAGTATTACAGGCAAAGCTTCAGCCCAACTCGCACAGCATCGTATCACGTATTCCATCCCCACTTCCGCTCAAAAAAAAAACGTATTCCATCCCCACTTCCGCAGCACGCCCAGCGAGCAGAGACAGAGACGGAGGCGAGGCGACTCAGGCGAGGCGGCGGCCACGACCAGCGAGGTGGCGAGCGGGCGACAGAGGAGGGGCGCACGCACGCCCGCACCCAGAAGGCGACGCGCGGACGGCGGACGCACCCAGCCGGCAGCCGCCAAAGGCCAAACCCTAGCGGTAGCGGCCGAGCTCCTTTTATGCATTCCAAATCAAGCCACCCGTTTCCATATCTAACGTCATAAATCCTGCCGTATAATTCATGTAAGAGTATCTCCACCGGCGCGCCCAAATAGTCACCGGCAAGGGCGCCGGTACTGTCGTATGAGGGCCGCCGACACAACATACTCTATTTGGAGGAGCTGCTCCCACACCGACGCGCCCATACGACATTCCCGATAGATGATTTGAATTAAAAACTCAAATAAAAGCATAGAAATTTGAATATATTTTCGAATTTAAAATTTGAGCCAACACACAGCCACCAAATCCGAATAGATTTTCAAATATGAAGTTTGGGCCAACATACGGCTACCGAATCGCCGTCTTCGGCTGCAAAAAACAACTTCGGCTTTCAAGCCAACTAATCAGATGAACGGAGTCAAGGGCGGCTCAACCTCGACGACTTCCTCATCGTCGGCAAGCCTCGGCCGCAGCTCCATCGCTGCAACAATATCCACGGTCGCCGGGGGAGGCATGGACGTCGGTGCCGGTGGAGACATGAACGTGGAAGGTGCCGGGAGAGACGCCGATGCAGCTCGCGCCGCCAACACCTATTGGCCGATGCGCTCGCAGTATATCTCGTGCCACGCTCGCGCCAACGGGTCCATCTTCTCCATGTCGGCCATCAAGATCTTGTATTCTTGAGACATCTTGGCCAATGAAAGTTACGTCGCTTCATTGGTGGCCTTCATGGCAGCAGCGTGAACTTCCATCTTCGTCGCCTCCACCTTCTCTCTGTCCAACTCAATTTTCATGTCTTGCTTGTCGAGGATTGTCTTCCATGCGACGGCGGCCCTATCCGCCGCTTCCTTGTTCTCCATTGAGAACGAGGTTATCATCTTCTCGAGGGAGGCGTCCATGGCGGCCAATCCCGGCGCCGCATTACTCTCGGCCTTGGCCTTCTTGTTGCCAATGGGGCGCCCGGTGGAGGCGCCGGCAGGATCGACCGACCCTTCTACCCCGTCCTTGTTTAGAGTGAGACGGAGGTCGTCCCATTTCTTGCAACCTTGTATCTTGTTGAATCAATGCATGAAGGGGAAGTTTTTGTCCTCATTTTTGTACTTGATCATCTCAAGGGCGTTGAGCATCTAACAATACATGATGCAATAACAAGATATAGAACAAGATGGATCATCAAATAGATACATTATAATGCATTATGAAATACACATCACCAAATGGGTGTAGATCATACCCAATCCACCATCGTCTTGCCGCTCTCCTTCCGGTTCTTAATCTTCTCATAGGAGCCATGGAACTTGCTACACGCCACCTTGATGATGTTCCAACGGTGGGAGAGGACGCCCTCGTTCCGGTTCATGTTGATGGTGGCGTACTCACCATAGTTCTTCTTCTCGTTGAAGGAATCGAGGATGTGCTTGTAGTACTTGCCTCCGGTTTGGCTGGCGCCGGTGATAGGGCAAAAACTCACTTGCTTCCACGCCTCGATGAGACATTCATCCTCCAAATACCTCCACCTCGGACCACGAGTGCCCCCGGAACGTCTGTGCGTCGTCGTCCTCGTCGTGGTCACGCCGGTGTCGGCGTCGATCAGCTCCTCCTAGACCTCCTCCTCACATTCATCCTTCTCGGCCTCTTCTTCGTACTCGTCGACAGGGGGTTCGTAGGCTTGGTCGCGTATGAAGCCGGTGAGGATCTCGTCCCCGGCGGCAATCTACGCAACAAGTTACCTACTTTCAATCGCCGCTGATGTCTACGATGCACATAACACATAAAAAGTAATGAAACTCAACTAGTCCTCGCCCATGGACACGTCGGACGTGCTGCCGAACACCTGGTGGGTGTTCCTGCCCTCGTCGGGGAAGAGGTCGCGGGGAAGGCCGGTGTCGTCTGTCACATGGCCGTCGGTGGGCGCAGGTCAGGCGACGAGTTCAGGTCGACGGGGAGGTGAAAGGCGCCGCTGCCTCTCAGCGCCGAATCCGGCAAGAACGGCGCGTTGGGGTCGAAGGTCATGTCGATGTCCGCGTACTCGGGGGAGTAGCGGGCGCGGCCGTCCATCTGCGATAGCCGCATCTGCGAGAGCGACGGCACCTCCGCGTAGTACCCCGCATAGTACCCCGACGACGACGGTGAGCTCGAGAAGTTGCGGCCGGTGGGATGCTGGCTTCGGGATGGCCGCCGCCCAAGCTGAGGCACGCTTCCACGGCGGACGCCGCTTTCGCTGCGTCGAGAGCGGCGACGCGGCGCCTTTTGCGGCCGGCCATCGCAAAGGAGCAGCGGTGTTTCTCCTCCTCCCAGTCCTCCTGCGACATGTTCGTCGGCTTCTCCTTCGGCGTCACGGTGCGCGGCTTCGGCGGCGCCTTCGTTGGCGCCATCGCTGCCTTCGTCGGAGCCTCTCTTCGGTGGCATGGCGGCGGCGAGGGTTTTTTGGGTTGGGGGCTGGATGGGAGATGGAGCGGCGGGCGGGAGAAATGAGCCGGCGGAGGGGACGAGGTTTTGGTGGAAAAGATGTATAATTTTGGGATGTGTAGCTGACAGGCGGCTCCCACGCCCAAAAAAATTCGTCTCGCGAGCCGTTGGTGCGCCCGATACACGCCCTTCGCCAAGGGCACAGGTTACCGGTGCTTCTATTGGACTTGAAAAAGTACCGACGCTATTTGGGACGCGCCGGTGTAGGCCAATTTTCGCTGTCCGCCCCAAATCGCTGGAGGCCGCTACGAGGAACGCCCGTAGAGATGCTCTAAACTGAAGACCAATACAGAACTTGTCACCCCAACCACCGGTGTCAGTAGGAGTACACCCGTGCAGTTAGAGGTTGAGAAACCCATCTTGTACCACATGGGGCAGTTGAGAATTAAGAAAAATCTGGGTCGTCGTGTGATTCCTGCTTTCACATGACTGGCAGCTGATGTCTTCTCGATAGTACGTTCTCAGCTTATTTTGAGCTCGCTCCCAACGAACCCACTTCAATTCGTATTGGACACGCCGAGCTCGTGGCAACAACGCCGCGGCACCGCACCAGCCAGCAGATCACGATGCCGCCGCCACAAGGAAAGGAGAACCGCCGCCCAGGGGGATTGCCTCATCGCATGCCATCCCCGCCCTGACTTTGCCCGGCGGAGACCTTGGGAGCCTGCGAGGAGATGGGGGTGGAGGAGATCTCTGTGCGCTGGCATGGTCGCCCCGCCAAATCGCCCATGCTTGAATTTTAAGTATTAGTATTGCTATCACATGGTGTATGTGGTGAGCAGCCTAAACAAAAAAAAGTATTGTATTGCTAATTTTAAGTCCATTGGGAATTAACAAAATCTCGATCATCATGTGATTCCTGTTGTCACATGAGTGGCTTATTTTTCTTGAAATGGGGCTATGGTAATATGTTTTCTTGATTGCACGTTCTCAGCCTATTGCGAGCTCGCTCCCAACGACCCACTTCAATTGGTATATACTACCCATACATCGTATTGCAGAATATTTTACAAAGTCATGGTTCATTAATTGCTACTGCATGCTTTCAACATCATCGATGTCGTATGTCCTGATAAACGGATCACCGCAGCATGGGGGTTTCCATGTACTACGAACTAGTATATACATCACATTATGATCATGATCATGACAAACTAACCACCCCTCTCCCTTGGCCAGTCTGAGGTTCCTGCCGTAGAAACAGAATCTCGGCACTGACTTTATTTTGTACTAGATGGACCACTCTGCCGCGCCGTCTCTGCCAATAGCGCTTACATTTTATGGCGTGACTTCTACTTTGCCGCTTTTTTGGTTGGCTCGGTCTGGCCTTGGCCAATGGCCACGACAGCCCTGGTTAGCTGTAATGTATAGGGCAAAGCAGCAAGGCGACAACCTTTCTTCACAAGGCGTTTGATCAAGTAGACAACCCCAATAATCCTCCTTTAAACACAAAGGAAAACATGTCACAACATCACACACATGCTGAGAGCCATGCAAAGAACCAAAGGCTGATCGCGGAAAGCAGAGATTCTTGACCGTGTGGTTAATGCAGATTCTTGAGCCGCAGCTAGCGGTCATAGAAAGCATGATTGCAGACCCCCAAAAAAGTCAGTAGCACTAAAACCAAGCCAGAACGTAGAAAGTAACATTGATCAACCATCATGCAGTAAACATCTAAAAAATAGATATAACTGGAACCGACGGAACATACAATCCTGCATCTTCAATGTTCAGGCAATGGCCAACAATATGAGAGGCTCCTTTTGTCTCTTGCGAATGAGCACATCCGCATCGAAAAGTCTAGCAAGCTCTCCGCAGAGAACCACAATAGCGTCGAGACTACAAAAAAAAATCAACCCAGCAACCTGAGAGGCCAAAGACAAATCAACTCTTCATAAATGAACCCGACGTGTAAATAAGCTGAAAAGGAATAGAACTTCCATCTGTCGGTCGCACTTGCCGTAATCAGGAATTCCATGGACAACAAACATTGCAACATCAGTTACCCCGATGATGAGCCCAGCAAATAAATACATTGTGGAATCGGAAGCCTTGTGAACTAAGATAAACCCAAACATTCAACAATCTAGCAAAACTGAGCTACTCACCAAGTCACGATCAGTCTAATTAATTTAAGTTAAGCTCATACACCACCGAACAACTTTAGAAAGGAAGAAATCACACGTTGGATAACAATAAGATTGGACAGAAAAAACAAAAGGGCAGTGAAACAATATGGATGTGAACCTTGCTCCAGCAATGCCCAACGAGGTGCCAAGAGATGCATCTTCTCATGCTATGGCTTTCTCAGGCCAGTTAGTACGATAATATCAGGAATCTATGTATTAATGTTACTTCAATTTGAGCCATGGAGGATAGTTTTACCTCATCAATTACTTCTGTTTGTGAAAAAAATTGGGCTACGGCCTGGAAAAGATCTTTTCAATCAAATTAGAAATATTAGTGCCAAAAAAAATTAAATATGAACAAATAGAGTAAATTGCATGTTAGCATCAGCTAGTGCCAGCTAAAACTTATTTCCACCGAATCTTGTGATAAATAAGCATTTTCTAACACTAGTGGAAAAAGGGGCTTCAGGCCCGGTTCATATGGGGCTTCAGGCCCGCTTTTCGAACCGGGCCTAACCAGGCGGGACTAAAGGGTCCTCCCTTTAGTCCCGGTTTAAATATGGACCGAGCCTGAAGGCCTCGCCACGTGGTGCGGCGAGGGCGCTCGTGGTGGAGGACCTTTGGTCCCGGCTCGTGGTACGAACCGGGCCTGGAGGGTCTCTGCCGCGGCAGAAAATTGCCGTTTCTCTGCCGCGACACAGGTTTAGGGTGGAGCAGCGTTTCTCTGCCGCGGCAGAGAAACTGAGCGTTTCTCTGCCGCGGCAGAGTTTCAGCAATGCATATATCATTCAAGAGACCACAAAATATCGTCGTGAATATATATAGACATCGTCAACAGTACACGTAATGCATGCATATTTACAATATAAAGTCGGATCTGTTTACTAAATCTATTTGCCTTTACGAAGTTGTTCAACATATAGTTACGACCTTCCGATAGTGCTCTCCAGTTGGGGCAATGACCTCGTTAAGAAAGAATCCCGCGATTTCCTCTTGAATTGCTCGTATGCGATCCTCCGTTATGAGAGTGTCCCGCAGGCGTATCATCTATATTAAAAAAGGAGATCAATATATATGAATGGAACTCAATACAATTGATGGTAATAAGATTAATTGTGAAATATTGTTCACGTACACGAGTGTGGTGTATAGCATCATCCGCATCCCTGTGACTGGCCATCTCACGAATGAAGTCGCAGACGTAGTATCCGCATAAGTTATTTCCGGCTTCCTGCCTCATACACTTTACGAAAAAATAGTTCGATCAAACTAATAATCAAGCATCGTATTGAAAGAAAATATCATAGAGTTTCACGGACATAGCTATATTTATATAGTACTACTTACAGGGTAATCTTCAAATGTAAGCTCCGGTTTCCATTTACCCGGAACAGTATTGATGAACCGTTTCCAAGCCCTGCCCGGCAAAGAAAAAATGAGTAGTTATTGATATCGTCGAATTAGAACAGATGAAGATGCCGATACGAAATTGATTGAAATTACCTCTGGAGCGGGGCAGCCATGTTCGCCCATTCCACATGTTATTTACGTTTCGAGTCCATGACATGTACGACTCCTTTGTGAAGATCAATGATTAGGAGAATAAAGTGGAAGCTGCACAACATAGCTCAATGATTACGAGAATAAAGTGGAAGCTGTACAAGCATAATGTATGTTATAACACTCACTTGAAGTTGTAGGGAAAGAATATATCCTCTTTGTCTGCTTGCTTCACTAAAAACCTTAGCATGTTGTCCTCTGTGTTCTTGGGGTAGTCTCGAACCGTAACTTCATGAACTGTGTCTGGGTCAATGAACCCCAGCTCGTGGAGCTTGCCTCTTTTGCATTCGAGCTTCTTCATTCTGCATAATTAATATATAGCGTACACAAAGAATATAGTGAGGATAGTTGTTAGTGCAAATGAATGAGCTGAGCTACAGACTTAATTACATAAATAAATCACTTACAGGCAGTAGCAACTGATGATAGCTTTGTCGAGGGCGTCTTGATTGAATAACTGAAATAGTTCTTCTAATTCAAGGTTTATCTCCTCCCGCCCCCGGAAGTAATGCTCATCTCTAAGATACACCGTGAGGTAGCGATCACCTCTTAGACAGGCTCTCAGGTACCATTCATGCAACCTTCGCATCTGAGTCCCTAGGCGCGCGAGCTCGCCAGGTTTGACGAGATCATTTCCATATCTATACTTGTTTACGACTTGAGCCATTGGATAGTAATCTTTGTACTCAACATCTGCTCCCTGACCTCTAGCCTCCCGTTCGATCATCGATGCCGTCTCTGGATCATCATAGGACTGCACGACGAAGTGGGTTATGGACTGATTGTCCTGCTGTCCAAGCTGGGCGATATTTTTCGCTTTGCTCGCTCTAAAGGACTGTCCAAGAGAGCGGTCATAATCACTTCTCAGCTCAGCTCTCTTTATTCTCGTCTCGGCAAAGTGCTTCACTGTCTGCGGTGGAATAAACATCTTCTTCGGCGCAAGAAACGCCTTTTGCTCATCAGTCTTCTCATGTGGTAACAACTCTGGAGTCTGTGCCCTCATCGGAGTTGATGATCTCTTCGGAGCTGTAGGAGGTGCCGCGGTTAGCTTCCTCTTTTGCTTAGGTGGAGGCGGTGGAGTCTCCTGACGTGGAGGAGGAGGAGGCGGCGGAGTATTGTCACGCCTAGGAGCCGCCTGTGATTCATGAGGAGGAGACTGCTCATGCACAGGGGAATCATCATCGCGCATAGGAGAATCATCACGTGGAGGAGACTGCACAGGTGGCGGAGGAGGCGGACGAGATGGCCTGCTTGGTGGCTTCTCACCTGGAAACACAATGTTCTCCTTCCGCCATTGCACGGTGGTTCTACGGGCTTCTCCCAGTTCTTTGATTTCCCCATCTTCACCTGCAGGGTGCTCAAGGACCAACTGCTCATAATCTCTCAGCACTTCATCCACCATCACAACTGCAAAGTCGTCTTGGACCGGACGGCAATGGTAAGTCCTTGTAGGTAAGAAAATGCCGACCGACGCCTTGAAGGATAGGTTGAAAACTTTAACATGCAGCTCACAAGGACGGCTCTCAGTGAGATCATCCACGGGGGGGTAGCGAGGAGGCTCGACCACCTGGTCATCATCATCATTATCCAGCTGAGTGGAAGCCACGCTGCTTTTCCGGTGTTGAGATTGCAGCGGGACGATAGCATCGAGCAATGCAGGATCTACAGCCTGCCCCTGAGCCATCTGGGATGTAAGTACTTCGGTTACTTTGGCAAATTGGGCTTGCATGACGCTAAAAGAACTCTCTAAGCACGCTATGCGGTCTTCCCTTGCCTTTCTCCTCTCATGGCTTTTATCAGGAAATCTCTTCCTTTCCGGAGCAAAGCCATACTTCCACGGAACGGAGCCTTCTGTGCCACGTGTTCGTCCGCCGTGTTCTTTGTTCCCAAGGGCGCGTGTCAGCTCATCGTCCTCTCTATCGGGCCGGAACCTCCCCTCCTGCACGTCCTTATGTGCTTTTTCCAGGGCTTCAATGGGGCCCTTCAGATGTGCTTTGTTATAGATACACTTCCCTGTTTCTGGGTCTAACCTTCCCCCAATCCCGTAGAACCACTCCTTCATCCGTTCGATCCAACCGTGTGTCCCTAATCGGATCCATTTCTTGGTCAGTTCCGCCTCAGCTGCCTGCCACTTAGGACGGTTAGCCCTGTAGCCACTTGGACCCAAAATTTGGTGATATTTCTTCAACGCAGCATTTGCCTTATTTGTTTTCGACCTTTTCTGAAATTCTTCTGACTCCGTGTTGTACTTCACGAATTCGTTCCAGTGATCTTTTAACTTCTCACTGTTCGGAGTCTTATTTTCCTTGATAAGGCTGCGCAATCTTTTCTTGTGTGCCTTGAATAGTTCGGCCATCTTCTTCAAAGCAAATGTCCTCACTGCCTCCTCCATCTCTGCCTTCATAGCGGCATCCTCCTCTGCAGGTACTAGGTTGAAATGTGCCATGAGCTTGGTCAGAAGGCTGCGTTTGGCTACATCATCGATATAAAGACCTTGAGTTGCTTCATCTGCAGACAGCTCTAGTCCCTTCGGCTTGTGCCATTCTCGAACGGTGATCGGGATGCAGTCCCTAACAAGCACTCCACATTGACTTATAAATAACTTTGCATGCTTCTCGGGAGCAATCGGTTTACCACCCGCATCGATCTCGGTGCTGTCGCGCCTAACACCGTCGCTCAACATTTTGGCCGGGCCTCGCTTTGTCTTTAGAAGAAGTGCTCGATCCGGAGGGCTAAAAAATAAATAATTCACTGTCAGTACAAATTAGTTAATGCATCTAGTCAGCAGCGGCGTAATTTATATACCTCGGTGATAACTACGGTTCCATCACCGGGGCCATTATGTTCTTCTTCCTCACCAGAGCCCTCTTCTCATCGGTCAATATTCTCCGCTCCCTCACCGGACTCATTCAAAAAAGATGCGGTGATATCGTCACCGCCATCATCCGGAATACCGTCGCCATCATCCAGAGTACCGTTGTTTATGAGGTCAGCCATGAACTGTTCTTCGGCTTCGTCTTTGTATCCCTCCATGCTTTCTGCAACGACTTGCAAAGTTATAAGCCGGAACCATCATGTATGATCACATATATAGATATTAATTAAGGATAACGCAGAAAACTGAAATTGGAGTTACATATATAGTTATTAATTAAGGATCGATAATGTAGTGCTGAAAGCAGATAGTGCAGTTACATCCGTACATAGATCTTATTTAACCCTAATACATCGATCACTACTAGAACCTCTCAACGGCGCCGACCGGGTGCTGAACCGCGCCGGCTGAACACCCAAAGCCACGGAACAGTAACAGGGTCATAGCTAATGTGAGATCCCTGCATAACTGACCATCCGGTCCTATACATGGTGTCTAACGCATACATGTAACCGCGAACGTGCTCGTCCTCCTCTATAATGCGCTGAGCTACCACCTCCGGCGGGGCCGGCTCCCTGTGAAACGACAGTGGTCCACGCGACCTCCACCAGAGAATATCCGGGTCGACGACGGGACCCGGATTCCG
This sequence comes from Lolium rigidum, assembly GCF_022539505.1. Taxonomy (NCBI): domain Eukaryota; kingdom Viridiplantae; phylum Streptophyta; class Magnoliopsida; order Poales; family Poaceae; genus Lolium; species Lolium rigidum. The sequence goes on along the minus strand of NC_061508.1, from coordinate 108,456,590 downwards.
CACCAAGGTGTGCGCCCCGGAAGATAACACCTCCCAGTGCCACCCCGGCGGAGCCCAGTCCCGGACCTCCCCCATCGACAGCATCTGCTCCAGAATAGTCCCTCCACGACGCACCGGCTGGCGCGGCATCGTAGCTACAAAACTAATTCATATATGTACTAATATAAATAAAAAACATGATATTGTGCTAAATAAAAAAACTTCACTACTTTTTTACTAACAAATATTTCTAACATATAATGTCACTCACTGCTTTTTTACTAACAAATATTTCTAACATATAATGTCACTCACTACTTTTTTACTAAATTATTTCTAACAAATATTACAACTTTACTACTTTTTTTATAACTATAATTTTCACAAGTTTTTTCTAACATATAAATTTTTATCTAACAAATACTTCTAACTAATATTTGTAACTAATATTTCTAACTATTTTTTCTAACTATTTTTTCTAACTAATACAAATTTCACTATCTATTACATAATTAAAACACAAGACAACCAATGGCTCGGATAAGCCCTTAAGAAGTGAACCGCTCAGATTGAAGAGAGCTACTATGGAAAAAAAAAAGTCCGATCAGGCAGATATGATGAGACACGTGCGCAACAAAAATTGATTTGAAGAAAGATGCAAAGATGGACTTAGAAAGGACACGTTTATCTAGATCAACCGTCCGTAATGTTTTCTGCTATCACGCATGCATATCGTGCACGGAAGAGTCATTGCAGATTGATTAGGCGGGCTTTCCGGTACCGGCCGAAACACACAGATCATGATATTCTCCCCAGATCAAGAATCACGGTAGTGGAGGGGATCTTCATACGGCAAGCAAATTAAAAATAACGGCCAAGATTAGCTTGCTAACTCGCGCTCCCGTGTCAATTTAGATACATGCCTGTAAATAGCAGTTCTCCTTCCGCACGTCTATCCCTACGATAAATACATGTAAACAATGATCACGTTCCAGGTTTAAATGATTTTGTTGTGCAGATAAATGGTTTGGCAAGAAGATAAAAGGTGATCGAAGCGAACGCTTCACGGACGATCGACGTCTTATCTTTCCGCTAGGTCAATGCTGCATCTCGCATGAGGATGAACAGGCTCACCGCATTTTTTGATAGTAGAACTGGAGCTGATCAGAATTGTACCTCGGCGGCCATGCACGCCCACCTCCCGCAGAGCTAAGGTCTGGAAGGAATCAAAGATTCCGGTGATGAGATCGAGGAATTGCCTTCCCCACGTCCTTTGGCGGGATAGATCGAAGGCACAACAACTCTACTAGCAGTGGCGGCTGGAGGTTTTGGTGGTGGAGGTTTTGATGGTGCATGTGCCCTAATGAACGACAAAAAATCGTTGGTGTCCAGGACGAACGCCACCAGCCTAAACTTGGTGGCCATGGCGATCTCTATCGGACTCTGCTTAATGCCGTTCTAGGAGATGGAGTACACGGGTCTCAAGAATTTCTCCTCTTGGAGAATAGAGCACCCCATTCCAGTTCTTCAAATTCAGAAATTTATTCACTTGTGCGGCCATGAGCGTGATCGGATTCTGCTTGCTTGCCGCCGCCCGGCATCCACGAAGCGTTGTTGGTACAACAGGAGCCCGACGACTTTAAGTACGGGATCAGCCGTCAGTATCTCAACCACATGCTCTCAACTCCACAGCCCACACACCTACGCGGTCGATTGATATGTAGTTCGTCGGAGTTGATATCTACTAAATTGCAACGACACAAGATCTGGACAGGATTGGCTCGAAGATGGCATGAACCAATCGCCACCGGCGCTGCTTTGGGCGGAGGAACGATGCTGACGAGAATCGGATACTGCTACTCTGCAACGACTCCCAAACCGAGTTCAGTTTTTGTGATGATAGATCCTGCAGCAAGAAGTCAAGCAAAGCACTATATATGAGCTACTGGAGACAAGCAAGCTTTCATCCACGCCAGGTTGCTGCCTTTCTTTTTTCGAGAATGACGGAGGATTTATCCACACGGACATAGATTTCATGGCGTCCAACAACACACATCTGCATTATTTGTTGGTACCTCAAAACGTAGGAGAAAGAGAAAAAAATTCAATCATCCTGGCAAGACATCGACGGGAAAATTTGGGAGAGGTCATAGAACATTGATTTCCTAACATAATATAACTAGATGCGACACATGCGTATTGTAGGCATTGTTGCTTTGTTTTTGTACGTGATCTATGTATTGTAGCTGAGGAGAAATTATATAAATAGTCCAGTGTATCAAGTTCAGTTAATCAATTGTTTAAATATGGAGTTTTGCTTGCGCAGACTAAGTTACAAGGGAGATCAGGCAAACCCTCTTCTAAGAGCATGTTGTAGAACAAATACAACTACTAATCAATAGTATTAAAGATTTCCTGGTAAATATATTGTCCACCCAAATAAAGTATTTATTAATATTTCTCACATTTAGAGTAATGTTGTAATTGGTGAATGTGCGTTCTCTATATGTTCATGTAGATCCCTACGCGTTTTGCCATACAGGTTTATATAAATTTTCTTACCAAACACCAAAAGTTATGGCATAATTTAACTGAATGTTACTTATGATGAGGAAAATAACCGTCAAAGAAAACAATACAAAATCTAGCCGCACAAATGTGCGGGTCAGCCTGCTAGTTTTTTATATAACAAAAATTTTCGAATTAACTATACTAACAACTATATACTAACAATATATACTAACAACTATACTAACAATTTTTCTAATTAACTATAGTAACAACTATATATACTAAGAATAAATATAGTAACAATATACTAATTAACATATATACACTAATTAACAAATATGAGAAAAAAATAGGGGAGGTCCGGTGCCTCACCTTGCCGGCGGAGAGGAGGGCGGCCGATGCGCGGCCGGCGGCGTCGTGCGGCGCGCGGCGGTCGAGGAGGAAGGCGCGGCGGCGGGCGGCGGTGGGTGGAGAAGAGGCCGGGCCGGGCGCGTGGGCGGCGGCGGGTGGAGAAGAGGAGCTCGGGCGCGCGGGCGGCGCGGGCAGCGTCGGGTGGGGAAGAGGAACGGAGGGCGGCGGCGCACGGCGGCGGTGGCGTGCGTGGCGGCGGCGGACGGTCGCGAAGAAGAGGAGCTCGGGCAGCCTGGCGGCGTCGTGCTCTTCGTCTCTGTGGGATTGATCTCCGCGGAGACGAAGGGGCGACAGTTATAACCCCCCCCCCCCTTTAGGCCCGGTTCGTGGCATGAACCGAGCCTAAAGGTCCCCCTTTGGGCCCGGTTTGTGCCACCAACCGGGCCTGAAGGCCTATTTTCGCCCCTTTTTCGCAGCGCGCGCAAAATAGGCCTTCATGCCCGGTTTGTGGCACAAACCGGGCCCAAAGGCAAAAAATTTAAATTGTTTTCGTTCCCTCCTTATTTCAAATCAAAAATAGGGCTATGATATATCAAAATGTTCAGAAAAAAAGGTCTATCCAATAAAAGTGTAATTTACATATGATTTTGAATATAAATTGACATAATTTATGAATTTGAATTTGAAGCGATGTACTGGCCACCGCCACCGCCGCCGTGCCACACATGTCCCTTCCCCGTGGCACGTGTCGCCACCGCTTCCACGTGCCTCGCCCCGATGGCGCTGGCGTGCGACGTGTACACGCCGCTTCCACGTGCCATGCCTCGCTGCCGTGCCACACATGTCCCTTCCCCGCGCCACCTGTCGCCAAACTTGCCGCGTCGCTTCTCGTGCTATAAAGCGTCGCGTGCGCGAGCAACCACACGCCGCCGTCGCCTCCGCTCATTCGTCTCCGGGATGCCGCCGCGCCGTCGCGGCTCATCCGGTTTCTGTGGCGTCCGAACGGTAGGTTCTACGCCGAGTTGCGCGCCGGGGGCTTCCGCATCACCCTCGGCACGGACAACACGCCGGAGCTGGCGGCGCGCGCTTACGACGCGGCCGTGTGGCGATTTCGGAGGCCACGGCGCGACATGAACTTCCCAGACGTCGAATCGTTAGAGGAGGCGGAGTTCCTCGCCCCAACGCCGTGCCTCGTCGACGACGAGGACCGTCGTCGCCACCGCCAGGTGCAGCGCCAGATCGCCATCGCCGAGCACGACGAGGAGTTGATGCGCCAGTGGAGGGCGCAATTCCCCAACGACGTCGTCAACACCGACGCGTTCCTCGCTGACCTCAGAGCACAGCGCAGGTCCGACAGGCGCCACCGTCGGGCCGTCGCCGAGTTCGAGCTCGACAACCCGAATACAACTTGGGCCTACAACGACCCTCGGTGGGACGACATTTGGACCGAGACAACCTCCGACGACAAGTAGATCGACTAGACTAGTTGTTTATCTATTTTGATTGTATTTTCAATAAAGTACAGAGCAGCCCTTTTATCCCAGAGCTGGTGGCTTCATTGTGGCTGACGCTGATGATGCAAATTTTGTTACGATTGAACTGGAATTAAAGTATAGATCGAGCTCAACTGAAAATTAAGATACATGGTCAGATTCGACTGTTGGAGTCATTCAGTCATACTCGTGTCTAGCCCTATAGTAGTCGCCACTGTAGTCGTCGGATTCGTCGTCATCATCGTCGCTGGCATCGGGGTCGCGGTAGTCGAACTTCGGCGGGTGAGCACGCGTGGGCTGGGACTGAGGGTAGCGCAGGTGGGGGCCACGGTAGGCCATGACGCCCTGGAGAGTCCGGCCGCGCAACCACAGCCGACGGCCGGCCTCGTTGAAGTTCGAACGAGGCGGGCCGTCCTCCTCGTGCCTGGCAAGCGCACTCTCACGCCGATTGATGAAGAAGCTTTCCCAAGTCGGGCTGTAGTCGGGATGCCACGCGGGGATTCCTCCGCTGCTCGGCGTGAGCTCGAAGTAGTAGTGGTTCGTGATGGCCATCTCGCGCGCCACACCTAGAGGGACAGGAGGGACCGGTACGCCTCCGATGCTCAGCAACCAGCCGGTCGGGACGCGGTAGCCCGGCGGGCAGGGGTAGTTCGAGGCGCAGAGCGCCTCCGCCTCCCGGGGGGTTAGAGATACGATGGAATCCATGTGACAGAGTGATGAGGTTTGCAGATATGAGTCTAGATGTGATATTTAAATGGAGGCCAAGCCTACATATATATAGTGAAAAAATGGCGGGAAGACGGAGGCGGGAAGCAGTGGAAAGCGCGGGAAAAAAAATAGGCGGGAACGCAGTGGCGCCGGAAACTTTCATCCCGGGTGGGGGCTCAAACCGGGCCAATAGATGGGAGGCTTATTCTGGGGGAGGCTTATCTAGTTTCTGCATTATCTGGGGAGGATTAGTCAGGAAAACATTAGTCCCGGCTGGTGGGTACAACCGGGACTAAAGATGTTTTTTTTGTCATCTAATAAAACTGTCGGTGGGATAAGGACGTGTGGGTAACCTTTAGTCCCGGCTGGTGGGTGCAACCGGGACTAAAGATGTCGGCAGGATAAGAACGCATGGGTGGACGCACTGCTCGATGAGATAAAGCATGTAGCGCACGACGCCCTGTCGAAGGAACAAGACAAAGTAGAAGCGGTGCTGTGCCTATAAAAGGAGCATCGATACGGCTTGCCAAGCAGATCAACAAGCCAAGCAGAGTTTCATTCCCATGGATGAAGGAAAGGGTTGGAAAATCTCCCGTGACGCAGCTTCTCGAAGATGTCGTTAGTTGATGACCCACAAGTATAGGGGGTGTATCGTAGTACTTTCGATAAATAAGAGTATCGAACCCAACGAGGAGCAGAAGGTGTTGACAAGCAGTTTCGATGAAGGATTCACTATAAATGCTCACAGACAAATTTTCAGGAGGTTTTGATATAGCAGATAAATAAAATACAAGTAAGTAAAATGCGAGAGTAATAATTGCAGCGAGTGACCCAATCCTTTTTAGCACAAAGGACAAGCCGGTTTGTTTACTTATAATGACCAAACGTTCTTGAGGACACACGGGAATTTAGTCTAGTGCTTTCGCTTCATATAGTTGATTAATCTTCATTGTTTTGATAAGTGTTGTGTGGGTGAACCTATGCTAATGCACCGCCCTTCCTAGGACTAATACATACTTGTGATTAAACCCCTTGCAAGCATCCGCAAATACAAGAAAGTAATTAAGATAAATCGAACCACATCCTTAAACTCTGAGATCCTGCTATCCCTCATGCATCGATATACCAACGGGGTTCAGAGTTCGTTGTCACTCCGGCAACCCCACAATTAGCAAACGAATACAAGATGCATTCCCGTAGGCCCATAAAGGTGAAGTATCATGTAGTCGACGTTCACATGACACCACTGGAAGAATAACACCACAATTTAAATATCAAACCATTAAATATTGGGATTTCTATTTTCGTGCCCTCGGCTCCTTAGTTGTACTCAGTTTTCCCCAGCTCCTTAGTTTTTCCTCAGTTTTCCCCAAGCCCTTGTCTATAACCCGCAGAAAGAGCTCGGACGGAAGGAATCCCGTTTAGTTGACGTTGGTTGGTGCTGGCAAGTGGGGCCGCTGTTGGTGCCCCGCAGTGGACACGTCTCCACTTATCCAGATCATCGTGGGACCCACAACTTGTCCACGTGAGCGCGCCGGACCCACGGCTTACCCAGGTGACCGTTGCAAAATGGGAGCCCGAGCTAGCCCCGCGCCCGTGCCCGTGCCATTGCTTCCCCTTTCTTTCTCCGCGCCCCATTGTTCTTCTTCTCCGCCAGCGGCAGCCCTTCTCCGGCACGCGGGTGATGTCTAGTTTCTCTTCGACCTCCCGTTCTTCATGGCCGCAGTATGGACCCGTGCCTTTGACAAGATGCCCTGACTGCCCACGCCAGGAGCCTCTGAAGCGGTCGATCTGTAAGACGGACGAGAACGGCAACCGTGGACGTGAGTTCGTTGCATGCGAGAGCTTGCCATATAGAGAGGGGGATAAGGTTAGATCTCGCTCCAATTTCTCTCGTTTTCTCTCGATTTTCTTGTTATTCCCTCGAATTTGGGATTTAGGGTTCACGTTGTTGTTTTCGGATCTTGAAGAAATGCAGGCATTTCGAGTGGATCGATGTGTACGTTCGGAGGCTTCGGTTGCGGGAATCAATTGGCGCTATTGGGGGCGCAATTTGGGAGGGGGGACTTGCTTGTAGAGAATGCGGCGGAGAGAGGAGCCGTTCCGATTAGGGACCTTCCGATTATGCCTAATGCTCCCAATGCGGAACCGGTGGAAGTGAAGGGAGAACTGAAGAAAATGAACAAGCGATTAAGGCAGCTGATCGAGTTGAAGAAGCAAGCTAATCTGATGGCTGGTTGTTTTTTTTGTTGTATAATTACGATCGGATTCTTATCATTGCTCACCAGGCGCTAGAAGTTGTTACAAGGGATACCTAGTTACAAATCCATTATTCAGTTACATGTACTTGTAGTTGTTTTCAAAGTTAGTGTGTGCATTCACCGAAATTACCAACTATATTCCCTAAAAGAAAAGGACAGCTAAAGATAGTTGATAATTGTTAGAGGGGTGACAAATAATGCAATCGCCGAAATTCGCAAAAATGTATGCCTCATGTTTATAACAAAATTATACCACTTTTAGGCCGTTTCAAAATACCAATACTATATCCCAAACTATATTCCCTAAAAGAAAAGGACAGCTAAAGATAGTTGATAATTGTTAGAGGGGTGACAAATAATGCAATCGCCGAAATTCGCAAAAATGTATGCCTCATGTTTATAACAAAATTATACCACTTTTAGGCCGTTTCAAAATACCAATACTATATCCCAAACTATATTCCCTAAAAGAAAAGGACAGCTAAAGATAGTTGATAATTGTTAGAGGGGTGACAAATAATGCAATCGCCGAAATTCGCAAAAATGTATGCCTCATGTTTATAACAAAATTATACCACTTTTAGGCCGTTTCAAAATACCAATACTATATCCCAAACTATATTCCCTAAAAGAAAAGGACAGCTCAAGATAGTTGATAATTGTTAGAGGGCTGACAAATAATGCGAAATCCGCAAAAATGTATGCCTCATGTTTATAACAAAATTATACCACTTTTAGGCCGTTTCAAAATACCAATACTATATCCCAAACTATATTCCCTAAAAGAAAAGGACAGCTCAAGATAGTTGATAATTGTTAGAGGGCTGACAAATAATGCAATCACCGAAATCCGCAAATATGTATGCCTCATGTTTATACCAATACTATATCCCAAACTATATTAAGTGGCAAACTCGTCATTGCATTCTCCACCGACGAGAGAGAGAGAGAGATGGGTGGCCACGAAGAGAGAGAGAGAGAGAGAGAGGTTGCCACGAAGAGACGGATAGGGGTATACTGCCTGTTAGATCGGTGGATCAACGGTTCGTGGAGTCGATCCGTGTGACAACGGCTCAACCAATCGGGATAAGTTTGGGCTTCTCGGAGCATTTGTGACAGTACTTGAGGGCAAAACTGAGTAGTACTAAGAATCCAAGGGCACATAAATAGTAAATAGACTAAGGGATTCAAACAAAAGAATTACAAAATGAAAAATGTGTGTTTTGTACAATATAATTCATATTGGGCTACATCAAATTATTTGCAATTCAAATATACATGAGTGTGACAATTATGGCATCATTTAGACAAACTATGTTTTGGGAAAGATGTTTTGCAAAGGGGTTTGGGTGGAAAACCATGCATCTTCATAGCTACACTAGTGATTCCGAGAAGTGGCAATTTGTGGTAAAACTTGATTTATATATGTTTGTTAAGGTTTTCTAGGTGGCGAGGTTGCGTAGGAAGACTCCATGAGTAGTTGCCACTATGTTTTTATTTTTTTGGATTTTTTTGCGCATGAAATGACTCAATTAGCTATGTTAATCTCATTTGTTGACTCTCCGTTGACCAGCTACTTGAGGGTAAAACTGAGTATATTGCACTTGCCGGTCTAAGTCCTCGAGGGGAAAAGCTGAGTACGGATAAAATTTCTGTATAAGGCCCGAGGTTATAACTGAGTACACCAAACGTCCCGGGGTTAGACTCGGGTAGCGGTGCACGCTGCAGCCGTGCATAGCGGACGCGTGTTGCCGTGCATAGCGGACGCGTGTTGCGGTACACGCCACCTTCGTCTTTATAGAGCCCCTCTTTCTCTCCCTCGACGCACGTTCTCACTGGCTCCCTGCAACCGCCTCTCCTGTCCCATCATCTTCTCCACAACCGAAGAAAAAACCCCGAAGAAAACCGCCGGCGATGGAGAAGAATGAGATGCCCATTGTCGGCACATCAGCCGCCGCCCCCGTCCGGGCCCCCGTCGCTGCTTCCACCGTAGCGGCCGGCGCATCGGCCGCCGCCCCCGTCCAGGCCCCTGTCGCTGCTTCCAACGTAGCAGCCGGCGCATCGGCCGCCGCCACCGTCCAGGCCCCTGTCGCTGCTTCCAACGTAGCAGCCGGCGCATCGGCCGCCGCCACCGTCCAGTCCCCGTCGATTGGGACCCGTACGAAGCAGTGCAGTACGACGCGCCGGAGAACCCCTACGACACCACCATCGTCGACAACGAGCCGGAGGTAACCCTTTGTTCCCTTGTTCTTATCTCATTTCAATCATTTTGTGTTAGATCTACCGTTATTACGGTTCGTCTGTTCCTAGTTCAATCCTTTTGTGTTAGATCTTGCGTTATTACGGTTCGTCTGTTCCTAGTTCAATCCTTTTTTGTTAGATCTTGCGTTATTACTGTTCGTCTGTTCCTAGTTCGATCCTTTTGTGTTAGATCTTGCGTTATTAGTGTTTGTGATTTGCTTTTGTTTAAGATTTGTGCCGATGATGATGAATATTTGGGCATAAATTGATTCGAGGTTTTGGTCGATAAACAATTGGTGTGTACAAATTTGTTGTGCATGATCTTTGGTTTGCTGACTCAAATCCTGGATATAAGTGTGTCCAATGTAACCGAGGCTACCTCTTTTTTCGAGCCCATATTATCATGCATGACTTTTTGTTCACTCTCTGTTCCATCATCGTTGCAATTGACTCCGTGTTTTTGCACGATCTTTGGTGCTACGTGACGGGTGCAGAGCGGCCGACGTCGACAGCGACGACGAGTCCTTCCACACCAAGACTCGTCACGTCCTCGGAGAGGCTGCAGTCCGGCCATTACGATGGCCCTTTTGCTCGAGGCATTTACAAGTGCCCCTTCGCAACAGGAAGCTCCGCGCCACCGACTTCAACTCCCTGGTGAACCATGCTGAATCCATTGGCAGATGTGGCGCTAGAGTTGGAAGGACCGTGAACGTGCATGCGTACATGGCCAAACACAAAGCACTTGGGATTCACTGCGCAACCTCCAAGCGAGTCACACGCGCTACCCGGAGGCGTTGAACGTGCCTACCGCACTCTCTCGTATGTGATTGCTCTATCCGTAGAGCAGCTTAATTTCATGTAAAATGTAGCTTATGTTGGATCTATCGGTACTACTTTTGGATCTGTCCTGAATATATCTATGCTATGTTGGTTGCTGTATGCAGCTTATCCTATATTTTCTGTCTGGATTTGTGCCCTAGATTTCCTACCTGATTGGGTAAAAACGAAGGCATAAAGAAATGAATGGCGTTAAAAAACAGAAGGAGAAGCTGCTCTAGATTTGCTACCAATTTGGGCTATCAAATATGAATGAGATCGAGCGATAGAGAGGAAAAAGGTACATTGAAAACTGCTAATCCGGGCGAAAGAGACGAAACCACTCGTGCCCCCGTCCCGGACCCACACGGCTCCACACGCTACGGCCCCACACGCTACGGCCACACAAACACGGCCTCGTCCTGTCCCACGCGGTCCCTTCCTACCAGCCCCACACGACGCGGTCCCACACGACGCGACCCCACAAACGACACGACCCCACTCGTCGGCACGGAACGGTCAACTTAACGGATTCCTTCCGTCCGAGCTCCTCTCGCGGTTCAGACAAGGGCTTGGGGAAAACTGAGGAAAAACTAAGGAGCTGGGGAAAACTGAGTACAACTAAGGACCTGAGGGCACGAAAATAGAAATCCCTTAAATATTACTCAACATAGTTCACTACTAACATTTAGACTTCACCCATGTCCTCAAGAACTAAACGAACTACTAACAAGACATCATATGGAACATGATCAGAGGTGATATGATGATGGATAACAATCTGAACATAAACCTTAATTCAACGGTTTCACTCAATAGCATCAACAACAAGTAGTAATCGACACCGGGAAAATTTCCCCTATGAAATACTCAAGATTCAACCCAAGATGTTACAGCGGAGACGAGGTGCAGCGGTGAACATGACGGTGTCGGTGGTGGAGATGATGATGATGATGATCCCAATGAAATCCAGCTCGATGACGGTGACGATGGCGACGATTTCCGCCCTCCGGGAAGGAATTTCCCCGGCTGATTTCTGCCTGCCGGAGAGCTCTTTTCTCTCTGGTGTTTTTCCGCCCCGCAGAGGCGGCTGTGACTATCCTCGATGCCTCCTCGCACCTTAGGGTTTTCGGGAGATGAAGTACGCGAAAGGGCGATGGCTGAGGAGGTCGTGGGCCCCCACCCCACGTGGCGGCGCGCCTGCCCTGGTGGCCGCGCCAGCCTATGGGGAGGGCCCATGGCGGCCCTCCTCGGCCTCCCCTTTTGGCTGGCTCCGTCTTCTGGAAAAATAAGAGCTTCGGTATATTTTCCGTCAATTGTTGATCTTCAGAAATATTGTATCCTGACGGCGCTTTTTCCAGCAGAATCCTGACTCCGGTGAGTAATTCTCCAATAATCCTGAAACATGCAAAATAGGTGAAATAACATAAGTATCATCTCTAAATATGAAATATATCAATGAATAACAGTAGAATTATGATATAAAATAGTGATGCAAAATGGACGTATCAACTCCCCCAAGCTTAGACCTCGCTTGTCCCCAAGCGAAACCGAACTCGATAAACAAGACCACATATTTATGGAGTGAAGAGTCGATAAATAAAATACGGACAAGAAGCATCACATTTATTAATTCACACAAGACAATCTAGTAAACAACTTCCTCATATAACTCAACTTGAAATAAGTAAAGAGAAATCACAAATAAAGGTGCATAGGAAATCATAATTGGTGATGGCAAACTTCGTTCTTGGTCAAAGAACAATTAACAGATTGTACTCATTTCGAGCAGAGTCTTTATATTAGAGCTTATATGGCAGAACTTACATGCTCAATCATAACTATCTCCTCATAATCATTGGTAACTTTCAAGGTCATATTCATTCAAATAAAATTGGTACTAAACAAGGAAGAATAAAAGACATGATTAAATAGATCACAATATAAATGGTTGGATCACAACAACTCAATTGCTTGCTTGAGATAGAGGGAAATAGTTTTACTGACTCAACATAAAAGTAAAAGATAGGCCCTTCGCGGAGGGAAGCATGGACTAAATCATGTGCTAGAGCTTTTTAAGTTTTGAAATCACATAGAGAGCATAAAAATAAAGTTTGGAGAGGTGTTTGTTGTTGTCAACGAATGGTAATGGGCACTCTAACTCCCTTGTTAAACCTACTTTCAAAGAGCGGCTCCCATGAAGGACGTTATCTCTACCAGCAAGGTAGATCATCCCTCTTCTCTTTTGTTTACACATGTACTTTAGTTTTATTTATGGATGACACTCCTCCCAACCTTTGCTTTCACAAGCCATGGCTAACCGAATCCTCGGGTGCCTTCCAACATTTCACGTACCATGGAGGAGTGTCTATTGCAAAATTAAGTTGCATACTGATAAATCAGGGCAAAACATGTGAAGAGAATTATTAATGAAAGTTATTAATTGGGGCCGGGAACCCCGTTGCCAGCTCTTTTTGCAAAATTATTGGATAAGCGGATGTATATGCCACTAGTCCATTGGTGAAAGTCTGCCCAACAAGATTGAAAGATAAAACACCACATACTTCGTCATGAGCTATAAAACATTGACACAAATAAGAAGTAATAGAGTTTGAATTGTTTAAAGGTAGCACATGAAATATTTGCTTGGAGTGGCGCAAAATACCACATAGTAGGTAGTTATGGTGGACACAAATGGCATGAGCTTGGTTTAAGGTTTTGGATGCACGAGAAGCATTCCCTCTCAGTACAGGTCTTTGGCTAGCAAGGTTGGTTAGCAAGCATAAGAGTTGAGGGAAACAAACAAATATACATGTGATAGATACAATTAGGCATCTTCCTTGTAAGCACAAACAATTTTAACTTCAGAATACTTAGCTCATTAGCTAACAAGAAAGAAAGATAATGAAATAATATATCTACATGGACTTCCCTCTTTTCTACTTAAGCCTCAAAGTATTGTTGTTATTGACCAATGCTAAGTTTGCCAAAACCAAATAGATTTACTTGATGCTCCCAAAGTGATATCAATACTAACGACAAGATCAATCATATAACAGAAATTGCAAACTAAAATAAGGTGTGCAAAAAGTAAATGATAAAACTTCTCATTAATATTCCATAACGATAACTCACACCAAGGGATACATAGATAACCAACTAAAAGAGAGATACTTCCACACTGCAAACCATCTTATATGATAACTTCCCTACTCATGATATGACACTACTTGATAGTAAAAAGGTAAAAGATAGTGATGATGTGATACCGCGGCACTCCCCCAAGCTTGGAACAAACCAAGGGGATGCCAATACCAATGATGAATTACTCCTACGGTGGTGATGGTGGAACGACCCTGATGGGAGTGAGGAACCGCTCTAGCATTCTGCGAAATCGGTTGTTCTCCTCCTGAAGTATCTCCACTTCCCTTCTCAGAACACGGTATTGATCACAAAACTCATCGGTAACCCGTAATGCTTCCTCCACAGTAGGGAAAGAGTTGAGGCTAGGAGCAGGTGGTAAAGGTCCCTGCAAGTTATGAGAAAAAGAACGTCGAGTGTTAACCGATCCCACTAAGATTGGCTTACTCCCCACAGCTTGCCGCTCTCTTTTTATTGATGACATCTCCTTCACTTCCTCCTTGACTTCTTCTTTCAACTCGGGATCTTGAATATCTTCCTCCAAAGGCCCCTTGACCTTGTTGTTGGAGACCACGGTGCTTCTAGATCAAAAACAGATCCTGACAGAAAACAGCTCGAAACAAAACATGACGAAAAGACGATATACGGACCTCGGGGGATCCGGGGGATTATATAGCAAAAAATTTCACAACAGAAGGAAAGTACCAGGTCGAACACGAGTGGGAGAGGGACTCCGAGGAGCCGTCCCCATATGGCGAGGCGGCCAGGGTGGGGCCCGCGCCCCCACGTGGGGTCGTGCCCTCGTGCGCCTCCTCCACTCCGATTCGATCTCATAATTTTTCATATTTTCTAAAAATAGCAGAAATATTGTTTGGAAAGTTAAACGCGGACTTTTTACTACCAAAACTATTACCTATTCAAAGTCGAACTCTGCAGAACTATCAATTTGATCTTTGATGAAAGTTTCCGGAGTTACCACTCGAATGACATCAACATCTTCATTATAAGAATCTCCAGAAATATAATGCTTGAGTCTTTGTCCATTCACCACTTGTGTGGCATCATCTTTCAACGAAGCAATTTTTATTGCCCCTGAACGATACACCTCCACAATGACATATGGTCCTTCCCATTTTGAGAGCAATTTTCCTGCAAAAAATCTGAGACGAGACCGATACAATAGGATTTTATCTCCAACATTAAATTCTCTTTTAATAATTCTTCTAACATGCCATTTCTTAACTTTCTCCTTAAACAGTCTAGCATTTTCATAAGCTTCACTTCTCCACTCATCTAAAGAACTCAATTGTAGCAACCTTTTCTTACCGGCAAGTTTAGAATCTTTATTAAGTTCTCTTACAGCCCAATAAGCTTTGTGCTCTAGTTCTAAAGGTAAATGACAAGCTTTTCCATAAACCATTTTATAAGGAGACATACCCATAGGATTTTTATAAGCAGTTCTATAAGCCCACAATGCTTCCTTTAACTTGCTAGCCCAATTTTTCCTAGATTTATTAATAGTCTTTTGCAAGATAGATTTAATTTCTCTATTTGAAAATTCTACTTGCCCACTAGTCTGAGGATGATAAGCTGAAGCAATTCTATGATTAATACCATATTTAGCAAGAGTTTTTCTAAAACCACCATGAATAAAATGAGAACCTCCATCAGTCATAAGATATCTCGGTACTCCAAACCTAGGAAAAATAACATCTAAAAGCATTTTTAAAGAAGTCTCACCATCAGCACTTTTTGTGGGTATAGCTTCCACCCATTTAGTAACATAATCAACAGCAACAAGTATATGAGTGTTACCTTCTGAAGAAGGGAAAGGACCCATGAAGTCAAATCCCCAACAATCAAATGGTTCAATAACAAGAGTATAATTCATATGCATTTCATTGCGTCTAGAGATATTACCAACTCTTTGACATTCATCACAAGATAAAATAAACTTTCTTGCATCTTTAAGAGAGTTGGCCAATAAAAACCTGACTGTAGAACCTTTTGTGCGGTTCTATCTCCGGCGTGATGTCCTCCATAAACACTACCATGACACTTACTCAATATCTCTTGTTGTTCATATTCGGGGACACATCTTCGCATAATACCATCCACTCCTTCTTTATATAAGTGTGGGTCATCCCAAAAATAATGCCTCAAGTCATAAAAGAATTTCCTCCTTTGCTGAGTTGAAAAGGTTGGAGGCAAGTACTTGGAAACAATAAAGTTAGCATAATCAGCATACCAAGGCCTATCTCGCGAGCTCACCTTTATTAAAGCCAATTGTTCATTTGGAAAACTATCATTAACAGGAACAGGATCATAAGCAATATTTTCCAATCTAGACAAATTATCAGCAACAGGATTATCAGCACCTTTCCTATCTACAATATGTAAATCAAATTCTTGCAAAAGAAGCACCCATCTAATAAGCCTTGGCTTAGCATCTTTCTTTTCCATAAGGTACCTAATTGCAACATGATCAGTATGAACTGTAACTTTTGAGTCAACAATATAAGGTCTAAACTTGTCACAAGCAAAAACTACAGCTAATAACTCTTTTTCAGTTGTAGCTTAATTTCTCTGAGCAGCATCAAGAGTCTTACTAGCATAATGAATAACATTTAATTTTTTATCTACTCGCTGTCCAAGAATAGCACCTACAGCAAAATCACTAGCATCACACATAATTTCAAAAGGTAAATTCCAATCAGGAGGTTCAACTACGAGGCGGTTGTTAAGGCTTTCTTTAGAGTTTCAAAAGCTTCCTTACAATCATCATCAAAAACAAAAGGTACCTCTTTTTGAAGAAGATTAGTAAGAGGCTTTGAAATTTTAGAGAAATCTTTAATAAATCTCCTATAAAAACCAGCATGACCAAGAATACTACGAATACCTTTAACATCCCTAGGATAAGGCATCTTCTCAATTGCTTCAACTTAAGCTCTATCAACTTCAATACCTCTTTCAGAAATTTTATGTCCCAATACAATTCCTTCATTAACCATAAAGTGGCATTTCTCCCAATTAAGAACAAGGTTAGTTTCTTCGCATCTCTGCAAAACTTTATCAAGGTTTCGCAAACAATTATCAAAAGAATTCCCATAGACGGAAAAATTATCCATGAATACCTCTACAATCTTTTCACAAAAGCCATGAAAGATAGCAGACATGCATCTTTGAAAAGTAGCAGGAGCATTACATAAACCAAAAGTCATACGCCTATAAGCATAAGTTCCTTAGGGACAAGTGAAAGTGGTTTTCTCTTGATCTTTAGTTCTAACAGCAATTTGTGAAAACCCAGAATAACCATCAAGAAAGCAGAAATGAGTATATTTTAGATAACCTTTCTAGCATTTGATCAATAAAAGGTAAATGGTAATGATCTTTCTTAGTAACTTTATTAACTTTTCGAAAATTAATGCACATTCTATACCCTACAACTACTTGATACGTCTCAAACGTATCTAAAATTTCTTATGTTCCATGCTAGTTTTATGACAATACCTACATGTTTTGTTCACACTTTATATCGTTTTTATGCGTTTCCGGAACTAACCTATTAACGAGATGCCGAAGTGCCAGTTCCTGTTTTCTGCTGTTTTTGGTTTCAGAAATCCTAGTAAGGAAATATTCTCGGAATTGGACGAAATCAACGCCCAGCATCTTATTTTTCCACGAAGCTTCCAGAACACCGGAGAGAGACCAGAGGGGAGCCAGGGGGGCCCCACACGCCAGGGTGGCGCGGCCAAGGGCTGGGGCGCGCCCCCCTATTGTGTGGCCCCACCAGGGCCCCTCCGAGGCTGCCCTTCCGCCTACTTAAGGACTCCGTCGCGAAAACCCTATACGGAAAAGCCACGGTACGAGAAACCTTCCAGAGCCGCCGCCATCGCGAAGCCAAGATCTGGGGGACAGGAGTCTCTGTTCCGGCACGCCGCCGGGACGGGGAAGTGCCCCCGGAAGGCTTCTTCATCGACATCAATGCCATCGCGATCGACATCACCGCCATCTTCATCACCACTGCTGTCTCCTATGATGAGGAGGGAGTAGTTCTCCCCCGAGGCTGAGGGCTCTACCGGTAGCTATGTGGTTAATCTCTCTCTCTGTACCCCAATACAATGATCTCATGAATTGCTTTGCATGATTGAGATCCATATGATGAGCTTTGTATCGCTACTAGTCTATGTGCTACTCTTGTGATGTTATTAAAGTAGTCTATTCCTCCTTCACGGTGTAATGGTGACAGTGTGTGCATCGTGTAGTTCTTGGCGTAGGTTATGATCATAATCTCTTGTAGGTTATGGAGTTAACTATTACTATAATAGTATTGATGTGATTTATTCCCCCTTCATAGTGTAAAGGTGACAGTGTGTATGCTATGTTAGTACTCGGTTTAAATTGCAAAGATCTATTATGCTCTAAAGGTTACTTAAACATGAATATCGAATGTTGTGGAGCTTGTTAACTCCGACATTGGGGTGCTCTAGTAGCCCTACGCAACGAATGGTGTTCATTATCAAACAAGAGTATATGTAGCACAAAGGAAGAGAACTTATTTATTATGTGATAAATGTTGAGAGTGTCCACTAGTGAAAGTAGGATCCCTAGGCCTTGTTTCCAATACTGCAAACACCGCTTGTTTACTGTTCTACTGCATGTTTACTTCCTGCAATATTACTACCATCAACTGCACGCCAGCAAGCACTTTTCTGGCGCCGTTACTACTCGCTCATATTCATTCATACCACTTGTATTTCACTATCTCTTCGCCGAACTAGTGCACCTATACATCCGACAAGTGTATTAGGTGTGTTGGGGACACAAGAGACTTCTTGTATCGTGATTGCGGGGTTGCTTGAGAGGGATATCTTTGACCTCTTCCTCCCCGAGTTCGATAAACCTTGGGTGATCCACTTAAGGGAAACTTGCTGCTCGTTCTACAAACCTCTCGCTCTTGGAGGCCCAACACTCGTCTACAGGAATAGAAGCGTGCGTAGACATCAAGCACTTTTCCGGCGCCGTTGCCGGGAGGAAAGGTAAAAGGCACTCATACTTCGGTCCCAGGTAACTGAGTACTTTTCTGTTGCCGTTGTGTGTGTGCTCGAAGCTATTTCCTTTAGATCCTGCAATTGCATCTTTTTGTTTCTTGTCTACACTAGTTAGGCATAATGGAAAGCAACAATGAGCTTTTTAATCTTTTCCCTGAGATAGAATTGTTTGCTGCGAAAATTAAAAAAAACCTATGGAATCTTATTTGCATGCTAGTAGCAATGTTATTAGTATGAACACCATTGTTGATAATGCTATGGAAGAGTTTAAGCTTGGGGAGGTCAGTTTTGATGAAAATGATCTCTTTAGTCCTCCGGGTATTGAGGAGAAAGTTTATGTTGATTATGATATGCCTCCTATTTATGATGATTATAATGATAGTAGTCTTTTGGTGCCGCCTACTATGGAGAGTAAATTTTATTATGATTATACTATGCCTCCTACACTTGATGAGAATAATAATGATAGCTACTTTGTTGAATTTGCTCCCACTACAACTAATAAAATTGATTATGCTTATGTGGAGAGTAATAATTTTATGCATGTGGCTCATGACAAGAATGCTTTATGTGATACTTATATTGTTGAGTTTGTTCATGATGCCTCTGAAAGTTATTATGAGAGAGGGAACATGGTTATATGCATCTTAATAATATTAAGTTTCCCCTCTTTATGTTGAGAATTTTGAAGTTACTCGTGTTTTATCTTCATATGCTTGTCACTTTGTTCTTCATGAATTTATTTGTGTACAAGATTCCTTTTCATAGGAAGTGGGTTAGACTTAAATGTGTTTTGAATTTACTTCTTGATGCTCTCTTTTTCTTAAACTCTTATTTCTTGCGAGTGCATCATTAAAATTACTGAGCCCATCTTAATGGCTATAAAGAAAGCACTTCTTGGGAGATAACCCATGTGTTTATTTTACTACAGCACTTTTGTTTTATATTTGAGTCTTGGAAGTTGTTACTACTGTAGCAACATCTCCTTATCTATATTTTATTGCATTGTTGTGCCAAGTAAAGTCTTTGATAGCAAGGTTGATACTAGATTTGGATTACTGCGCAGAAACAGATTTCTGTCTGTCACGAATTTGGGCAGGGTTCTCTGTAGGTAACCCAGAAAAATCTGCAAATTTACGTGCGTGATCCTCAGATATGTACGCAACTTTCATTAAATTTGAGCATTTTCATCTGAGCAAGTTAAGTGCCTCTATAAAATTCGTCTTTACGGACTGTTCTGTTTTGACAGATTCTGCCTTTTATTTCGCATTGCCTCTTGTGCTATGTTGAATGGATTTGTTTGTTCCATTAACTTTCAGAAGCTTTGGGCAATGTCCAGAAGTGTTAAGAATGATTGTGTTACCTCTGAACATGTGAATTTTTGATTATGCACTAACCCTCTAATGAGTTTGTTTTGAGTTTGGTGTGGAGGAAGTTTTCAAGGGTCAAGAGAGGAGGATGATATACTATGATCAAGAAGAGTGAAGAGTCTAAGCTTGGGGATGCCCCCGTGGTTCATCCCTGCATATTTCAAGAAGACTCAAGCATCTAAGCTTGGGGATGCCCAAGGCATCCCCTTCTTCATCGACAACTTATCAGGTTTCTTCTCTTGAAACTATATTTTTATCCGGTCACATCTTATGTACTTTACTTGGAGCGTTTGTTTGTTTTTGTTTTGTTTGAATAAGTTCATCCTTGTGTGGGAGAGAGACACGCTCCGCTGGTTCGTATGAACACATGTGTTCTTAGCTTTTAATGTTCACGGCGAAGGTTGAAAACTGCTTCGTTAATTGTTATATGGTTGGAAACAGAAAATGCTACATGTGGTAATTGGTATAATGTCTTGAATAATTTGATACTTGGTAATTGTTGTGCTCATATAGATCATGTTTAAGCTCTTGCATCATGTACTTTGCACCTATTAATGAAGAACTACATAGAGCTTGTTAAAATTTGGTTTGCATGATTGGTCTCTCTAAGTCTAGATATTTTCTAGTTAAGGTGTTTGAATAACAAGGAAGACGATGTAAAGCCTTATAATGCTTACAATATGTTCATATGTGAGTCTTGCTGCACCGTTTTATACTTGAGTTTGCTTCAAACAACCTTGCTAGCCTAGCCTTGTATTGAGAGGAATTCTTCTCATGCATCCAAATCCTTGAGCCAAACACTATGCCATTTGTGTCCACCATACCTACCTACTATGTGGTATTTCCTGCCATTCCAAGCAAATACTTCATGTGCTACCTTTAAAAAATTCAAAACTTTATTACTCCTTATTTGTGTCAATGTTTTATAGCTCATGAGGAAGTATGTGGTGTTTTATCTTTCGATCTTGTCATTTACTTCTGACAGACTTTCACAATGGACTAGTGGCTTCATCCGCTTATCCAATAATTTTGCAAAAAGAGCTGGCAATGGGGTTCCCAGCCCCAATTAATTAACTTGCATTAATAATTCTCTTCACATGTTTTGCTCTGATTCATCAGTAATCAACTTAAATTTGCAAATAGACACTCCTCCATGGTATGAGATTGTTGGAAGGCACCCGAGGATTTGGTTAGCCATGGCTTGAGAAAGAAAAGGTGGGGAGGAGTGTCATCTAAAAAATAAAAAATAAAAACTAAACTAAAATACATGTGTAAACAAAAGAGAAGAGGGATGATCTACCTTGGTGGTAGAAATAACGTCCTTCATGGGAGCCGCTCTTGAAAGTCTGGTTGATAAGGTAGTTAGAGTACCTGCCACCATTCGTTGACAACAACAAACACCTCTCAAAACTTTACTTTTATGCTCTCTATATGATTTTAAAACTTGAAAAGCTCTAGCACATGATTTAATCCCTGCTTCCCTCTGCGAAGGGCCATTCTTTTACTTTATTGTTGAGTCAGTCTACCTACTTCTTTCTATCTTAGAAGCAAACACTTGTGTCAACTGTGTGCATTGATTCTTACATGTTTACCTATTGCACTTGTTATATTGCTTTATGTTGACAATTATCCATGAGATATACATGTTGAAGTTGAAAGCAACCGCTGAAACTTATATCTTCCTTTGTGTTGTTTCAAAGCTTTCTACTAAGAATTTATTGCTTATGAGTTAACTCTTATGCAAGACTTATTGATGCTTGTCTTGAAAGTATTATTCATGAAAAGTCTTTGTTATATGATTCAGTTGTTTACTCATTATCTTCATCATTGCTTCGAATCGCTGCATTCATCTCATATGCTTTACAATAATGTTGATCAAGATTATGTTGGTAGCATGTCACTTAAGAAATTATCATTGTTATCGTTTACCTACTCGAGGGCGAGTAGGAACTAAGCTTGGGGATGCTTGATACGTCTCAAACGTATCTATAATTTCTTATGTTCCATGCTAGTTTTATGACAATACCTACATGTTTTTTTCACACTTTATATCATTTTTATGCGTTTTCCGGAACTAACCTATTAACGAGATGCCGAAGTGCCAGTTCATGTTTTCTGCTGTTTTTGGTTTCAGAAATCCTAGTAAGGAAATATTCTCAGAATTGGACGAAATCAACGCCCAGTATCTTTTTTTTCCACGAAGCTTCCAGAACACCGGAGAGAGACCAGAGGGGAGCCAGGGGGGCCCCACACGCCGGGCGGCGCAGCCAAGGGCTGGGCGCGCCCCCTATTGTGTGGCCCCACCGGGGCCCCTCCGAGGCTGCCCTTCCGCCTACTTAAGGACTCCGTCGCGAAAACCCTATACGGAAAAGCCACGGTACGAGAAACCTTCCAGAGCCGCCGCCATCGCGAAGCCAAGATCTGGGGGACAGGAGTCTCTGTTCCGGCACGCCGCCGGGACGGGGAAGTGCCCCCGGAAGGTTTCTTCATCGACATCACCGCCATCTCCATCGACATCACCGCCATCTTCATCACCGCTGCTGTCTCCTATGATGAGGAGGGAGTAGTTCTCCCCCGAGGCTGAGGGCTCTACCGGTAGCTATGTGGTTAATCTCTCTCTCTGTACCCCAATACAATGATCTCATGAATTGCTTTGCATGATTGAGATCCATATGATGAGCTTTGTATCGCTACTAGTCTATGTGATACTCTTGTGATGTTATTAAAGTAGTATATTCCTCCTTCACGGTGTAATGGTGACAGTGTGTGCATCGTGTAGTTCTTGGCGTAGGTTATGATCATAATCTCTTGTAGGTTATGGAGTTAATTATTACTATGATAGTATTGATGTTATTTATTCCCCCTTCATAGTGTAAAGGTGACAGTGTGTATGCTATGTTAGTACTCGGTTTAAATTGCAAAGATCTATTATGCTCTAAAGGTTACTTAAACATGAATATCGAATGTTGTGGAGCTTGTTAACTCCGGCATTGAGGTGCTCTAGTAGCCCTACGCAACGAATGGTGTTCATTATCAAAGAAGAGTATATGTAGCACAAAGGAAGAGAACTTATTTATTATGTGATCAATGTTGAGAGTGTCCACTAGTGAAAGTAGGATCCCTAGGCCTTGTTTCCAATACTGCAAACACCGCTTGTTTACTGTTCTACTGCATGTTTACTTCCTGCAATATTACTACCATCAACTGCACGCCAGCAAGCACTTTTCTGGCGCCGTTACTACTGCTCATATTCATTCATACCACTTGTATTTCACTATCTCTTCGCCGAACTAGTGCACCTATACATCTGACAAGTGTATTAGGTGTGTTGGGGACACACGAGACTTCTTGTATCGTGATTGCAGGGTTGCTTGAGAGGGATATCTTTGACCTCTTCCGCCCTGAGTTCGATAAACCTTGGGTGATCCACTTAAGGGAAACTTACTGCTGTTCTACAAACCTCTGCTCTTGGAGGCCCAACACTGTCTACAGGAATAGAAGCGTGCGTAGACATCACTACTCTTTGAGGGATGAGCTCATCATTATCATTAGGTACAACAGTTATTCCTCCTTTCTTAGGAACACAATGCACATGACTAACCCATCTACTATCAGCAATAGGATATATAATACCAGCTTCAAGGAGTTTTAATACCTCATTCCTTACCACATCCTTCATCTTAGGAATTAGACGACGCTGATGTTCAACAACGAGCTTTGCATCATCTTCCATGTTGATGGCATGTTGGCAAATAGAGGAGAAATCCCCTTCAAGTCATCAAGAGTGTAGCCAATAGCTCCTCGGTGTTTCTTCAATATTTCCAATAATCTTTCTTCCTCAAAATCTGAAAGCTTAGCACTAATAATAACAGGATATGTTTTCTTATCATCAATATAAGCATACTTAAGATTATCGAGTAACGGTTTCAAATCAAAAACAGGATCTTCCTTTGGTGGTGGTGTTGTACCTAGATCCTCGACCGGTAAGTCATGTTTAAGAATGGGTTGATGAAGGAAAATTTCATCAAGCTCATTCCTTTCTTCCCTAAAGACTTCACTCTCATGATCCTCCAAATGTTGCTGCAAGGGATTATTAGAAGCAAGAGCAATAGATGCAAGCTGTTCTACTCTAAAATCATCATTAGGCAATTCAGCTTCATAAGGAACTTTGGCAAATTTAGAGAAATTAAACTCATAAGATTCACCAGCAAATTTAGTCACAATTTTCTCTTTCTTGCAATCTATAATAGCTCCGCAAGTATTTAGAAAAGGTCTACCAAATATGATAGGACAAGTCTTACTAGCAGCAGAACCAAGTACCAAAAAGTCAGCAGGATATTTAATCTTACCACATAGAACTTCCACATCTCGAACAATACCAATAGGAGAGATAGTTTCTCTATTAGCTAGCCGAATAACCAGATCAATATCTTCAAGTTCACAAGAACCAATTTCATGCATGATTTCCACGTAAAGCTCATAGGGAATGGCACTAGAACTGGCACCAATATCACATAAACCATAATAACAATGATCACCAATTTTAACAGAGAGCATAGGAACGCTGGCTTTCCTAGACTTACTAGGATGTGAAACAATATTAGAAGCATCTTCACAGAAAATGATGTGACCATCTTCTACATTTTCAGTCACAAGGTCTTTAACTATTGCAACAGCAGGTTCAACATTTATTTGCTCCTCAGGTTCTATAGGTTTCTTTGCACTTTTATTAACCACACTAGTTATAACAGAATACTCCTTCATTTTAGCAGGAAAAGGAATTTCTTCGATATAAGCTTCAGGAAGAATGTGATCAACAGTTTTAACTTCAATACATTTACCTATAGGTTAATCAGTTTTATCTTTGTACGGTTCATGACACTTATTAAAATTCTTCCTAGGCAATTCGAAATGAGAGGCAAAAGCTTTATAAAAAAATTGCAACAACTTGAGAGTCTAGACCATAAGTAGCACTCATATTTCGAAATTTATCAGTATCCATAAAAGTTTCAATGCATTCATAATCATAATTTATACCTGACTCTCTACCTTTGTCGTTCTCCCATCCTTCGAGTATTCTTCGAATCCGGTCAAGAAGGTCCCGTTTAAACTCTTCTTTGTTGCGCGTGAATGATCCGGAACAAGCAAGTATCCGAGCAAGGTTTTATCTTGAAAAGAAAGTCTTGCATAGAAATTATCAATGA
>NC_061508.1:108347047-108431364 GCF_022539505.1 Lolium rigidum | reverse complement strand
GCCACTAGAGCAGTTAACTAGTACCTGATCCGTCAGATGAACTAGCCCCAACTACCATTATCCCTGTACAATATAGAAATTTATATGAAGAAATATAGAAAAGTTTAAGTTGTCAAGTAAAAAATAAACAGTGGAGATTTTCCCTGACTATACGATTCAAGCAAAATCTCGGGGGCTACTGACGTAGGCATCCCTAATGGGCCTGCCGAAGATAGTACCCGGGGTTTACTGAAGGCCCATTACCCGAAGAATAAGAAGATTCGGAAGCCCAAGATATTATTAAGGAAAGCTAGAGTTGTAATAGAAAGTCTTATTTGTAATCTTACGGGATGAGTTAGAAACCTTCCCGGACTTTGTAACTTGTACGAGCACGAATCCCTCGGCTCCGCCTCCTATATAAGGGGAGTCGAGGGACGCGAAGATCATCGAATCATTGTTTCTAAAACCCTAGCTTTCATATTCGTCGAGTACTTTTCGGCTGAAACCTTCGAGATCTACTTGCCCTCTACATCCAACTAAACCCTAGTCTACAATCCGTAGGCATTGACAAGTTAATACTTTGTCAGGCGGCTCTGGAAGGTTTCTCGTACCGTGGCTTTTTCGTATCGAAGATTTAGGTCAGGGAGCTTTAAATAGGCGAAGAGGCGGAGTCGGAGGAGCCAGGGGGTGGCCCCCCCATAGGCTGGCGCGCCCAGGGTCCAGGCCGCGCCGCCCTGGCGTGTGGCCCCCCTGTGGCTCTCCTCTGGTGGCTCTCCGGTGTTCTGGAAGCTTTGTGGAATTCTAAGATGCTGGGCGTTGATTTCGTCCGATTCCGAGAATATTTCCTTACTAGGATTTCTGAAACCAAAAACAGCAGAAAACAGGAACTGGCACTTCGGCATCTCGTCAATAGGTTAGTTCCGGAAAACGCATAATAATGACATAAAGTGTGAACAAAATATGTAGGTATTGTCATAAAACTAGCATGGAACATAAGAAATTATAGATACGTTTGAGACGTATCACTTACCACCCAGCGTGTTCAAGGAACACGTAGCCGGCATGGGTTTAAGGGAAAATCTTACCTATCCTGAATCATAAGAGGCCCAAAAGTAAAAGAATTTGTTCCAAAACAGAGAAGTGTATTGTGGTTGTCTGATTCTATCGGCAATAGAGCTGTGACGATGAACATGCCCTATGAACTGATCCAAAATGAAACAAATAAAATGAAAGTATAAAGTTAAAAGTAAAGTTGAGATCAAAGGGGAGAATGTTGGGTTGATCTCCACCACGTACGAGCCCAACGGCTCGACGTGTCCTTTGACCGCGCCTGCCTTGATCGGGGGCGCCCAACCATTCACTGGTCGGTGGGCCCCTGTCGCATGTGCTATATATAAAGTGGTGGGGGCCTATGACACGCATCACGAGGTTGCCTTGAGCTGCCACTCGCCCCACCAAAACACCCACCGATTAGGGTTCGCACAGTGCCGACGGGAAGCTCCGCCGCCACCGCTCTCACTAGACCTCACGCCGTCGCCATCGCCACCATGTTGACTTCGACGGATTCCTCCTCCAAGGGAGAAGGTAAACTAAATGTACCCCTCTCCTACCTGGCCATGATCTACCCTAGACGATCTAGCGATCTTTACGAACTGAACATAATCTTGCTTGGGCTTAAACTATTTCTCTGCTAATCGAAATCGTGAAAATAAGGTATCGATTGGGAAGGTATGACCATGTATTACAACTTTTATTTTGGTCCTAAGTTAAAATTGTACACAGATTATGAGCAATTTTAAGTTTGTTTCGCTGGCTTTCATATTCTTCACACTGATTGCATCCATCAGGATAAATTCTTCTAGTATTTCGTTTTCCAGTCCATAGAGAGAAACAGCGAGAGCCAACATCGTGAGATTTACCTCAGATTGATGAGAAAAGCAGCGCACTAAGGAGCAGAGCCGCGCGATCGCCCCATGTTCTTGCGCTCTTTTTTTCGTCGCCGTTTCATTGCGCCTGGTTCTTGCGCCTGTTTGACCTTCTGGCGCCTTTTTTATGAGGGAAGACCTGATTTCCATCTCCGCTTCGTTAAACTGGGCCATGGGCCAACAATGTCGCTGCATTTCTTACCTCATCGTTGTGTTTCCAGAGGCTACCGTACGATGCTTAACGAGCGAACCGGAGTGATCCATGTCCCTCTGCAGTACCGAGAGGGTATGTCTTTTTTTTTGAAATGATACCGAGAGGGTATGTCAGAGGATCTCGTTCCAAATTTTGGCCCAAGCTCCGCCACTAAAGCACCCACTCACACCCTACCTCTACTAGTAATCAAGCATGTACACATGCACATTTCATACAATTGCGTAAATTAGATGAAAATGTAACACATGCACATTTCATACAATTGCGTAAATTAGATGAAAATGTAACACATGCACCTACTGTTACATTTTCATCTAATTTACTGAACAAAAGTGTACGTGCAAGTATAGGTATCAAAACCAAAGATGTACAACCGAAGAACGAGAACATATTGGACCTTTCATTTTCACTTTTTGAGAGTTCTCCAAACACGGATTATGCTGAAGCAACATGAAGGATGGATTGGTGTCCGGCTAGTGGAGGAGGTCGATGGCGGCCAGATATGCCGGGGGTCATGGATGAAAAGGGAGAAGCTTCTCTGATGTCTAGTAGCTCGTGGTGGTCAACCATGACCGGAGATGGAGATCACTGGAGAAGAGACGACGGAAAAAAAACATCAGCACGTCAACTAACGATGCATCTAGGGACAATGTTCCTATGATAACCAAAAGAACAACCATCAATAACAAAATGGGAATCAAAACTGCAGCCATGAGCAAGAATAGAAAGGCATCACGAGGAGTACCTGTCTAGGTGGACGGACCTTGCATCAACCAAAGCATATGCATCTCAACTGATATGGTAAACTGGACGAGGTAGGGCATCACTTGAGGGTTACCTATCTAGGTGGACATTGCATCAACCAGAGCATATGCATCTCAACTGAGATGGTAAACTGGATGAGCGTACTTGCTCATGTATCTCTTTCTTCCCATCAAGTAAAAGACAACCCGCTCCCGTCGCCTCCCTCGTGGGCGATCGGGGCGCTCCCGTCCTCCCCACCCTCCCCCCTTCCCCCGCAGTCATCGCCGGGCAAAGCCCGGGCGGTGCTGGCGATGGAGGTTTTCCTTCTCTCCCGTGCGCTTGGGAGGCCCGACGGGGCGGACTCGACTAGGCGGCATTGGAGGGCGCCGGCTCTGGCCCAGGCCGGCGCGGATCCCGCCGTGGATGGCGGCGAGGCGAGCGGTCGCGGCGGTGGTGCCCAGCGCCTCGTCAGCCAACGCTCCTACGTCCCCTGGTGGCAGCGGCCGACCTGGGCCCGCGGGCCTAGATCTGGGCCTGGTGGGCCCGGCCGTGTTGGGTTGTTCTCTGTTGGTGTGCTGCACGCAGAGACCTCGGCCACCATCCGTCGCAGCCGGTGTCGTGCTCGGACTGGACCGGCGGCGTTGGTTTTGGCGATCTGCCCGCTCGGGCTTGTCGGAGCTCGGTTGAGCTTCCGACGTGGGGCATCGTTGGGGTGACGTCCCGCCGTTCTGGAGTCGCTGGGGCAACGTCCTTGCTAGCTATCTGGGACGAGGTCCTTGGGCCGGCTCAGTACTGCAGCTACTCCGGCGGCTACGGTATGTTCTCCCTCCGACCAATTTGGCCGTGCTTGTGCAGGTGTGCTCGCACGCTGGGGATGGTGGACTTCGTGGTGCCGCCAATCTAGGGTCTTGGACGTCTAGATCTGGGTCTGGCCGAAACCTCTGCCAGCCAGCACGTGTTTCCTGCATATGAGTCGAGTTGGGGCTAGCTCATAGTGCGACTTAGGTTGAAGGCGCGGCGGTGATCTCTGCCTTGTTCGCTCTACGTCCTCGCGATGGTGTCCGGAATTTCTCTCTAGGTTTGGACCTGGGCGAAAGCAGCGCATGGCTCTGACCTGTGCCGGCGACAGCGTCACCTGCGGGTGTTGTTCCCTTGTTGAAGGTGTCCCAATGATGGCCCTCCTGTCCAAAATGATGGACTCCATCCTTCCACCTCAATCTGCTCCTCTTGGAGGCCTCGCTTCGTTTAAGCTTCTCTAGTAGTGTCCGTGTGACCTCTCGCTGGTGTCGCAGCCCTCCCGCAACATCGGCTTGGATGCTTTTACACGGTTTGCTGCGGTAGCTGATTTCCTTCCTAGCGCCTTGGGGGGCTTTGCTAGGTCGGCGTCTGGTTGTAGCTCTTGCCGGTGTGTCTATCCCAATGCCAGGGGATGATGTTGTGTGTTTGGTCTGGACCTAGCCCGAGCTCCATGGGTGGTGGTTCTCGGGTCTGGGTGAAAACTTTGCAGGTCCTTCTCTGCCGACAACGATGACGCATTATTGTGCCATTCACCTTCTTGGAGGCGTCGCCGCAAGACCCTCCCTCCTTTGGTTCCTCAAGCCCTACTAGGTGGCCGACCCTTCGTTGAGTTCCCCCTTTAGTTGCAGTCTTGGTGCGGTGGAGGTTTGTTAGCGTGGAAATGGTTGTGATCGCTCCGGTGCAACAGAAGACAATGCTCCCTCTTCATGGATCAAATGACGCTTCGGCTTGCTTTTATGTGTTGTCTTTTTGTTGTGGTTTGGGTTGTGCGCTTGGCGCGTGTGTGTTGTAACTCTTGGTGTAAATCCTAGCCAGTTGATGACTTCGTTAATTTAAAGCCGGGATCACATCGAGCCTTCCATCTAAAAAGTTATGTACTTATATTCACAATCAAAGATGAGGTGGAGGCCTAATACCACTTCAGCAACAGAGATATTGGTGAAATTTTAAACCTGAAGATTTTTTTTTGCGAATTAAACCAGAAACCAGAAGACTCGAACTTGATCCCAAGCAGGCAGTTTTTCTGTTGTTCTCCCGCGGTGGAATAATTTTTTCACCTGTGTATGCTTAATTTTCATGCATTCATATTTATCTCGACAATTTAGCGCAACACATATGAGTTAAACACCAACGTGCCACGATGATGATCATGATGGCATGCCGTGCCCAGGCAATGGTGTTGGATGTATGGGCTGAATGCAATCAATAGCGGTAAAATGATAGACAAGCTATGTCCGGAGAAAGTTAGTGCTGAAATCATCAATTAATTTGTTGCTAAAGACATTTGTAAATCAAAGTAGCGTGAGAGTCCTCCAATTCTAATTGAGAATAAGCAAGTGCGTGTGGGTGGGGCGTGCTCTGGGGCTATCCACGGTAGCGCGTTACGCGCGTGGGTTCGCTGCTCGATTTGTCTCCTGGCGAGAAGAAAAAGGTCCCCGCGAGGAGAAAAAGAGGCCAGCCCTACCCACGCGAACCGCGCCGCCTCCCTATTCCCCTTCCTCTCGTCCTCCTAACCCACAGGTTCTAGCCACCTCCAGATCCGGCCACAGCCGGCCATCCAGGAGGTGAGGAGCAGGACGTCCAGGTCATTCCCCTCTCTCCTAATCCCTTTTGTCTGTGGATTAGTACACCGGATAAACACTTCAAAGTGGAGGCGAAGGACGTGACCTAGAGCTGCCGCCATGCCCTAGCCTACCGCCTCCGCTTCAACCCCACTAGCCCCTCATTTTTAGTTTGTAATCTGATACGAATGTTGATGAGCACATAGCCTTGGAGCTGAGAACAGGAGGAATCCGAGGAGACAGATGGAGATGGAGTGGGGAAGAAGACAGGGTGAGGTAGGAGGAAGAGGAGGCTGTGGCGGCGCCCCGTGTTTGCCTTCTTCGTCAAACATCCACAGATGAAGGCCACGATTTCATCAACTAGGTACAAAATAAATTGGATCTTTGGCCTACTTTTTTAATTAATATATGTAGTCTGTGACCTAGAGCTGCCGCCATGCCCTAGCCTACCGCCTCCGCTTCAACCCCACTAGCCCCTCATTTTTAGTTTGTAATCTGATACGAATGTTGATGAGCACATAGCCTTGGAGCTGAGAACAGGAGGAATCCGAGGAGACAGATGGAGATGGAGTGGGGAAGAAGACAGGGTGAGGTAGGAGGAAGAGGAGGCTGTGGCGGCGCCCCGTGTTTGCCTTCTTCGTCAAACATCCACAGATGAAGGCCACGATTTCATCAACTAGGTACAAAATAAATTGGATCTTTGGCCTACTTTTTTAATTAATATATGTAGTCTGTGACCTAGAGCTGCCGCCATGCCCTAGCCTACCGCCTCCGCTTCAACCCCACTAGCCCCTCATTTTTAGTTTGTAATCTGATACGAATGTTGATGAGCACATAGCCTTGGAGCTGAGAACAGGAGGAATCCGAGGAGACAGATGGAGATGGAGTGGGGAAGAAGACAGGGTGAGGTAGGAGGAAGAGGAGGCTGTGGCGGCGCCCCGTGTTTGCCTTCTTCGTCAAACATCCACAGATGAAGGCCACGATTTCATCAACTAGGTACAAAATAAATTGGATCTTTGGCCTACTTTTTTAATTAATATATGTAGTCTGTGATCATACATATACTGAAGATTTCATGTTTGGTAATTTGATTCAGTAAAAGGCTCAAGGGCTCGGCATGTTGCAGGCCAATGTGTTTCCTTCTCTTCACTAGATCAGGTCCAAAGGTGATTACGTTCTATTTTTATATAGACCTCTCTTAGATTCATTAGGTGGATTATTTGTTCAAGTTAAGTTATACTAATGATTGAAATAAATGACTGTGTGTTCTTGCAGGGGGAAGCCAAATGGCAGAGATCTTGGTACCTATGAATTATCAGCAATGCTACTATGAATTATAGTGGCAACCAGTCTGTACTATAGAACATATCATGAGCTTTTTACCCTTTTTAATTTTTTCTATTATAATAAAGTGTGGAACAATGTCACAGCACAAAGAAGCCTAAGCTGTAGCATGTACTCATCATGAACGAAGTTAAGAGTATGTCTGCTGGTGATAGAGGTGGAGCTGTTGATCTTATTGGCAGCATCAAGATATCCAAGATCCCTATAGTTTCATTTATAATAACTGTTATATCCAGAAACTGAAGAGTATTGTAAATTTCTGATTGTTGCTCAACTTCACGAAACTAATGAAGTTGCACGTTATAGATGTTAGTTTAGTCCTTGTCCTATGGCAATTAGCATATCATTCTTGCTGTGAGGAGAGAACAAGTTGAAAGTTTCAGTTAAAAGTTAATTCCATTATCGATAGAAATGCTAGAAGGAAATAAATGGGAGCTTTAGACTTTGTGCATTGTTCATTGTATATGTTTCATATACCACTCCTTCAGCTATTTTCCCTGATAAACGATTATTAACTAATGTACTTCTTCATTTCTAGGATGACTTTTTATTTTCTCTAGGAATTGAATCCCCAAGTTAGTTTATAGGATACATTAGACATCAGCTTCTATTTTTTCCAATGCATTAAAGGTTCACTTTCCATTCTCCAGCTCCTCAAGTGTACGCAACATAATAATCAATAAATTGTATTTATTTGCACATGGAAGTATGATTTTATTGTTAGCCTACCAAGTTTTTTTCATAATTGATGGGAAAAGATCTCTTTCATCGCTATGTGATATATCTATATGTCTATTTTGTTTCATCGCATAATTAATTTACTATGTTAGCACCTATTCGAATTCCCTTCACCATATCTGATATCTGAAACTCGTTTCTAATAGGAGAAAGAATGTTGGAAGTGAATGAAGCCTCCACCAATCAGCAGGGAGCCTTTGACTCGAGGATCATGAAACTGATACGAAGATGGCCTGACTGCTGAAGAATATGAAGCAAGATTTAATTGCTCAGGTACTTTTCTCTTCCCCGACGGATTTCAACTATGTGGCCTTCTATTGTTATATTCGTGTATGAATTCGGAACTTGTATGGTACCTACTTTTAGGCTGATAAATTTATTCATGAAACTGGTATTGATACATTAGCTGTATGCATTTCAAATGTCAACGGAAAGTATTCTCCCAGTGGACTAAACCTCAGACTTGACTTGCTAAAGGTCAGGCAAATGCAATCACACTATTCAAATCTTTGTGTGATCTTAGTGGCGGGGTATAAGATTTTTCGAAGAAACCATCACAACATGGAATATTTAACTAGCAATTGGTTTGTTCTTATAGTAATTAATATCTTTTAATTGTACTCACATCTTGGAAAACTTCATGTTTCCTTTTTCGAATTTCCTGAGAAGCTAAAGGTTTTCTCAAACGTTATGACTTTACTAATCTTTTTACTTAATCTGCTGGCATGACAAGGCTGCGAGTGTATAAGCGACAGTACCAGCCTTCTACGTGTAGTCCAAGCCATCTCAAAACTGCTTGAGTTTGGGCCAGTGGGGTAAAGTAAATGGATTGTTCATTCAAGGTAAAAAACATCAGGTTTAATAGTCAAGGTTGAAAGTGAACTTTTCAGTAGTTCATGGGTAAAAAGTTGGATTTTTCCCAACATATTTGGAATTATTCCGTGAATGGGTATTAATTATTATGTGAAAGATTGAAAGTGAACTTCATTTGAGGAAATAACTCAGTTTGTTTGAACCAATTTTCCTGGCATAGTCTCCCCAGTTAGCTCTATGTAGTTTCTTATGTGTGCATGCGCGTGCATGTTCCCATTCAGTAATTTTGGTCTGCTAGGTAGCCCCGGTTCTTCTGCTACTAACACTTCATCATTGATTTATTGTATACCGCGTTGTTTTGAGTTAATGATCCATTTATGAACTTGTATAAATGGCCAGACCCATTATTAATTCATTTTATCCATCAAATGCACAATAAATTTTGAAGTGAGGTGTGCAAGTATTTATTCATTTCAGTTTTAGATGATAGGAAATGTGAGATTTGTTTTCCAGTTTGAAGTATCAAGGATAACTCTTGTAAATCTATACTTTCTATAGAGACATGGAGTGTTGTGTCTCTGAATGATTATCTTACTATTTTGTCATGCATTTTCAGTGGAGGCAACCGTACAGAAATCGCAAGCTTTGGTGTTGGGGACCTCAGAACATTGCTTCTTTATGTATACAGAAGTCAGACAGCATTCTATGTACTTCCCTGATATTTTGGACCTTCTCAGGAAGGTAAACTTCTTTTTATGCAGTATGGTAAATTTTTAAAATACCAGTCTTCCACTTTTTGAGAATTTAATTACTTCTGCCACGTGGTTGCTTTATTGTTTTGGTGATCCTGTTATGCTCACGTGGCCCTTCGGCATGTACCTCATACATGACCCTCCATCCAGGTGAGACCCCCGATATATTCTTGGATCTTTAAGAGATGGTGCAGAGAGCAATATTGATTTTCTGTTTCATTGTTCTATTTATAGAATAAAACAAGATTTTTTGTTCAGGTTTCAGATCTCTTGAGTTCAGTGGAACTCATAGAAGAAAGGAAACTTGCTGTTCTATGGTGTCCCACTGTTCCAGGTTTTAGGGATGATCACTAGACTTGGAAGTGTGAATTTATTGTTGTCGCATGTGGGTATGTACCTAATGACGTGTATACAACCACGACTTTTTTCTTTGACAAGTCTTTCCATTCATAGCAAGAATAAATAAATGTACCATGACCTGCGTTGTCCATGCCATTTATCTCTATTGTGTGTTTAAGATAAATGGCATTTATCTTAAAATTGTTAAAGAAACTATTTTGCAACAAGTTTCCTTCAAATTGTTAAAGGAACTATTTTGCAACTGTAAGTAGGTAAATGAGTTTTACTTGGCATACAAATTTGATCTTATAGCATTAAATCTCCTCATGATATACTTAGTAATACATTTATGCTATAGTCTTGATTCTGCATGTGCACTTGAACTCTGTTTGATCGTCTACACTGTTGTTAAAAGACTTGAAACATATGATAGTGGGATTATATTTGAATGATATGATTGTTGATTGATAGCATTTTTGCTGCTATAGCTCGCCATTTTTTATGGTTTGAACACATGCATCTTAAAAATGTCCTGCTTATATATATTTACTTCCTTTTTTTCTGTCTTAGGTGTGCTACAAATTCTTCAACCAACAATTTAGTGTAGATGTGTTTTGCTTGTAGCTTGCTCAAGGCGCTGCTGGCATGACAGGTCCTATGCTCAGATCAAACAGTCCATTACCCAGGTGTA
Source organism: Lolium rigidum (assembly GCF_022539505.1). Classification (NCBI taxonomy): domain Eukaryota; kingdom Viridiplantae; phylum Streptophyta; class Magnoliopsida; order Poales; family Poaceae; genus Lolium; species Lolium rigidum. The sequence goes on along the minus strand of NC_061508.1, from coordinate 108,421,246 downwards.
TGAATCTATATTATTTTATCTTTATCTTCTGCTGTGGCTATTGTGAGAAAAAATTTCAACACATTGTTTGTAACATTGAAGAAAGCTATTAACAGTTCTAATCAACGACACATGATTTATTTCTTAGGAAGTAGTTTGTGACTTTTTTTCTAAAATGTAATAGGCAGTAACTTTTGAGGTTCATGTGCTTATAGTGTTACTTAATTAGTGAGTTAGTGCTAGATCAGTGTCCCAACACAATGATGATATGCCTCATATAAGAGGAATATTCTTCTCTGAGGAAAGCTGAAGCGCAAGACTCAAAACCAAACTTGAGTCTGAATGAAAAGTTCATTCTGCACGGTTTAAGTTTGTTTTGAAGTTTAACTTTTCTATTGACTTGTCCTCTGTACATGTTTCAAGCAATAGCTTTGATCTTAAATGGAGACTATTAATTGGAGTGTTCCATCTTATTGTATTGTATGTTGATATATGGAGAGAGCATTTGGTAGATTATTTTTGGTCAATACTGCTCAATCATGTCTATAGAAATTGAGAATCATTTTTGGGCTACCAGATTTTTTCTAAAGGCACATGATGTGCTAGAACCTTACATTTATAAGGAAACTTCAAAATTTATAAACAGATCAAATTTTGGCACATCCGCATATCAGCTGTATTGAAAGAATAAGATAAGGTTTTTCTCTTCCAAGTTCATGATTTCAACTTCTTTGCTTTCACTCTTTTACATATATTTACAAGTTGTGATTTTGTTCTTTCCCAGTTTCTGCACTACATGTGAACTGCTAGCCACTTGACCATGTTGCCAGATGCTGAAGTGTACTTTTACTATCATTTTTGCATGTAGTTAATGTTCTCATTTTGTTCCCTTCTTGAATTGATACCTAGAAGAACCTTGTCTTCGGGTAGTCTTCTTTTTATTTTGGAATTCTAATCTGTATAGATTTTGTATATGAATACCTTATATCAAATCCAGAAGTTTTAAGGCTAGAATCGAAATGAGGACTTGTGGCTCATTTGTGATTGGTCCTTCTATATATTATACATTGTATCAAATTGAGAGCACTGAGTAGTGTTGGTTGCCGAAAAAGGCTTTGTACCGGTGCATGACATATTTTTTGTTATCATGCTGTGATTGGAGCGCACAACACCAGTGAGGAGGCGCCCCAGGGGGCGCCCCAACCACTAGTACGAATCAAATTTGAACAAGAGAAGTCCAAAAGCACGGCGATCTTCGCTGACAGTAGCATGGTGGTAATTATAGCTAGATGACTACAACTCTGTACTAATCAAATTTCCACAAGAGAAATCTTAAGCACGGATTGGAGAATCTGAAAATAAGCAGACACCTTGAAGGATTGGAGAAGGACGCGGTCGATCTGGGCCTTCACGAGGATTGAAGGAGGGTGTTGTCGATCTGGGACTTGAGGAAGACTCAGTCGAGCTGGACCTTGGAGAAGCATGGCGCGGGCGGATATGCATGTCACCGTGTGACATGCGGCCTAAATCTAAATTTAAATATTGCGAAAAAATTTGAAAAAAATCATGCATGTTCACAGCACATATTAAAATGACCCCTAAAAATTTCAGAACAAAATTCGAAACACACATCGAGAAACAAAAAAGAGAAATCTGTCATGAATAGTTCCCGAATTCAAATCTGAGTTCTCTGTACACTATTCACACCTGAGTTTCTCTTTTTTGTTTCTCGATGTATGTTTCGAATTTTGATCTGAAATTTTTAGGGGTTATCTTAATATGTGCTGTGAACATGCATGATTTTTTTCAAATTTTTTCGCAATGTTTAAATTTGGATTTAGGCCGCATGTCACACGGTGACATGCAAAAGGTGCATGTCACCTGATCTCGATCCGGCGCGGGCGGCAGTGTGCGCGGGCTGAGGCTGCCGGGTGGCGACGTGCGTGGCGGTTAGAGCATCTCCAACAGGCGCTGTAAAATCTCGCGCTATACCGGCGATTGGGCGCGCTGTATACCGCTCGCGCGCGGCATAGCGAATTTGCCCCCGGCGGAGGCTGTATTTTGCAGCGCGCGTTGGTGTGCGAAAAACGCACCTCCGCTAGAGGCGCTATTTTGCACAGCGCGCGCGTCACAAACTGCTAATTCGACCGTTTTTTTTGAAAATTCATCAAACAAACTATGAAATTTGATCGAAAATACGAATATATTTAAAGTGCGACGATACAATGCGACATTTAAACGAAAATACTAAATAAAACTACTACTCGGACTGGTTGTCGGACTCCCAGTCGAAGTCGGAGCTGCTCAGTGTCGTGTCCGACACCGGCGTCGACGTCGTCGTGTACTGGAAGTCGGAGGAGGACGAGAGGACGACGGTCGACGGCCCTGCGGCGTTCTTCCTTTCCTCCTTCCTCCTCGCCGCCGCGTCGGTCCTCGCCTTCTTCCTCGCCGGGGACTCGGCGCGGCGCTTCTCGCGGCTCGCCTTCTTCTTCGCTTTCATCGCCGCCTTGTCCTCCTCCCTCGCGCGTAGAAGGCCTCCGTGGCGGCGACGTCCTCGGGGAAGCGCCGCGCCCATTCGGACGCGCAGCGCCTCGTCGCGCTCGGCGATGAGGAGGCGCTGCTCCGGCCCCGATGGCGGCGCCGCTGCTCGCGCGTGATCATCGGCGACGGCGGCGCCGGCATCTCCGCCCTGCTCGCGCGTGAAGACATCGTCGAAGTTCATCGACCGACGTGAGCGGCCGAGCCGCCACGCGACGGCGTCGTACGCCCGCGCCGCCTCGTGCGCGGTGTCGAAGGTGCCGAGGCGGATCCGCTCCTCGCCGGAGCGGATTTCCGCGTCGAACCGGCCGCTCGGCCGCGCCCGGACGCCGTGGTAGCCGGAGGAGGGCGGCGGCGCGGAGGCATCTCGCGGACGGAGGTGGAGCCGGCGCGGGAGGAGGCGGAGCGGCCGGAGGTGGAGCGGCGCGGGAGGGAGAGAGACGAGGAGGGAGAGAGACGCGTGGAGGAAGTGACAGCTTGCCCGCGCCGCGCGTGGCGTGTTTATACCGCGCGCGCCATCGCACGCGGCAACTTTCCCCGCGCGGATAGCGCGAAAGCGCGCGGGCGGCAAATTTTTTAGCGCGCGCGCCTTTTTCCCGCCTCTGCTGGACGCGCGCGGCAGCGCCCGCGCGCGGCAAACCGGCGGTTTTTTTACCGCGCGGGCCTTTTAGCGCGTCTGTTGGAGATGCTCTTAGTGCGTGGGCGGGGGCACGGGCGGCGGCGTGCGCGGCGGCGCGGCGTCGCAGTTCGTGTGCATGCATAGTTTTAAAACCGGACCGGACTGCCGGTTTAACCGAAACCGGCGCCTCCACCGGTCCATTAAGCGCACTCGACCGGACGGCGCCTCCACGTTTTGGAGAAGTGATAACCAGCTGGTCCACGCCTTTTACATGTAGGGCGAGGTTAGCATTTGAATCTAGCTAAGTATCTGGATTCAGATTATGTTTTTTTTAAAGTAAACTATCGGATGTGTCATGCCATGAAATGATGATGAACTTACTGAAATCGCATGAATTTAAATATCTAGTTTATGATCAGTATCTTCTCTGGCACAACTTTTTCCGTACCAGATAACACGTTTCAGGGTCTGATAAAGGCAACATTCTCAGAAAGAAGTCAACATTCGAAATCTTTGATCTTACAAATCTCGAGATTAAGTCCCCATGACACCGACCAAGTGATGTGATCACACAAATTTCTTCACACCCAAACCGGTTTGTCTACCCTAACCTAGACCCAGTTGCACCGCTTCACACCAACAAGTTAATTTCAGCAGGGGCAAACGAAGTTCGGGTTGCAAAAGCGACATGAGAGAAGCCACAAGATGGCAGGCCACCTGCGCGTGACAATCGGGAACACGATGACGGGCCACTCCCAAAATCTTAGGGCATGTACAATGGTAGAGAAGTCTTATCTTTCCTTAGCCCTCCACATCATCTAGAGAAGGCAATAGCTATAATGTGTACAATGCATTATCTCTTGTTGTCATCCCTTATAATTACTGAGAATCAATTAATTTTGCAAGAAAATTGTTGCTAAGGGAAGACATGTGAGACAATGGTAAAACTGGTCTTCTCTTATTTTATAAGGGCATCCCTTAGCGAAGGGAAGGCAACATTTTTTCTCTATTCTCTCTCCTCAAACTCAGCAAAAATTCTATGTGACTGTTATAAGGGAAGACTGATGTCATTCCATTGTACATGCCCTTAGAAGTGGTAAAATCTAGCAGAGTTTTCGCTGAATTTAGTAATCTAGATAAAAAGGATATCATATAAGAATATTCATGTTAAAACGTGCAAATAGGAGGTATTTAAAATTCAACAGGCAAGGATGCTGCAACGGTGTTTTTCGAAAAAGTAAGAACACGCCAACGGTGTGCCCCTAAACACTACTGTTGGCTAAATTTTAGATATGAGCAAGGTCGGGCCAGTAACGCTCTACATGTAACAAAGGTTAAGAAAGAAAGAGAATAAATTCAACATTGATGGTGTCAATGGCCAAATTCGTGAACCATTCTGAAGTAACTACTATTCAAGTTAAGATTTGACCTTTTCGTTCTCCGAATTATGTAACAACTTTGAATATGAATATTTTTGACATGAAAAATATTAATGAAATACTCATAATTGTTACAAGGCCATTTTCAAATTTCTTGACGATTTTAGAGTGTTCTGCACCATTGCACCACAATAGTAGGTGACTCAAGCGGAAATGCACTTTTGAACCATATGCTCATGCTATCTAGAAAAACATTTCAAAATGTTAAAAGAATTCTGAACTAAAATTTGTCATCTATACGTCGATATTATATGTGCGCACGCAAGTTTCGTGGAAAATTGATATTTTTTGTGTTCTATGTAACAAATGTAACAAGGATAAAGAAATGTACTGTGAAAGCTCTTTCTAAGCATCAAATTTTGACATTTTTACACATGACACAAAATTGTTGGTTTTTGACGAAACGATTTTATGAGCACATAGAATGTTGACATGTATGCGTTATTTTTTCATTCAAACTTTTTCACATTTAAAACTGCGTTTAGAAATCATTAAAAATATCAAAAGCATATGCTCCCAGCTCTTGCAAAATCGCCTCGTCCATGACTCAACCTACTGTCCAAGTTCTTTAACAAACAATCAAGATTTACTGATGAACAAATCAAACTATATTGGATCAAAGAACATAAAGACACACTCGAGAAAGATCTTTGATAAGATACATCAAAGAACTTCGACTCGGTGGCCTTGGGGCCTTGCAGGTGTGGCGGACCATGGTCCCTCGCCGGCGGAGGGTTTTCGTTATTAATTTAGTTTGCTTTTTAGTCTCTTTTTTGGAATGGTGAGGCAGCGACTACATCCTGAAGTTAGAATAAGGTCCTCCCCGCCCTATCCTTGCTCCGGTGGAGTTGTGTGCCCGTCGGATCTCCTGGGATCCGGTCGGTTTTCGTGTTTGTTGGTGTGGTTTCATGTCAGTCTCTTCCGATCTACGGTTGTCATCATTGGCGATGGTTGTTGCTCTGGTGCGCAGATTTTTTTGGACCTTAGCACGACAACTTCCCGTCTGTCTACTACAACAAGCTCTACTACGACAAGCTTTGACTGACTCCAGCGATGGAGGGGCGAGGACAGCGGAGCGTATTCGGCTCGTGCTAGTGTTTGTAGTCATCGCTAGGTGGCCCGAGTGTCAATTTGTAACTTTTTTTACTTTTTGGATTATTTATACTACTGTTGATGATTATTAATAGATCGATGGATTTCTCGAAAAAAAAAACTTCAAAGTCGTCATCTTTTGCTCTACCTTCTGCATCGTGACGTTCCTCCTAAACTATAGGGAAAAATTTCCGCATAAATAAAGTTTCTGGGCCGAATAAAGAAGCCCGTTCGTTAAAGCCCACATACAACTAAATTTTCCTGCCATATGTAGCCCTACTCCCAGGATCTGGCCCACCTGCAGCGAGCGAGAGCACATCCGCATTTTCGGAGTTGCTCTCTCCTCTCCTAGGGTTTTCTCTACGAGCGCTATAAAGCTTCTCCCCCCTCCCGCCGCAGTTTCTTCCTCCCGTTGGATTTTCGGAAGCCGCCGCCGCGAGAAGACACCGGCGAATCCCAACGCCAGGAGGAAGATGGTTGGTCTGCCTTGCCCGATTACTCTTGTGGATATAATTTCTATTCTGGAGCGTGATTTCAAACGCTGCAATCTTGTTCACTGTGTGACCTATTAGCCATGATTATTTTGCACTGGTGTCTGCTAATTTTGGCATCAGTTTTATCTTGTCTCTAGCCTAAACCATTTGGTCTCTTGTGTCTCTAGCCGAAGCAGATCCATGAGATCAAGGACTTCCTTCTCACCGCGAGGAGGAAGGACGCCCGGTCCGTGAGGATCAAGAGGAGCAAAGACGCTGTCAAGTTCAAGGTCCGCTGCTCGAGGTACCTGTACACCCTCTGCGTCTTCGACACCGAGAAGGCGAACAAGCTGAAGCAGTCTCTGCCACCAGGTTAGCATGTAGAGCTAATTCAGCCAGACATGGTTTACTTATGGCCTAATGTGGGATAAACTTTGCTTGGAATTTATGTTCTTGCTGTTGTTATGCGAAGTCGACATTGTGCTTCTGTAGTCGATGTCCCAGTGAAGATAAAAATCAGGTCCAAAGATGATTGGTGACTGGTTTTAGCTCCAAGCCATCTGTCATACAGTTCCGCTGAGTCGATGGCTTGGGGCTAAAACCATGTTTTAGAATTGTCGATGATGGCCATATTAGCTATGAGATCCGAGGGACACCAAATCTGATTACAGAATCCTTTGTTCTCCTAGTTTCTACTGTTCAGCTGATTGTGCTATCGTCCTGTCTGCGTAGTTGTGTTTGTAGTAACTAGCTCAAGTAGCAGTGTCCCTATGAAGAAAAAAATACTACCAGAGATGAATGCTGTAATAGTTTTAGCTTCAAGCCATTCTAGTCATTATTTCTTTTGACTTGTGGCTTGTGGTTAAAACTAGTTTACTTTTAAGTTCATCCGTGATGGCCAATAGCTATGAGATCCGAGGGATGTGACATTTGAGGCAAAGCCTATTTGTCTAGCAGTTGAGTTGGCTCTGCATCTTTTGTTGTTTCTTTCAGATGTCTTGCCTATTTTAGCTGTTTATTTTTATGTTAGCTTTGTTCACCCTCATTTGCTCTGCTAGGTACCACCATAGATTCTATGTTTGACGAGTTTCCATTGATACAGGTTTGTCAGTCCAGGAGATCTGAAGATACAAGCCGGTGTCTTGATGAAATAGCAAGGCTTCTCTTGTTCACTCTTGAAACTTTTGGACACTAAGCAATTAGACATGTCAGCGGTGGATAATTAAATCACAACACTGAGGAATATACTTTTTGCCACATTACAAAAGGCTCATTTTCAGCTTATTTCTTGTATGCACTGTCTGTTGAGTTTATGATTGGTCTGCCTGTTGCCACTTTTGTGATATCGGGCTCAGCCGCACAGCAATGCCTGGAATGCTCCTTGGTTGTTTGTCTTGTGAAATGTTCTATCATTCTGTTCCACAATGTAAGCTGCTTTAGCAAACTAGTAAAATAGATGCAGAGGAAGTATGAAATTGCTTGCGAGGACGCTTGAGCCATATCGCTTGTCAATTTGCAGTTGAGTAATGTTGCATTGTGCATCTTTGTTGCGATGTTGTCAATCTCAGAGCTCTGAACTGAGGTTTTTGATGTGTGGTCATTTCGTACCTGCCTTAGCAGTACTTGGGAAATAGGAAAGTAGGTCCTCCGTTGGATTGTTCCAGCAGCCAAAAGCTTGATATCATTTGAAATGAATGATAACACAGAGATCAAGTTTTCATGAGATAACTCTATCCCAACAGGTGGTGCAAATTTAGGATTCAAAATATGATTAACTTGGTAGATGGCAATAGAAGTTTAAGTTCTTACAGATGCTAATCAGTTCCTGAGTCGCCTGCATTTGATCTACAAACAATAATGCTTCAAGATATGTGAAATTCTGCTTCAAGACATTGTTGATGCATTGCAAATGATAAAAGATAGTGCAAATTTAGGATTCAAAATAGGATTAAGTTGACATTTGACAATAGAAGTTGAAGCTGAACTATCAAACAGCTGCTAATACATAAATCTGTCTCTTCAGCAAAATGAATAAGTTCATCCAGCCTTGCAGGTGCTAATCAGTTCCTTGGTTATCTGCAACTGAGAGCATCTCCAGTCGCGTCCCCCAAACCGTCCCCCAAAGCGATTTGGGGCGCACCGGACAAAAAAAGCGTTCCAGCCGCGTCCCCCAAAGCCCTTTTTCGTCCGGCGCGCCCCCATTCGGTGTCCGGCGCCCCGAGCCCGTCCCCGTCCCACGGGGGACGCACCGGGGACGCCGGACACAACGAAAGCGAGGCGGGAGTGGCGGGGCCGACCCGTCGGCCGGCACAATTAATTTAAACCTAACCGTCGCCTACCTCGCGACGGAAGTTATTGGCGCGCGCAGCGACGGTGCAGCTTCCCGCAGAGGGCGCGGCCGACGCGTCCCGTCGCGCCTAGCTCGCGTGCCGGCGTTAATGAGCGCCACCGCTCCTCCGCCTCCCTCCGGCCTATAAAAGGGGCGCCTCTCATCGTCCCTCTCCACACACAAACCCTAGCGCCTCTCTCCCAAACCCTAGCCGCCACCATCTCTCAACAAGACTCGACGCTATGTCTGGTAGAGGCGGAGGCGGACCTCGCGGCCGCGGCCGTGGTCGTGGTCGTGGCCGCGGCGCGCGCTGAACGCTCGCCGTCGCCTTCCACGCCGCCGCCTTCATCATCGTCGGAGATGGACGTGGAGCCGGACGTCCCTGTTCGAGTTCGTCCACGTCCTCAAGGGCGACCCGCGCGGCATCCGCGAGGCTGCCGGACTCCTTCGCCGAGTACGTCGGCGGCGTACGCCCGCGCACGATGCATCTGCGGGAGCATTCGTGCGGCTACCGCCGGTGGATCGTCAAGGCGATCTACGACGCGCGCGGCAAGATGTACTTCAACATCGGCCGGGAGAAGTTCGCGCGCCACCACGCCCTCCAAGCCGGCTTCATCCTCGTGTTCTCCTACTTCGGCAACAGGGACATGAGCGTCAAGGTCTTCGACGAGAGGCGCCGCCTCCGGAACTACCACGTCGACAGGGACGACGACAGCACCGACGAGGAGGACGACCGAATGAGTGTTGTTTCTTCGCAGCGAATACGTGCACGGAGGTTTCTGCCTGTTCGCCTCATCGGTAGAACCAACAAGGGCACCATCCTCCCGCTGGATTTTCCAGCTTAGGTGATCGGGTGTGCCCTCGAGTGTTCTTTCTTAGCAGCGAACACACGAAACCTTCGATGCACGGCCTAGTTAGGTTTAGTTTCTTTGCAATATTTTATATTTGTGTCCACCATGGTTCAAACTATGTATTAGTTTGTGGAAAACCATCTTCCAAACTGTGTTTTCGTGTAAACCACGTTCCAAATTATGTATTAGTTTGTGGAAATTGAAATAAAAATGCTAGAAAAATTATTTTAAATGTTTGGGGGCGGCGTTTGGGGGACGCGGCTGGGGAGCGACGTCCCCCAAACGCGGCACGAACAAAACACGTCCCCCAAACGCTCGATCCGGCGCGGTTTGGGGGACGGTTTGGGGGACGCGGCTGGAGATGCTCTGATCTAGTTTCAGTGCTGCACTGCAGCTCTTCCTCCATGACAGTTTGGAGGCAGTCGGTTGCTAGAAAGGAAGGAAGAGCACTACCCAAATAGATACACGAATTCGAATGGCTCAACTTTGTAGCTTCACAAGGTCCTTCAAGATCCTATTGTGCGTGATGTGTGAGCGAGGAGAGGCCTCGCGGGGTCGGTGGAATTCTCTCGACCGGGACCGCGGTCTTTCTTCCTTCTTCTTTTGGTGTGGTGGCAGGTCAATTCGCCGAGTGCGATTTGTTCTTCCTCTTCGTCGACCTGTGGCAGTGCGTGCGGGTTTGGGTGGTGCTGCGGTGGCGGATGAGCTGCGGCGGTGCGTGTGGGTTGTGTTGTGGTGGCCGTCCGTCTTCTCCATGGCGTCTGCTTCTTCTTGCTGGTACGATTCCCCTCTTGCCTTCTCAGTGATTTTTCCTCTAGTGGCCGATGGGTTGTGTCGTGGTGGCCGCCCGTTTTCTCGGTGGCGTCTGCTTCTTGCTGGTACGATTCCCCAGTTGTCTTCTCAATGATTTTTCCTCACGTTAGTGGCCGATGAGATTGGAGCGAGTTGTCTGGAGATTTAGCTTGTGTTTGTTGTGTGTGCTGGATTCGTGATGGCCGTGTGTGCAACCGTTTCTTGGGGAGGGGTCGCTGCCCTATTATCCCCCTCAGTCCTCACCGGAACACAATTTGCCCACCGCATTCTTCTCCCTCCATTCGTGAATTCGCTAATCCGAACGCCATCCGCGCAGAACTCGCCTGGCCCTGGTACTCACCGCCGTTCTATCTCCATGAGCCGTCCGGTCTGCAGCTGCCATCTCGGTCACGTGTGCTGCCTCGCCGCCATCAACTCCGTGCGTTCCTGATCCGTGCTCGCCGGCGCCGTTGGAGTAGGTCTCGGCCGTCAACTGCGTCGCACGACCTGTCAACCTAGATATCGGCACAGCGCCTCGCCTCATTCAATCTCTCCACCACTCTGCTTACCCCACTCCGTTCATGGTCAACACTCTGTTCCCAGCCGCGCGTCTAAAAGCTCTCTCCATCCGACGCGGCTCAATATGGTGTCCGGCGCCCCGATCCTGTCCCCGCTACACAGAACGCTCCGAGCACGCCGGACACAACGAAATGTGAGGCGAGTATACGCGGGCCTGGCGCGTCAGCGACTCACGAACGAAGCGTCGCAGCTTTACCTTAATGGCGACGGAGGGGCAGGCGAGACGTCTCGTCGGCGCTGCGCGGCCTCCACACGTCGCTGGGGTGCGCACGCCACCGCGCGTTCCCGCGCTTTCTTCCCGCCGCTTCTAGCCTCTTCCCGCGCTATCTTCCCGCCTCTTCTGGCGACGTCGGCGTCTATAAAAGGTCGCCCCCTCTTAATGGTAGCCACCACAGCCACTGGCACCCTTTCTCCGCCGCAAGCACAACCCTCATCGCATAAACACCACTACACAATGATGAACCGCCCCGGCGCCGGCCAGTTCCCTCCACCACCACCTCCACCACCTGAAGCACCGCAGTTCAACATCGACCCAGAAGCTGCGAAGAACGAGGCGTGGGAGGAGGCGGCGCTGGCGGACACCATAGCGGTGTTCAACGCCGCCACGGCGGAAGAGACGCGGCGGCGCCGGACGGAGGAAATGGCCGAGCGGTGGCGTGCAGAGCATCATCGCTTGCACATGGAGCGACATCTACAACACCGTGAATGGATGGAGGCGATTGAGCAGCAGCGGCGGGAGGCGGTGGAGCGTCAGAAGTGGCAGGCGGCGGAGGAGCGTCAGCAGCAGGAGTTGGCGCTGCCGGCAATGGAGGCAGCCTGGGGGGCGTGGGCGGATGCGTTGGCGGCGGAGGCCGACGCGTTGGCGGCGCAAATGGAGTAGGAGGAGGAGGATGAGGCGGAGGAGGAGGACGAGGCGGAGAAGGAGGAGGAGGAGGACGACGACGACGGGCCACACCCAGACGAGGTGGCGGATCAGCAACGAGCGCTCGTCGAGTCCTTCGAGTCGGAGAAGAAGCTCCAGGACGACACCCGTGCCCGCGAAGACACGCAGATTCGCCCCGCCGTCGAGCTCTCCCTCCAGGCGGCGCGGCAGGGGAGGGCAGGCGAGGACGCGCTATTGGAGCAGCGGCGTCTGGCCTCTACCCTACACAGGGAGAGGCGGAGCGCGGAGCAGGAGCTGCGGCGGAGGGGAGGCGACGATGGGGCGGGGCCGTCGAACGCACCGATGGGCGGCCAATATGCTAGGGTTAGATAAAATCTAGCCGTTTTCATTCAAACTTGTAATATATAATCAAATTTGAATGAAAGCTTTTATTTTTGTACACTTTTATTTATTTGGATTGCGTTTTTGGGGGACGCGGCTGGGGAGCGACGTCCCCCAAATACGGCACGAACAAAACGTATCCCCCAAACACTCGATCCAACGTCCTTTGAAGGACGATTTGGGGGACGCGGTTGGAGATGCTCTTACTCCTACTATTTGTATGCTAGGTTAGGAGGAGGAGGCGGCAAAGAGAATATTTGGCTCTGGTCAAATTTTTTGTGTGTGCATCCGTACTGCCACTAAGCACTAGGGTGGGGCGTTATTGAAGAGATTGGATGTAATTAGTATCATTTGATATTAATATATGCCTTTTATCTATAAAAAAATACCACTCCAATTTTCACCACTTGGAGAAATGCCATTACAAAAACTGGACATGGATATATGCCACTCTAACTCTTCAATACCTCTATGTATGCCATTTTGTGCACTTGAAAAGAATAACGGTTCAAAAAATACATTTATTTCACTGTGTACATCAATATTTACCATAATACCCTCGTTTTCAAGTTTTGGGAGCATATTTGACATTCTGGGCACCAAAAAATTCAAAAAAATTAAATTTGGCCAACATTTGAACTTCTCATGAAAATCTAAAAAATTATAGAAAATCAAAACCGTGAGATGAGTCTACTGTTCAAACTTTAGCCATTTCTGGGCAGATTTGGACCTCTAAAACGACATTTTAATGTCTGTCTAGAAACTTATCAAATTTTGGTCAAAATTTTGAACGTCTCAGAAAAACCTGAAAAATTTACAGTAAATTGAAAACACCAATATGAGTCTACTGTCTAATTTTCAGCTATTTCTGGGCAGATTTGGGCCCTTAAACTGAGATGCAAAGTTCTGTTCAAACTTTAACATCAAATTGAGCAAAAATTGGGCAGCATTTCCTATGGTGACTCCAGGGTTGGCAACACCGTGGAAAGGCACTCCGGGTACGATTTTATCCTGCCGATGCGCCCTCTCCTTTGGCCTCGATGCCGCGGCGACGCACACCTCAAGCCGAGGCGGATCACCACAACATCTGGAAGCAAAGGCGGGAGGCGCCTAACACAACTCCGTCGGGGGGGGGGGGGGGGGGGGGGCGGCCACCAGACAACCGCCGTGGCTCGCCTTCGCCAGCAACCACCGTCGCTCGCCGTCGTCCGGCGACACCTCAAGCAGCGGCGGCCCTCCACAACAGCATCTGGACGCAACAGCGGCGGCACCCAACACAACTCCGTCGAGGTTCGCACCGACGTGGCTCGCCTCCGCTAGCAACCGCCGTCGCTCGCCTTCGTCCTGCCGCCGCCGGTAGTTAGGGTTCGTTGCCTGTGTAGTTGGAGAAATTAGCCGGCCGGATGAGTTGTGCGAGCGGGCCAGCTAGGTTGTGGGGGATTTGATCGGGAGAAGTAAAAAAAATGTTCTCATAAACATTTACACGTGTGTATATTGACCGTATACATGTTTGTATTGGAGAAAATGGCACGTGTAGAGGTATTGAAAAGTTAGAGTGACATATGTTTAAGTCTAGTTTTTGTAATGGTATTTCTCCAATTGGTGAAAATTGGAGTAGGATAGATCCAATTAACCCTTGATCAAATATATGCACGCTTTTCAATACCTCCACAACAGCATCTGGAAGCAACAGCGGCGGTGCCCAACACAACTCCGTCGAGGTTCGCACCGACGTGGCTCGCCTCCGCTAGCAACCGCCGTCGCTCGCCTTCGTCCGGCCGCCGCCGGTAGTTAGGGTTCGTTGCCTGTGTAGTTGGAGAAATTAGGCGGCGGGATGAGTTGTGCGAGCGGGCCAGCTAGGTTGTGGGGGATTTGATCGGAAGAAGTAAAAAAAATTGTTCTCATAAACATTTACACGTGTGTATATTGACCGTATACATGTTTGTATTGGAGAAAATGGCACGTGTAGAGGTATTGAAAAGTTAGAGTGACATATGTTTAAGTCTAGTTTTTGTAATGGTATTTCTCCAATTGGTGAAAATTGGAGTAGGATAGATCCAATTAACCCTTGATCAAATATATGCACGCTTGAAACCTATCAAAGCAAGAGGGTCCTTGTTTGGTCTTTATCAAGTCGATGTAATATGTGAATTAGTGAATATTTAGAATTTTGCTTGCAGCTATATGCCAATGTTGCTCTCTGTACAGCTGAAGAGATGATTTCATTGTGCACTTGTAATTCTCCTCCAACTTGGTTTACGTGAATAGTTGAAAGTGCCATCTGTAGCTAAGTTGCTCCTGTGAGTTGTGACAGCTTATCAGTTTAAATTTTTTCGAAGGTGTTCCAAAAGTTCATTACATATGCATTTTCTCAGTATGCACTCGAAGGATTTGTCACTTCTTGATAACATATGCTATTCAAACTTTCCGTGACAAAATGTATATGAGCATTGAGGCTATCTGATGCAGCCTGATCTTCGGTCTTAGCCGCATCATGATCGTCATCAAGAACTACGCTCAAGTTCAACGTCACGAAAGCATGGAAGAGGAGACATAAAAAAGACCTGGTGAAATCGGCACCGCCGACCCCCACACCGAACCTGTCCGGCATACGAACCGGCGCGCCGAAATGCTCGCTGAACCAGACCGACGCCTAGCCCGGCACCGCCGGTCTTACCGCCAGAATGCTACGAGGAGTGCTGCATTTTCCATTTGTCTTGTACCTAAACTACCCTACTTAGTGGCTCCCTATATATAGTTCCCCCTCCCCACCTAAGAACCCTAGGTCATAACTTGAGATAGAACTTGGTTTATGCCTCCATCATCCTTAGTGGATTAGGGCAAACCCCTCCTCTTTTAGACATCAATCTTAGACTGCTTATAGTGGGAGTAACATAGCTACTAACATCACACATCTCAAGACATTTTGGTGACATGGCATGCCAATAAATGAAGAAAGAGAGTAAGATGGTAACTAGCTATGTTACCATAACATCACACACCCCAAGGCAAAATGAATCTACAACACAATAAATGACACAATGAATGATTAATACTATTACCCACTATGAAGGTAGTAAACTATACTAGTAACATGGCATATGTTACTAGTCTAAGTTACTCCCCACTATGACCAGCCTTAGAGTTGTATCAAGACACTCCTTATAAGATTTATCTGTCGCACATGTGATTTACCAGCGGTCTCTCACACGTGTTACTCTATAGATCGTATACCGATTTTTCTCTCGGGATTCAACCTCGCGTCTTTTCCTCGAGAGATTTTATCGGGATAGTGGTTCAGACTATCGGGAGTAAAGCGGAATTGCGTTGCGTGTCTTCATCGTGTTCTTCGCTGTGGTCTTCGTGTTCATGGTGTTCATCCTCCCCCTCTTATTCTTGGTCAATTCGTGAGATCGGGCCACAAATCGATGCTTAAAACCTCATCATATGATATGAGACCTCTAGGTTGCCACAGATTTGACCCCCCCTCCACCAATTTTGGCCCAAATTTTTTTCTGAAAGAAATACCCAGAAATAGCTCGAAATTTGATCTCTGAATTTTCTGCCTTTTTTTGTGGTTTTGATCCACGGGTCTATTGTCTCTACTGCTGATCTACACTTCCACAAATTTTGGTGCTCTAATTCCGTGTAATTCTTGCCAAAATTGAAGGAATTCGAGCCTCTTTCTAGTTCCTGTTCTTGTGCCGTTCTTGAAGACGAACTCCTGTGCATCCGCTCGACCCGACCCGGGCGTTGACCTTCGGCAGCCAGCCCACCTCGCCTTGCACCAGCACGCAGCGCTCTGCATCTGCTCCTCTCTCTTCCCACGCGCGCAGCACAAACACCACCGTGCCGCTCCCGCCCCATCCTGCGCCCGCACGAGCTGCGAGCTCCCGCCGCCAAGCCCACCCCACGCGCAGCTACGCAGCTCGCCGCTGCTCCTCACACCACCGCCCACGCCGCGAGCTCGCGTCGCACGCGCGCGCAGACCCGTGCCTGCCCCTGGCCGAGCCCCGCATGTCCGGCTGGTCCCATCCGCACCACCCCCTCTCCCCTGGTCACCTGTCCCGTATCCCACCGTCCCGTCCCGCACCCCAGAAACCCTAGCTCCTCCCGCCGCCGCCGCCGGCGGCGCCGCCGGGCAAAGGCCGCGGGGCGTGGCGGCGGCGGTGGGCTTCCCTCATGGCGCGGCGGGGACGGCGGCTGGGTCCTCCTCTCGATGCAGCGACGGCGGCTTCCTGCCTCCCGATGGGGGGGGGGGGGGCGGTGGACTTCCGGCCTCCCGTGTGATGGCGGGGCAGCGGCGGTCGGAGGATGGAGGGGCGATGGTGGCCTCTGTGCTGCGGCCTCCCATGCCTCCCGGCGGCGGCACACCGGTGGCGGCTGGTGGTGGGATGGCGCCATCCCCTTCGCTTCGCCGGCGGCGAGGGCGACCTTGGGATTCTCCCGCGGTACGAGGACGCCCGGGGCAGCAGCCTCGGGTTCGACGGTGGAGGCGGCCTTCTTCTTCGCCGGAGGTGGTCGGCCGTGGCCGGTAGTCCCGTGTGGGTTATCATGGGATCTCGCACAGGTCTCCTGGCGATGGTGATCTAGTCCGGGGTGTCATGGCGGCCGGTGAAAACTGAGCCTTGACCTCGGTCTTGGTGGATGATGGCGACGTCGGTCGACGTCGTTACCTTGTCGAAGGCGTCATCTTTGCCCGTCTTGGCACTACACTCGGCGAGTTGGGGATGCGCGACTGCCGGTGAAAACCGTGTTCCGACCTCGATTGGCGGACGATGGCGATGTGTCGCACCGCTACCTTCTTGAAGGCATCGTCGACGCAGTCTGCGGTTTCTCACTCGTGCTGCTCCGGGGGAAACCCTAGGTCCGGGTCTCCCGGATCTCGACGATGGCGGCGCGCCTCCGCGTCGTTCTACCGCTTGGGGCATCGTTTTTGGAGCAGACTTGCTGGATGTTGGCGGTTTTCGGTGGAGTGGTGTTCATCTACCACTTTGTTGGCGTTGAGTCTCGGTGGCATGGTGCCGTGCAGGTATCGACGACGGATGCGGGATGATGTATACGTGCGAGGAGGGTGGAGCCGTCTGGCGTCATGGTGGCATCGACGGCAGGTCTTGCAAGGTTAATGCGATGATCTCTCTTGAAGATGGAGTCGAGGAAGACGGTGGGAGCAACTCCTGTGGCGTGTGTGTGGACGTGCGCTGAGAGTCTGCTTGACTGGATGTGTTTCTCACCTGCTATTGGGCGGTTTGGGAAGGCATTTAGTTTTGGATGATGTGAGTTGGTGTATTGTCACCCTCTTCATCCCACTGTAGGTATAGTAAGGTTGCTTCGAGTTATATCTTTTGTATTGTTTCTTGTAAAATTCGTGAATAATCTACTAATAAAAAGCCGTGGATGCAGAAGCTGGGGCGATATTTCCCCCATTTCGAAAAAAAAACTGAGCTCGCGCCGCAAGCCTCGACTCCAGCGCCAAGCTCCGCCCGGCCCAAGCTGCCCTCTGCGGCTCTGCCTCCGCGCGAGCACGCCACCCACCAGCTCGCCCAGGCCTCCGCTCAACTGCGCTCACCCCTCCCCAGAACGTCTGCCTAAGCATCGCGCGCACGCCCAACCACGCGCAGGACCAGCCCAATTGCCCAAAGAATTCCACAAAAAATGATTTCCGGCAGAAGTTCCGGTAGTACCGCGTGCGGCTCCAAAAACTTCCGGTCGGTTTCATTCCGGTTTCGCCGAAACATCTTAAAGTATCTCTACTAGAGCCCGAAAGCAAAGTGAAAAATTCCGACGGTTATACGGGTTCAGGTTGAAACTGGGCCAGAACAAAGCCCGAACTCACGGCCTAGTCCGTATAACGAGTTCGGGCCCCCGAGAAACTACGCGGCCGCCCCGTATTAAAAGGGGCCGCGGAAGGGAGTTCGGTTTTCAAACCCTACTCCTCTCCGTCGCTTCCACTCCCTCCACCACCGCCTCCCCCGTATTCCGGCGAGCAATCGAGCAGGCCGCACCGACGCATAACAACTGAAGTGGAACAGGTCGGAGGGCACGCGCAAGCGCAGCGCCTGCCGGTGGACGAACTGGGGGCTCACGCCCCCAGGGAAGCTGGCGAGGTACACCAACGCCGGCGAGGGGTCCTCGTCTGGCGGCTCCCCATCGCCGACAGCTCCGATGACGACGAGCTCGTCCCCACGCGGTCGCCCACCTTCTCGGCGGGCGACTACGTCCACGGCTCCGACGAGGAGGACGCCGTGCTCGCGCAGACGAAGGCCATCTCCGCGGCGGAGTCCCGTGCTCGCTTCCCCCGGGAGGAGGCGGATGCCGTCCGCCAAGTGCGCGAGTACGAGGCAGCCCGCCGGGAGGAGCGCGTCCGCCGCGTGAAGCTTGAGAGTCGGCAGATGACTGAGCCGAAGATGACTGAGCTCGGCAGAGCGGAAGAGGGTAGAGGCCACCCTGGCTTCTACCATGAAGAATAATTCTCCTCGTGGCTTTGTCCTTACCAAGGAAAAAATAATGATGAAACTCAATAAAGATGTTATTATCCGAGACAAGGCGATAAACCGAGAAGAGATGCTGACTAATATGGGGAACATGCATGATATTATTCAAGCGAAGAGAAGAACCATCTACAGTAGAGTGTCCAATGTGCGAAATAGACAAACCTGGACCATTTGCTACTTGCACTTGATCCTTGCCACCATAGGGAGCACGAACGTGGAGACGCTCGAGGTCGCTAGTTAGATGATCGGTCGCTCCAGAGTCCATGACCCAACGCCCTGAGTCGGTGTTGGAGGAGGTTGATGATGGCGCGTGAAGCACACGTCCGTTGGGAACCCCAAGAGGAAGGTGTGATGCGTACAGCAGCAAGTTTCCCTCAGTAAGAAACCAAGGTTATCGAACCAGTAGGAGATGAAGGCCACGTGAAGGTTGTTGGTGAAGGAGTGTAGTGCGGCGCAACACCAGGGATTCCGGCGCCAACGTGGAACCTGCACAACACAATCACAATACTTTGCCCCAACTTAACAGTGAGGTTGTCAATCTCACCGGCTTGCTGAAAACAAATGATTAAACGTATGGCGTGGAGAATGATGTTTGTTTGCAAAGAACAACTGAGAACAGAGATTGCAGTAGATTGTATTTCAGATGTAAAGGAATGGACCGGGGTCCACAATTCACTAGTGGTGTCTCTCCAATAAGATAAACTAGATGATACCCCGCGCTTTGCTGCGGGAAAATTTAGCCAACATGAAAAAGTGCGTATATAATGGATAAGCCATAATTAGAACATACACTGTAAACATGAATCAACAAACTATGTTGAAAGCACAAAACTTCTTCAGACATTTCTCGGGTATATTGACATGCTAAATCATACTCTGTATACACATATAGAAAGACGATTAACTGTGTGGAAATGCATGCTTAAGCCAAAGAGGTGAGGCCTTGAATTTGGTTTGGGTTAGCATCACTGTTTTTATTCCTAGAAGAGAGATATACTCATTAAGCGTGTAGCAATATATGAAAATACAACCAGTAGAAAGCATGTGAGAGGGATGTACATATTTTCACTCCTTAACAGCACAAGGTAAATTAGTACACGGAGGAAGTTTCAATGGAAGAGTAATTTCTTTATTCGGCCATCATTACCACTAGCAAGTTGACATGTGGTTATACTTCTTATTAAAGGACTGCAGTAGAAACGCTGAAATTAGCAAAGCTAGATTCCATGTTTCTCCACTTTATCTCTCTCGGGAAGCTGCACCCGCGTGGCATGTTTGTTCACACGGGAATTCCTCGAGCTGCACGCCTGCACGAAGGACAGGAAGGTAGCTAGGCCTGAAGCAGATTGAAATGGCTGCAGAAAATTATGACGTACTCCATAGCAATTAAAATGTCTCACTTCGGTCATATCATATCCACTACACTGAATGAGACCAAAGGATAGTGAGCAAAATAAACTTTGAGATAATTGGTAGATAATCACAGCGCACGATAGTGAGGGATGGCTTTAGCTAGGGGCACCTCTTGCAACAACCGTGTAGAACTACATATGTAGCAGATATATATTGTTCACGTCGCTTGGTCGATGACAGCTTGAGGACTCCATCGCCTCCATGCAGATAAACCAAGGTGCAAGCAATTCCTAATAGAGCATATTGATGACATATAGAACTTGGTAATCCACACACTCACAGACATAATTAGAAGATTGTGATTTAAACCAACAATTGCCGGCTATGAAAAGGATAGAATACAAATGCTTATGGTTTGCAAGAGATGAAAATTTATAGTGAGGCTTCAGTAATTAATGTTAAACACCATAGGTATAAACAAAGTGATATCTTGTGATTTCATAATTATATCCATGGATGGAGTAGTTAACCTTCCAGGCACCAACAACTATTTTCCCACGTCATAAATTTCAGAGACGGTGAAACTCACATCAATAATTTGCAGAACATAGGCATCTAAATGGAGAAGATACTGCATGCAAAAACTGTTCAGCTTAGCTGAAATTCATGATCAAACCATGAGAGAGAGAGAGAGAGAGAGAGAGAGAGAGAGAGAGAGATTTTAAACCAAACGCCTGCACCTGCAGAGAAAACCTTGTAGACAAAAACACATGCCTCCGTTCTGGCAGAAAATAGCGGTACCTTCGTTCTTGCAGACAATAGCGACCAAGTTGCTGGTCGGTGTATTAGTCCATTTAGATGATGAACTCTACCTTGCATCGTGGCCACAGGCGGAGGATAGTGAGAACAGCCTTCCCCACATTCCGGACATGGCTTCGATCCAGAACGACGGCAGACAATGATGATGACGTTGCACAGTCCCGTGGATGCTAACTGGTGACAGTAGGCGAGAGCAACCTCAGGGCAGGGAGCAAGCTGGAAACATGGAGATAATGCATGACGAAGGAGATGAATCAGAGGGGCTAGAAATAGGGGGAAGGGGAGGGGAGGGGAGGGGAAGGGACTGGATGGGAGAAGACGTGGAGGTGGAGACTGTCAATCAAGAATAGCAATGGTTTGGCTTCCAATAAACTAATTAATCTGAAGTAGAAGCCGGGAAGACATCAACACAAATTGGGCAGCTGCACGTACGTCTGCATGCATGGGAATGGGATGAGGAGATTGTTGATGAGAAAGCATCACCGCATGGACTGGTCAGCCCCACTTTGCATGCATGGTTGGATGATTGGTGGGCCCGCTGAGGTGGTATAGCTGCATGTTGAGAGAAATAGGTTAGTGGGGATGAACTATTTAGTTATATAGGATAGCATGTTGGGTGAACAAATTACAGTTGGGCACTTGACAAATAGAGATGCACATACATATATCATGATGACTACTATGGGATTTAATTAGGGCATTACGAAAAAGAACATAGACCGCTATCCAGCATGCATCTATGCCTAAAAAGTTCACCTTCGGGTTAGCATCCGCACCCCTTCCAGTATTAAGTTGCAAACAACAGACAATTGCATTAAGTATTGCGCGTAATGTAATCAACACAAATATCCTTAGACAAAGCATCGATGTTTTATCCCTAGTGGCAACAGCACATCCACAACCTTAGAACTTTCTCGTCATCGTCCTGGATTCAATGGAGGCATGAAACCACTATCGAGCATAAATACTCCCTCTTGGAGTCACAAGTATCAACTTGGCCAGAGCCTCTACTAGCAACGGAGAGCATGCAAGAACATAAACAACACATATATGATAGATTGATAATCAACTTGACATAGTATTCAATATTCATCGGATCCCAACAAATGCAACATGTAGCATTATAAATAGATGATCTTGATCATGATAGGGAGCTCACAAGATATAAACATGATAGCACAAGAGGAGAAGACAACCATCTAGCTACTGCTATGGACCCATAGTCCAAGGATGAACTACTCACGCATTAGTCCGGAGGCGGGCATGGTGATGTAGAGCCCTCCGGTGATGATTCCCCTCTCCGGCAGGGTGCCGGAGGCGATCTCCTGAATCCCCCGAGATGGGATTGGCGGCGGCGGCGTCACAGTATGTTTTCTCGTATCGTGGCTCTCGGTGATAGGGTTTTCGCGACGGAGAGATTATATAGGCGAAGGGGCAGAGTCGGGAGAGGCTCGAGGGGCCCACACCCTAGGGCAGCGCGCCCCCCTTCCTGGCCGCGCCGCCAGGTGGTGTGGGGCCACCTCGGCTCTTCTTCGTTTCCTCTTCGGACTTCTGGAAGGCTCCGTGGAAAATAAGACCCTGGGCTTTTGTTTCGTCCAATTCCGAGAATATTTCCTGTGTAGGATTTCTGAAACCAAAAACAGCAGAAAACAGGAACTGGCACTTCGGCATCTTGTTAATAGGTTAGTGCCGGAAAATGCATCAGAATGATATAAAGTGTTTATAAAACATGTGAGTATTGTCATATAACTAGCATGGAACATAAGAAATTATAGATACGTTTGAGACGTATCAGTTGACGCCGAGTTGCCGGAGCGAGGATTTCCGAAGTAGTAGTTCTGGTCAAAGCGCTGGCGGCAGTCCGGGGCCTCATGGCCCCAGTTCTTGAAGATTTGGCACATAGGGCGCCAGCGACGGCGCCCACTGTTGTCGTTGTTGCCGGTGTAGCCTCCTCTGCCGCCGTCATTGGGACGACGACGATCTTGACCGCCCTGACCCTGCTGTTGTTGCTGCGGGTATCCACCAGAAGGGCGGCCTCCAGAAGGACGGCCAGTGTCTTGCACATACAGGCGGCTCGGAGCGTGAGACCGCATCATGGTGTTGGCCGACGAGGTCCACTCCTCGTTCTCGGCCTACTGCGAGAGCTGCAGCGCTTCAAAGTTCAACGCCATGGAGTAGAAGCTGGAGGCGGTCACCGAGGTGGTGACGACATTGAGCGACGCCGCAATTGGGTTGAAGGAGGAACCCAGGCCGGTGAGCATGTAGTCGATGATCTCGTCATCGCGAAGCGGAGATCCAGCGGCGGTCATGGCGTCGGCCATAGCCTTCACCTTGTGCATGTAATCGCTGGCAGTCATGTCACCTTTCCCCAGCGCCTGGATCTGGCGGCGGAGATGGCGCACGCCAGCGCGGCTCTGGGCCGAGAACATGGCATGGATCGATGTCCACACCGCAGCGGTTGTCGAGCAGCCGAGGAGTTGGCTCGCGATCTCCTCCGACATGGAGGAGAGGAGCACGCCTTGGACCTTATGGTCCTGTGTCCACCACGTAGCGTACGCAGGGTTGGGCACAGACCGGGCAGCATCGCCCGTTCCATCGGTGATGGTATGGGCCAGAGCGGTGGCTGTACCGTCGAGGAACCCATGGAGGGAAGCACCAGAGAGGTTGGTGAGGGAGAGCGCCCGCTAGAGAGCAAAATTGCCCCGATCAAGCCGAACCGCGATCGGGGTGACCGCAACCAGAGCAGCAGCAGTCGAAGGAGCGACGATGGGCCCGAGGAGGGTTGAGGACTGGGCAGAGGTGGTCGTCATCGCCATGAGAGGGGCGACGGAGGCGGCGCGAAGATCGATCTCGTGGATGGCGGCGGCTGTGCGGGTGTGGCTCTGATACCATGTTCGGTTTAGGGTTTCGTGGGGTCAATGCCTCCACCTCTCTCGTATATATATAGACCAACATACAATGTACAATATGGCAGGTACCCGTATACAATGCGTATACGAGTCTGTTTTCAACAAAAAAGCAGCAAAATAGAAGTCACGCCGTAAAATCTAAACGCTATTGGCAGAGGATGGCACGGCAAAGCACGCTAGGTTCATCAAGTACGAAATAAAGTCAATGCCGAGATTCTGCTTCTACGGCAGGAACCTGAGAATGGCCAAAGGAGGAGGGGTGGTTAGTTTGTCATGATCATGATGTATGTACTAGTTCGTACTACATGGAAAACCCCCATGCTGCGGTGATCGGTTTATCAGGACACGAAATCGGTGATGTTGAAAGCATGCAGTAGCAATTAATGAACCATGGATGATTTTGTAAAATACTCTGCAAAACGATGTACGGGTAGTATATACCAATTGAAGTGGGTCGTTGGGAGCGAGCTCGCAATAGGCTGAGTACGTGCAATCAAGAAAACATCAGTTGCCTTGCCACTCTTTTTTTTTTCTCCAAAATGGGAAGCACAGCCCCATTTCAAGAAAAATAAGCCACTCATGTGACAACAGGAATCACATGACGATCCAGATTTTGTTAATTCTCAATGGACTTAAAATTAGCAATACTAATACTTAAAATTCAAGCATGGGCGATTTGGCGGGGCGACCATGCCGGCGCACAGAGATCTCCTCCACCCCCATCTCCTCGCAGGTTCCAAAGGTCTCCGCCAGGCAAAGTCCGGGCGGGGATGGCATGTGGCGAGGCAATCCCCCTGGGCGGCAGTTCTCCTTCCCTTGTGGCGGCGGCATCGTGATCTGGTGGCTGGTGCGGTGCCGCGGCGTTGTTGCGCCGAGCTCGGCGTGACCAATACGAATTGAAGTGGGTTCATTGGGAGCGAGAGCTCAAAATAAGCTGAGAACGTACTATCGAGAAGACATCAGCTGCTGCCACTCATGTGACAGCAGGAATCACACGACGACCCAGATTTTCTTAACTCTTAACTGCCCCATGTGGTACAAGATGGGTTTCTCAACCTCTAACTGCACGGGCGAGCACTCCTACTGACACCGGTGGTTGGGGTGACAAGTTCTGTATTGCTCGTTGAGTTTACATGAATTATACGGCAGGATTTATGACGTTAGATATGGAGACGGGTGGCTTGATTGGGAATGCATAAAAGGAGCTCGGGCGTACTTCCAGTTTTCCAAGCCAAACGGGTGTCGACGAACGAACCCATTAAACAAGCAATAGCATGGCTACCCGACGGCAGAATGCGGACTATGATGTGGTGATCGTCGGCGCGGGCATCTCCGGCATCAATTTCGCGTTCAGGCTGCAGGAGCGCAACCCGGAGCTGAGCTACTGCATCCTCGAGGGGCGGCACCAGGTGGGCGGGACGTGGAGCCTGTTTCAGTACCCGGGCATCCGCTCCGATTCCGACCTCTACACCTTCGGCTTCTCCTGGCGGCCGTGGGAGGAGAAGCAGCCCATCGCCCGCGGCCCGCTCGTCCTCAAATACCTGGAGGCGTCTGCCGCCGAGGCGGGCATCGACAACAATATCATGTTCAACCATCGGGTCGACAGCATGGACTGGTCCTCCGCGTCCTCCACCTGGATGCTCAACGTGACGGTCGGAGGTGCCGATAACGACACCATCTCCATGCACGCCCGGTTCGTGCTGCTCGGCACGGGATACTTCGACTACGACGAGCCGCTCGAGGCCCGTATCCCCGGAATAGATACGTTTCGGGGCGCCGTCGTCCACCCCCAGTTCTGGCCCCGGGACCTAGACTACACCGGCAAGAACGTCGTCGTCATCGGGTCCGGCGCCACCGCTGTCACACTGCTCCCCAGCATGGCCGACAAGGCCGCGCACACGACCATGCTGCAGCGGTCGCCCACCTACATCCTCGCCCTGCCCGAAAATGACCCTCTTGACAATGCAACCCGGCTCTTGCTCCCCGTCGCGCTGGCCAGGCGGCTGATTCGTTTCAGGTGGATCCTAGCGATGTTTCTTCTCGCAACGCTATGCCGGTGGTTCCCGCGGCTTTCCCGCGCCGTCATCCTCTGGCGGACGTCCCGCGAGCTGCCGAGCGGCACCGGGATGAGGCCTCACTTCACCCCGCGGTACAACCCCTGGGAGCAGCGCATGTGTGTCTGCCCGGGCGGCGACTTCTTCCGGTGCCTGCGCGCCGGCAAAGCCAGCGTGGAGACGGGCGTCATTGAGCAAGTCACCGAGGACACCATCAGGCTCGAGTCTGGCCGGGAACTGCATCCAGACATCATCGTCACCGCCACGGGGTTGAAGGTCCGGCTCGCGGGGGGCATCGACGTCTCTCTCGACGGCAGGCCCGTCCGCTTGCCCGACTGCTACTCGTGGAAGGGGTGCATGCTCGAGAACCTTCCCAACCTCTTTTATTCCATGGGCTACTTCGACGCGAGCTGGACGCTCAGCGTCGACGCCACCGCCCAACTCGTCTGCCGCCTTCTCAACAGTGTCACGCGTGACGGCTTTGCACACATAGTGCCTCAACTGAGCGAGTCGGAAAAGAGCACCATGTCCGAGATGCCTTTTGTGCCCCTCAACTCAACCTACGTGGGCATGGGCAAGGGCGTCTTTCCCAAGGTGGGAAATAGCAAGCAGTGGCTCCCACGTTCATACTACTGGAAGGATCTCACGGATGCGTGGTGGGGAGACGTGCAAAGCGGTTTGAAATGGTCAACATAGCTTGTTGATCATCATTCATCATTATCTTAAGTCATTAGAGCAAGTTTAATAAGATCTAAAACTGCAGCTATAAAATTTTAAACATTATATTTATGTTTAGTTGGATGAAAGAAAAAGGAAGAGAGAATGTAATTGATTTTTATGCTAAGAGTCAGCTCTAGCATGTGCTTTTTGACACTTTGTGAGCGTAAAATATGAGGAGTGTGGATTTGTCAGTCTTTCCCGTCGAGTTAAGTTGAGATTTGTCAGTCTTTCTGATTAGTTCACACTACTGGAGATAGACCTTTCTGTCCTTCCCCGTAAGGGGCTTTATCGGGACTAGCCTGGTAGGACTAAAGGCAAACCCTTTAGTCCCCGTCCGGTTACCAGCCGGGACAAACGGCTCTTCACGTGGGCGTTGCGGAGTGCGCTGGGGGCGAATGACCTTTAGCCCGGTTTGTAACACCAAATGGGACTAAAGGATATTTTTTAATTTTTTTATCCTTTTTTCTAATTATTTTTTACTCCCTTTTTTCTATTTTTTTCTTCAGAATTTCTGGTATTTAAGTTATTTGACAAGTTTAGTCTCTAACTACACTTAATCCCTACTCAAATTACTTAATCATGGTCAAACTTCACGCTCGGTCACCCATCCTCTCACTACTCCAGCACAAGCACGTTTAACTTCCGAGTTCTTCCCGTCCCGCTTCCAAGTGCTTCGCGCGCATGTATGTGACACTAGTATCATATCAATCCCATTAACATGTTGGTCGATGTCACATTTCTTTATTATTTGAATTCCAAATAATTCTTTTAATAAACAAAAGTAATGATGTAATAATAATCTTGAGTAAATAAATAAACATTAACTTTTTTAATTTGTATTATTTTTTAGTTATTTTTGATTTTTTTTGCCAAACCTGAAAATTTGAAAATCTCAAAATCTCAAAATTTGAATCCCAAAACAGTAGTTGGAAATTATTAACTTAAAATATACAAAATATGAAATCCTGAATTTCCAGCAAAAATAAAATATTTCTACTTTCATATTTTCATTTGGAATTTTGAGAATCTAAAAATTGGCTAACCGAGTAAACTCTAGGGAGTTCGAATGTAACTTCTTCCCACGATCTTGATGTATTACGTTTTTTCGACGTCGTATGCAACTAGAAAAGCCGTTTTACCTTTTTTCTAAACTTATTTTGCAAAAAGAAGTTAAAATTTAAATTTATTAATTTCCTCTAATAATAGATTGCGTAACATACATGAATCTCAAAAGATTTTTTTAAATTTTCTATCATTTTCTTTTATATTTTACCAAGCTAAGAAAATGTAAGAGCCCAATGTGCATCGCTATATAACAAAGGGACAATTTAGCTGATTGTTAATCAGTACATAAATTACAATAAGTACAGACCCAACGCACGATATAATATGACAAGAAAAACCCTAAAACCTGCATAAATGATCCTAATAGAACAGACCGCTCCTAGCTAGAGATGGAGTCCCATTAGTGCCACACAACTAGTACTCCCTCTTTTACAGTTGCGCGTACCCCTAGGTTGTAAATTTGATTAAATTAGCATTAGTTATATGTTATAAAAAATTATATCATTAGAAAGTTTAGATATTCTGTTTTCTAATGATATAATTTTTATGTTATATAATTTAAATTATATAGATTAAATTGACGACTTAGGGATACGTGGAAGATTAATAACTGAGACGGAGGGAGTAGTATTAGTTTGTATTCTGCATAGCAGCACCACATGTTGGTTGCATGCAAATTTATTGCGTGACGACAACAACGATAGAGTTGTGTCAGATGAGATAACTTGACTACACTATTCATGCTTTGAACACTACCTTACCCTGCCTCTCCGCCTGTTCGCCCATTAATTTTACACTGACATATCCTGCACCTATAACAGGTATTTTGAAGATGCTCTAAGCTAATTAGGATGTGTGAGCCAGTAGACTATTCTTTGACTATTCTTTCAAGAACAAATCTAGATGCTGAATCGAGCGGCTATCTAGAGGGTGGTATAGCCACCGGGTGGCAACAGCACATTAGCCAAATATGAGTCAAGTATTAATAAAGAAGTACATTTTTATACTAGCTAATAACTAGTATTATATATACATGTTGGTTATTGGTTCGCCATAAATACCGTGATATCTTGCTTATAGCAAACTGTTGGAATTGGTCAACATGCCGCGTCAACTTGCCGAGTACTTTCCGGCCATACGCGTACACACACGCAGGCTCACCTGGATGTTCCGGTGAAGTGCTTTCTCGCCAAGCAACACACACGTACAAGTCAAGTACCAAGCACCTTAATGAATTTTGCTAGATCTATTGATCTGTACCGAAACACTTGCACGTAGCAGCTAGCTTCTAGATTGCGTTCCTAGTCTAGCTCTCACGTACGCATCATAGGGAAACAAAACGATTGGATCGCCCCATGTACTTCTTTGTATTTGTTCCGTCTCGGTAGTACAAGATACAAGGGGTGGTCACCTTCCTATGGGAATGGTGGAATGTCCGCAATAAGGTCAATGCGGGGGAGAGCATCGTGGATCCTAAGGTGGTTTGTTCCAAAGTTGAGAAGCTGCTGGTCGAGTTCCTCTCTCTCAAGAGGAAGGAGAAGCCGCCAAAACCTCCCGACGTCCACAAGTGGGAAAAACCTCCAGATAATCATGTGAAGATCAACTTCGACGGCTCTTTCCATGCCAATGTCGGAGCTGGTGGGTGGGGCTTTATCATCCGTGACCATGACGGTAAATTCATTGCTGCCGGTGCGGGAAAGTCCAATCACCTGGGAAGTGCTTTGCAGTCCGAGGATGTAGCGTGCATTGCTGCAACCAGGGGTGCGAACAAGATTGGCGCCAATCGAATCAGGGCCGGCCCTGAGCTTTCGAGGGCCTGGGGCGAAACTATATTTTAGGGCCCCTAGTATTTTTTTAAAATGTACTGATAGCAATGTTATTCATATAATAATAATAATGTATACATCTTACCCTAAAACTTTCTCGCTACATTCCTGGACGCGAAGTCAGTGACGATGGAATCAATATCAATCTCGTCCAATAATCCCTTCTCGATGCATAGAGTCGCCAAACCATTTAACCTCTCCTGGGACATTGTAGATCTCAAATAATTCTTCAATAGTTTCAACTTTGAAAAGCTTCTCTCAGCCGATGCAACGGTCACGGGCATAGTGAATAATATCCGGTAAGCAATAGACGTATTAGGATAACAATCCGCTTCTCTAACAAACTCAAAAATCTCCATAGCAGACATTCTTCTATTTGGCAACGTCAACTGTATAACACTTAACTCAGAAATTAGATCATTTAACTCAATATCGCATGTAGGGGCCTGATCACCTGAACGACGTCGAGTGAAAGTTTCTGCAAATGTAGTGCATCGATCTTTTAGCTGAGAACCATCCAATGCCTTCAAATCTGTTGAACTCATTAGAAACCCAAATATATTTTTGAATGATTTGAGTTCTTCGAATCTATTCTTCAATGATGTGATTGCCATATCAACCATGACCAAGAAGTAGTTAACTTTAAAATCCTCCTCGGCTTGCAAGATTACTTCCTCACATTCTGCTTCATCAAATTGCTTTGTCCTAGAAACACGACGCTTTACTGGAAATGATGGCTCTACACCTAATTCAGATGCAATTTCCTTGGCAATATTCAGACTAGAAGCAAACCCATCATTTCTGTAGTTGTCAAAGAAAGTGCGTATACCTTCTATTTGCAGTATTGTAGATTCAAGGCCCATGGATGGTGACTGCAACTTCTTGCTCACTGTGTTTACCTTGAATAAAATTTCATGCCAAATAACCATACCAAATATAAATTCAAAGCTACCAAGGACCTCAAATAATTTTTTTGCATCACTCCTATCCTTGGCTTCTGTATCACCATCTTCACTTAACTCAAGAAGAGCTGACCTTAGCTGAGGAGCTTGAAATCTTATTGCTTGGACACTCTTGATTCGACTCTCCCAACGAGTATTGGACAAAGACTTCACAGTTAAACCTTCCACGTGGTCAAGCAAAACTTTCCATCTTTTTGTAGACCCAGAAAATAAAACATAGATCCGTTGCACAATTCCAAAGAAAGAAATAGCTTTACCACAAGATTTAGCCATATCACAGAGAGTGAGATTAAGACTATGGCAAGCACATGGCATATACAATGCCCTTGGATTTACTTTAAGCAACCTTGTTTGCACTCCCTTGTGTTTACCTTTCATATTGGAGCCATTATCATAACCTTGACCTCTGATGTCATCAATAAGAAGACCATGTGCTTTGATGGATTCAACCAACACATTGAAAAGCCCTTCACCAGAAGTGTCATTCACCACCAAAAAACCAAGAAAGTACTCCTCAATTTTTATTTGGGCATCCGACATATCAACACATCGAACCAACAAACTCATTTGCTCTTGGTGACTAACATCTGGGGTACAATCAAGAATAACCGAGAAATATTTTGCCTCTTTAACTACCTTTAGAATAGTGTGTGTAATGCTAGAAGCCATAAGAGAAATCAACTCATTCTGAATTTTATGACTGAGATAATGACGATGAATCTCTTTGTGTTGAAACCGTCTAAGATGGTCCTGCATTACCATGTCAAATTCTGCAATCATCTCAACACAAGCTAAGAAGTTACCATTGTGATCATTGTAAAGCTGCTCACTGGATCCTCTAAAAGCCAAATTACGTTTACCAAGAAACTTCACAACAGCAACTATTCTTAGTAAAACTTGCCTTATGCGCTCCTTCTCCTTTATGATCTCATGCTGCAACTCCTTATCAATTGTCTCATGTTTGTTCAGTCTAGTTCTCAGTTCCTTCCAAGAGAGCATGCTGGTAATATGCTCAACACTACCTTCATGTTCTTTGAGTCTCTCAGTGACATGCTTCCAATCGCTAAACCCACCACGTCCCAAAGAACTCTTGCAGTTGATAGGATTGAACAACTTACAGGAAAAACAAAACACTTTGTGAACGCTTCTTGAATAAACTAACCATTTTCGATCACGTACCTCTCCATTGTTCATAGTTCTTGAGTAATGTGCATACGAAAAATGTCTTGAATTTTCATCTCGTTGAAAAGTAATATTTTCTTCCCTGATAGGCCCCTTCTCCACTAATGTGTCCCTTGCTTTGTTATCAAGACTAGTCCAATTTGCCGGGTCATAAATATCCACACTAACCGGTTCCTCATGATCACTCGCATTGTTATCATCCGCGTCGATATTAATGTTGTCTTGAGGGACCTCATTTTCTGGATCAACATTATTTTGATCGGCCGCAAGAACTAGCGCCAACTGATCTGGATTTCTCGATGTGCTCGTGTTGCTTTTCAAAAATTTGTGAATAGATCCTCTCTGCCATATAGACTAGACTACGTATAGGAGAACATCAAAATTCAGAGATCAGCAGACTATACCGATTGTGATTTATTCTCTCAGGATTGGGTCGCCTGCAGCTGATGTGGCTGATTTCTTCAGGCGAATTAATCGGAAGCGGCCGGCCAAGCGAGCGAAGCGAACCAGGCGAGGGCGCGAGGCGAAACTCGGGAAGTTCACGAACAGACGAACAGTCAGGGAAAACAGAGCGTCGGGGCCGGTAAAATAGCATCAAGTCGAACCGATAACAAGTTTAATACGTAAACGTATTGGTGCCACGGCCGGACGCTCGATGCGTCGATCGATCGTCTCCCCGTTCGTGAAAAGGAAAAGCCCAGTTGAGCTTTCCAACCCTGCCTAAGAACCAACAATCAATGGGCCTAGTAGTATAATTGTACATCTAGAGGGCCCCAATTTTTCTTGGGCCCAGGGCGGCCGCCCCTCCCGCCCCCCCCTTGGGCCGGGCCTGAATCGAATCATCTTCGAGTCGGACGCCTCCAACCTGGTGCAAGCCCTCAAGAGCAAGACTTATGACATATCAAGCGTAGGAGTGGTGATCAAGGAGACTAGAAGCCTGTGCAACCTGAACATTGAATCTTTTGACTTCTCTTTCTGTCATCGTTATTGTAACAATGCTGCCCATGAGCTTGCAAAGCTGGGAGCAATTTTTGAGTCCCTGGACTCTTACTGGGATGATCATGCACCCAGTTGTATCGCTACTGTTCTGGCCAGAGATTTAGCTTGGCCATTTTAATGGAAGTCCTTGTTTAAACTTCAAAAAAAAAGATACAAGGGGTCACTGGTGGAGCTTAGTAGGGGCCGAACTGGACCATGGCCCTGATGCCTACGTGTGCTTCTATTCTTGTAGACAGTGTTGGGCCTCCAAGAGTAGAGGTTTGTAGAACAGTAGCAAGTTTCCCTTAAGTGGATCACCCAAGGTTTATCGAACTCAGGGAGGAAGAGGTCAAAGATATCCCTCTCAAGCAACCCTGCAATCATGATACAAGAAGTCTCTTGTGTCCCCAACACACCTAATACACTTGTCAGATGTATAGGTGCACTAGTTCGGCGAAGAGATAGTGAAATACAAGTAGTATGGATGTATATGAGTGGTAATAGCAATCTGAATTAAAGATGGCAGCGAGTAAACATGCAACAGAACAGTAAATAAGTGGAGATTCGATGTTTGGAAACAAGGCCCAGGGATCATACTTTCACTAGTGGACACTCTCAACATTGATCACATAATAAAACCACTCTACACTCTCTTGTTGGATGACAAACACCATTAATTGTGTAGGGCTACAAGAGCACCTCAATGCCGGAGTTAACAAGCTCCACAACATTCGATGTTCATATTTAAATAACCTTAGAGTGCATGATAGACCAACGCAATTATACCGAGTACTAACATAGCATGCACACCTGTCAACATCAGCTATGAAAGGGGGAATAGATCACATCAATACCATCATAGTAATAGTTAACTTCATAATCTACAAGAGATCACAATCATAACCTACACCAAGTACTTCATGATGCACACACTGTCAACATTACATAATGGAGGAGGAATAGACTACTTTAATAACATCACCAGAGTAACACAACTAGATCACAAAGAGAGAGATGAACCACATAGCTACGGTAGAGCCCTCAGCCTCGGGGGAGAACTACTCCCTCCTCATCATGGGAGACAGCAGCGGCGATGAAGATGGCGGTGGTGTCGATGGAGATGGCTTCCGGGGGCAATTCCCCGTCCCGGCGGCGTGCTGGAACAGAGACTTCTGTCCCCCGAATTGGAGTTTCGCGATGGCGGCGGCTCTGGAAGGTTTTCTGGTGTTTCGTCAATCCGTGTCGAGGATTTAGGTCAGGGAGCTTTAAATAGGCGAAGAGGCGGAGTCGGAGGGGGTCTGGTGGCACCACACAGTAGGGGGGCGCGCCCATGGTCCAGGCCGCGCCGCCCTGGCGTGTGGGCCCCCTGGCTCCCCTCTGGTCTCCCTCCGGTGTTCTGGAAGCTTCCGGGAAAAATAAGATGCTGGGCGTTGATTTCGTCCGATTCCGAGAATATTTCCTTACTAGGATTTCTGAAACAAAAACAGCAGAAAACAGGAACTGGCACTTCGGCATCTCGTCAATAGGTTAGTTCCGGAAAATGCATCAAAACGATATAAAGTGTGAACAAAACATGTAGGTATTGTCATAAAACAAGCATGGAACATAAGAAATTATAGATACGTTTGAGACGTATCAAGCATCCCCAAGCTTAGTTCCTACTCGCCCTCGAGTAGGTAAATGATAACAATGATAATTTCTTAAGTGACATGCTACCAACATAATCTTGATCAACATTATTGTAAAGCATATGAGATGAATGCAGCGATTCAAAGCAATGATGAAGACAATGAGTAAACAACTGAATCATATAGCAAAGACTTTTCATGAATAGTACTTTCAAGACAAGCATCACACTAGTAGGAAAACCCTTATAGGCGGAGCTTATTTCTGTGGCGCACCACTAAAAATGCGCCACAGAATACTATTTTGTGGCGCACCATTCCGGGTGCGCCACAGAAATAGCTTAATTTTGTGGCGCACGCTTGGGTAGTGCGCCACAGAAACTATGTGGGGCCCACATCCTGCCACCACCATTTATTACTCGTAGGTATTTCTATGGCGCACATGTCGTGCTGCGCCACAGAAATAACTTTTCCGTGGCGCACTGGCTTTGGTGCGCCACAGAAGTAGTTGATTCTGTGGCGCACCTTCTCCGGTGCGCCACAGAATTAAGGGACTTATATCATCTCGCCCGTGCCCTCTCCCCCGCCTGTTCACCTCTCCCCTCCCGAGCCCCTCCCCTCTCCCCTCTCCCCTCTCCTCCGTGGTCGCTCGGATCTGCCGCCGCCGCCTTCCTCCGTGGTCGCCCGGAGGATTCCTCCCCTCTCCCTCTCCCCTCTCCTCCGTGGTCGCCTGGATCCGCCGCCGCCGCCTTCCTCCGTGGTCGCCTGGATCCTCCATGGTCGTCGCCGCCGCCGTCGCCGCCGCCTTCCTCCGCGAGGGGCGCATGCCACCGCGGTCCTCCCATCCCCGCCACCAGCAGCACAAGCTGCCCCTACGGCGAGGAGGGGCCGCCGCGAGGGGGCCGCCGTCGCGGCAAGGTGGAGGATCCGCCGCCTCCTCCTCCTCCTCCACCCCTGCCGTCATCTTCAAGCTCGTCCTCCACCCCTGGCATCGGTGCTCTCTCTCCCCTCCCCTCCTCTCCCTCTTAATTCCTCCTCCGCTGCCCCTATGGCTTGTGTTTGCAAGCTCTAGTGATCATTTGATCACCAATTGGTTGATAATTACTTACTACTTTCTCTATCTATGCATGTTGCTTGATATACTCGTGTTGTTGCTTGATTTGTATAGCTTCTCACCATGTACTTGGTGGTTGCTTATGCTTTGAAAAGCATATGAATGGATGCATGATGCTTGCCAAGCATCCCTGTTGCCTAGCGAGTTGACTAATTCATTTATCTCGTGAAACTTTATCTTGTTAATGTAGATAATTGAGATGAACTACTTTGCAGTAATGATTCTATTACTGTATTTACTTAAGCTAGATGGATGCCAACTATTGTTGGGGACCCTAGCTTCATTTTGAATCCTGTTGGGTAATGATAAGTGTGTAGGCTTGGTGGTTTGGATGGTTTGGTGGTTGAATTGGCCTTTGCGGTCATGAACTGCCGGCTTGGTAAATCATCCGGGATGGTTTCCTTCCTAGTTCCATTTGGAAGATGCTACTATTCAATTGGTTGGCATAACCATGGTGACTTGAGTTGGTCAAATTCCTGGTCCTTGCCATTTGTACCAGGCTTCACTTGGTCTATGATTAAATGATGACCAAACATTGTTATTCCACCCTATGTGCTTGTGTTTGACATGGCTGTTGCTATGTCTCGTACATATTTACTTGATGGATTCTTGTGAGCTTATGGTATGCTAAAATAGAGATATCCACAGTAGGGGATCATGTAAATGAATGCCACTGTGGTATCCTTTGAAGAAAATGGGAAGTTTCGATGGTTTAAAAGACTAGGTGATGCTAGGTTATTAAGTTGGTCGTCAAGGTTGGTTTTATCCGGTTAACTTGGATAGGCTATGTGTTCTTGCTTACTTATGCATATCCATCTCTACTCGGATTGACTAGCTCGGGCTTGGCCTCTCTCTTGCCGGCATCACTTGGTTACTACCAAGTGATGAATAATCCCTTATGGTACCCTGAGCTTTGTTTTGAACTCAACTCGAGTAATGATAAATTTCTATTTCTTGTTGGCTTTGATGAAAATAGAGATATCCACAGTAGGGGATCATGTAAATGAATGCCACCGTGGTATCCTTTGAAGAAAAAGGACTGTTTCGATGGTTTTAAAAGGCTAGGTGGTGCTAGGTGATTAAGTTGGCTACCAAGACTTGTCTCATCCGGTTAGCTGGGATATGCTATGTGTTGTTGCTTGTTTAGGCATATCTATCACTTACTGGATTTACTTGGTTCTTGATTGGCCTCTCTTTTGCCGGCATCACTTGGTCTATACCAAGTGATGAATAATCCCTTTGGAGCATCTCGCTCCATGCATGCTATGTGTGTTTGAGCATCTTGACTTATGTCACCATGGTTGCTCGGTTTGGTGGTGTTTTTGTACTTGTCGATGATTAGATGGTTGGTTGATCACTCGTACACTCCGGGTGTCGCTAGTGAGCCTGGTGTGATGGCACAAATATCAATCTCTTGTGCATCCTACCTGGCCTCACTAACGCCATCTCGGGATGTTCATATTTGTTTCGACCAACAAAGTATGAGGCATTCCATTTAGTTCATACTAGCTACTTCTTAATTGCATTGGCCTTTCTTCCATTCTAGTGCCGATGATTAAATTGTTTGGTCACTTGTACACTCTAGGGTGGGGCCATCGAGCCCGGTGCGATGGCACAAATATCAATCTCTTGTGCATCCTACCCGGCCTCGCCGACCCCATCCCCGAATGTTAATATTTCTTTCGACCAACAAAGTATGAGGCATATGATATCTAGTTGAGATACCACTTGGCTCTTTCTTCCATTTTAGTGCCGATGATTAGAATGTTTGGTCACCTATACGCCGCAATATACTTTGTAGACGGGCCCCCCTTTCCCCGGCCGCCGTTCGTTGAACGAGTCCTTGACGAGACAACAACGCCGACATGTCTCTTCGGCGCAGAACCACGCCAGTCCCAGCCGTCTCCCTTGTGGCCGTGTCTACCGGGCTCTGCGCTTTTCTCCATGGCCGGACCACGATTGGACTCACCGGGGAAATACTGATAATCGTCATCACCACTATCGTCAGAGTCCACAGGTGTAGAGTACTTTGCAGCAGATGCCGCTTTTCTTCTCTCGCCGTCCAGTGAACGAGTTCTTGATGCAAAGACTGTGCCGGCCTCTGGGCAGGCCAGCAAGGTCTTTGCATCAAAGACTCGTTCACTGCACGGCGAGGGAAGAAAAGTGGCATCCGCCGCAAGCCGCTATGCTCCCGTGGAGTCCGGCGATAGTGTTGATGGCGATTATCATTATTCCCCGGTGAGTCCAATCGTGGTCCGGCCATGCGTAAGAGCGCAGGAGACGCGGCCACAAGGGAGGCGGCTGGGACTGCCGTGGTTCCGCGCCGGAGAGGCGGATCAGCGTTGTTGTGTCGTTAAGGACCCGTTCACGGAACGGCGGCCGGGGAAAGGGGACCCTTCACGCAAAGTATACTTGCGGTGTATACTGCAACTATGGTTTCGACCATAGTATTTGTGTTGACCAATAATGTATGAGGCACTTATTCCATTTTGTCATTCCATTTGCTTTGAGATTTTCAAAATGCCGATGATTAAAATGTTTGGTCCCCGTACACTTGGGGGTGGCGTAAGTGAGCCCGGTAAGATAGCACAAATATCAATCTCTTGTGCATCGGACTTGGTCTCACTTACGCCATCCCTAAATGTTAATATTTGTGTTGACCAACAATGTATGAGGCATTTATTCCATTTCTCTTGTGCATCGGACTTGTTGGTCTCACTTTCTTCCATTTTCATCATAGTAGGAACTGGATATGAAGACCCCGATGCAAGCGAGCCTGGTGGGTAGAGATGAGGGAGCAAAGGAGGAACCGGATGAAGACTACTTTGTATCTCGAAATTGTGAAATTTGTATGAATTAAGAGTTGTATGCAAAACATTTGACACTTAATTGCCACTATATATGTATTCGATCGGGCTCTAAGTAATGTGATGATGATGTCTATGTTATATCTGTGCAATGTACATGATATTTATATTATATCTCGAATGTTGCTATATATAACTCGTGTATCCGTATTGCTCGTCTATAAACCGCATGTGTATAGCGAGCAGCACAAAATCGTGTATAATACAAGCAAATTCTGTGGCGCACTAAAAACCAATTCCGTGGCGCACGCTTTTCCGTGGCGCACCTAAGAACCGGTGCGCCAAGAAACCTTAATTCTGTGGCGCATGGGCAGGTGCGCCACAGAAACCTTATTTTTGTGGCGACGTTTCTGTGGCGCACCTCCCATGCGCCACAGAATCCATTTTTGGTGCGCCACTGATGAGGCTTTTCCTACTAGTGTCAATAAGATTTGCATAACAGTTAACTCATAAGCAATAAATTCTTAGTAGAAATCATTGAAGCAACACAAAGGAAGATATAAGTTTCAGCAATTGCTTTCAACTTGTAACATGTATATCTCATGGATAGTTGTCAACATAAGGCAATATAACAAGTGCAATAGGTAAATATGTAAGAATCAATGCACACATGATACAAGTGTTTGCTTCTAAGATGGAAAGAAGTAGGTAAACTGACTCAACATAAAGTAAAAGAAAGGCTCTTCGCAGAGGGAAGCATTGATTGCTATATTTGTGCTAGAGCTTTTATTTTGGAAACATAAAGAGAGCATAAAAAGTAGAGTTTTGAGAGGTGTTTGTTGTTGTCAACGAATGGTAGTGGGCACTCTAACCCCCTTGCCAGACAGACTTTCAAAGAGCGGCTCCCATGAGATTTTATTTTCTGGTGGCACTCCTTCCAACCTTGCTTTCACAAACCATGGCTAACCGAATCCTCGGGTGCCTGCCAACAATCTCATACCATGAAGGAGTGCCTTTTTATTTTAGTTTTATTTAGATGACACTCCTCCCCACCTTTTCTTTCTCAAGCCATGGCTAACCGAATCCTCGGGTGCCGACCAACAATCACATACCATGGAGGAGTGTCTATTTGTAACTTTATGAAAGTTAATTAATTCGGGGCTGGGACTCCATTGCCAGCTCTTTTTGCAAAATTATTGGATAAGCGGATGAAGCCACTAGTCCATTGGTGAAAGTTGCCCAACAAGATTGAAAGATAAACACCACATACTTCCTCATGAGCTATAAAACATTGACACAAATAAGAGGTAATAACTTTTGAATTGTTTAAAGATAGCACTCAAGCAATTTACTTTGGAATGGCGGAAAAATACCATGTAGTAGGTAGGTATGGTGGACACAAATGGCATAGTTTTTGGCCCAAGGATTTGGATGCACGAGAAGAATCCCTCTCAATACAAGGCTAGGCTAGCAAGGTTGTTTGAAGCAAACTCAAGTATAAACGGTGCAGCAAGACTCACATATGAACATATTGTAAACATTATAAGACTTTACATTGTCTTCCTTGTTGTTCAAACACCTTAACCATAAAATATCTAGACTTAGAGAGACCAATCATGCAAACCAAATTTTAACAAGCTCTATGTAGTTCTTCATTAATAGGTACAAAGTACATGATGCAAGAGCTTAAACATGATCTATATGAGCACAACAATTGCCAAGTATCAAATTATTCAAGACATTATACCAATTACCACATGCGGCATTTTCTGTTTCCAACCATATAACAATGAACGAAGCAGTCTCAACCTTCGCCATGACCATTAAAAGTAAAGCTAAGAACACATGTGTTCATATGAACGAGCGGAGCGTGTCTCTCTCCCACACAAGCATGTATTTATTCAGAGAATGAAAATAACAAAACAAAAATAAAAGCACACAGACGCTCCAAGTAAAGTACATAAGATGTGATCGAATAAAAATATAGTTTCAAGAGAAGAAACCTGATAAGTTGTCGATGAAGAAGGGGATGCCTTGGGCATCCCCAAGCTTAGATGCTCGAGTCTTCTTGAAATATGCAGGGATGAACCACGGGGGCATCCCCAAGCTTAGACTCTTCACTCTTCTTGATCATAGTATATCATCCTCCTCTCTTGACCCTTGAAAACTTCCTCCACACCAAACTCGAAACTACTCATTAGAGGGTTAGTGCATAATTAAAAATTCACATATTCAGAGGTGACACAATCATTATTAACACTTCTGGACATTACCCAAAGCTACTGGAAGTCAATGGAACAAAGAAATCCATCCAACACAGCAAAAGAGGCAATGCGAAATAAAAGGCAGAATCTGTCAAAACAGAACAGTCCGTAAAGACGAATTTTTTAGAGGCACTGGACTTGCTCAGATGAAAATGCTCAAACTGAATGAAAGTTGCGTACATATCTGAGGATCACGCACGTAAATTGGCAGATTTTTTTGAGTTACCTACAGAGAACCCTGCCCAAATTCGTGACAGATAGAAATCTGTTTCTGCGCAGTAATCCAAATCTAGTATCAACTCTACTATCAAAGACTTTACTTGGCACAACAATGCAATAAAGTAAAGATAAGGAGAGGTTGCTACAGTAGTAACAACTTCCAAGACTCAAATATAAAACAAAAATTGTTGTAGTAAAATAAACACATGGGTTATCTCCCAAGAAGTGCTTTCTTTATAGCCATTAAGATGGGCTCAGTAATTTCAATGATGCACTCCCAAGAAATAAGAGTTGAAGCAAAAGAGGGCATCAATAAGAAAATTCAAAACACATTTAAGTCTAACTCACTTCCTATGAAAAGGAATCTTGTACACAAATAAATTCATGAGGAGCAAAGTGGCAAGCATAGGAAGATAAAACACGAGTAACTTCAAAATTCTCAACATAAAGAGGGGAAACTTAATATTATTAAGATGCATATAACCATGTTTCCCTCTCTCATAATAACTTTCAGAGGCATCATGAACAAACTCAACAATATAACAATCAAATGAAACATTCTTGTCATGAGCTATATGCATAAAATTATTACTCTCCTCATAAGCATAATCAATTTTATTAGTTGTAGTGGGAGCAAATTCAACAAAGTAGCTATCATTATTATTCTCATCAAGTGTAGGAGGCATAGTATAATCATAATAAGATTTACTCTCCATAGTAGGCGGCACCAAAAGACCGCTATCATTATAATCATCATAAATAGGAGGCATATCATAATCAACATAAACTTTCTCCTCAATACCCGGAGGACTAAAGAGATCATTTTCATCAAAACCGACCTCCCCAAGCTTAAATTCTTCCATAGCATTAGCAACAATGGTGTTCAAAGCATTCATACTAATAACATTCCCATTAGCATGCATAAGTTCCATGGGTTTTTAAATTTTCTCTTCAAACACATCATGTCCTAATTCAAGATAAAGTTCATAAAGATCTCTCATTTTGTTGTTGTCTTCCATTAAGCCTTACTAGTGTAAAACAAGAGACAAAAAGATGCAATTGCAGGATCTAAAGGAAATAGCTTCAAGCACTTACAACGGCAACAGAAAATAACTTAGTTACCTGGGACCGGAGTGTGAGTGCCTTTTACCTTTCCTCCCCGGCAACGGCGCCAGAAAAGTGCTTGATGCCTACGTGTGCTTCTATTCTTGTAGACAGTGTTGAGACTCCAAGAGCAGAGGTTTGTAGAACAGTAGCAAGTTTCCCTTAAGTGGATCATCCAAGGTTTATCGAACTCAGGGAGGAAGAGGTCAAAGATATCCCTCTCAGGCAACCCTGTAATCACGATACAAGAAGTCTCTTGTGTCCCCAACACACCTAATACACTTGTCAGATGTATAGGTGCACTAGTTCGGCGAAGAGATAGTGAAATACAAGTAGTATGGATGTATATGAGTGGTAATAGCAATCTGAAATAAAGATGGCAGCGAGTAAACATGCAACAGAACAGTAAATAAGCGAGATTCGATGTTTGGAAACAAGGCCCAGTGATCATACTTTCACTAGTGGACACTCTCAACATTGATCACATAATAAAACCACTCTACACTCTCTTGTTGGATGACAAACACCATTAATTGTGTAGGGCTACAAGAGCACCTCAATGCCGGAGTTAACAAGCTCCACAACATTCGATGTTCATATTTAAATAACCTTAGAGTGCATGATAGACCAACGCAATTATACCGAGTACTAACATAGCATGCACACTGTCAACATCAGCTATGAAAGGGGGAATAGATCACATCAATACCATCATAGTAATAGTTAACTTCATAATCTACAAGAGATCACAATCATAACCTACACCAAGTACTTCATGATGCACACACTCGTCAACATTACATCATGGAGGAGGAATAGACTACTTTAATAACATCACCAGAGTAACACAACTAGATCACAAAGAGAGAGATGAACCACATAGCTACGGTAGAGCCCTCAGCCTCGGGGGAGAACTACTCCCTCCTCATCATGGGAGACAGCAGCGGCGATGAAGATGGCGGTGGTGTCGATGGAGATGGCTTCCGGGGGCAATTCCCCGTCCCGGCGGCGTGCCGGAACAGAGACTTCTGTCCCCCGAATTGGAGTTTCGCGATGGCGGCGGCTCTGGAAGATTTTCTGGTGTTTCGTCAATCCGTGTCGAGGATTTAGGTCAGGGAGCTTTAAATAGGCGAGGAGGCGGAGTCGGAGGGGGTCTGGTGGCACCACACAGTAGGGGGGCGCGCCCAGGGTCCAGGCCGCGCCGCCCTGGCGTGTGGGCCCCTGGATCCCCTCTGGTCTCCCTCCGGTGTTCTGGAAGCTTCCGGGAAAAATAAGATGCTGGGCGTTGATTTCGTCCGATTCCGAGAATATTTCCTTACTAGGATTTCTGAAACCAAAAACAGCAGAAAACAGGAACTGACACTTCGGTATCTCGTCAATAGGTTAGTTCCGAAAAATGCATCAAAACGATATAAAGTGTGAACAAAACATGTAGGTATTGTCATAAAACAAGCATGGAACATAAGAAATTATAGATACGTTTGAGACGTATCAGGCCCACCCAGCTTTTTGGGCAATACAATTTGTAATACTACGTATCAGACGTACGCATCACAGGGAAACAAAACGATTGGATCGCCCCAGGTACTTCTTTGTATTTGTTCCATCTCGGTAGTACAAGATACAAGAGATCACTGGTGGAGCTTAGTAGGGGCCGAACTGGACCATGGCCCACCCAGCTTTTTGGCCAATACAATTTGTAATACTAGCGTATCAGGATGCTCAGCCACCAGAAAATTTAGCTCCGTGCCTTCGCTGCTAGAGGACAGTTTGTCCTCGCTAGTTTAGGAATTTAGGAAGGAGGAATCGGCCTACCGGAGGAACCAGGGGAGGGCGGAGCCGGGGGCACAACAGTGAGCAGTCACAGCGCCGCCCGTAGGTCACCTGCCAGGCGAATGTCAAGCAGCCGACGCCACGACCAGCCACTTGTTACCGAATCAAGCCTGCCCGCTTCCCCAATTTCCCCATCCAATCCAGTTACGTATCTTTCATGCTCCAAATCCTAGTTAGTAATTTGTCAATTTGATGGCATGGATGACGGACTGGTTTGTTCACTCAATGTGTTCTTAATTTTGCAAATTGCAACATGCCAACAGCAATGAGAAATTGCACTGAGAGAAGAAACAAAACTGTCGAAGATCCTTCAGTGACATAACCTTGGGGCACGTTTGGTAGCCTGGGCCTGATTCGTGGCTTACTGGCGCAGCCATGCAAGCACACTTGCGCGTCCAGAACGAGCCACGGGCCGAAATTGGCCTGTTGTTTGGTAGGTTGGGCTGCATCAGCTGGGCCAAAAATGTCTTTCTGTTTGTTTGCCTGCAGCCAAGCCCAAATCTCGATGGAGATGATATTAGGCCTATTTGGTACCATCCAGACATGTCTACGGTTACCTCTTCTCTACGACGGTAGCTTTACCATGCTCTCACCTCCCATCACACATAAATCACAGTTCATGATTGTTGCAATCAGTTCACGAAATCATCCCTAGCTACTGCGAATGGTAGTTCATAACACGATGCTCCCTAGCTACAACGAATTGCAGTTTATCATAACGGGGCCGTTCAACATACATGGATCGAAAAGGGTTCGAGAAACAGGGGATCATAGGGGTTCTTCTTCTTACTTCTTCTTCTTCACTTCTTCACTTCTTCTTAGATGGTGGTGTTGCCTCTGGCTTCCCACATTGCGTCTGCCCACTCTTGCCTCTTCACCTTCCAGGCATTATTGTCGCCTGCTTCCACACCATGGCCGGTCTCTACTTCATCAAAACTGACAACCTCTTCGAAGAACTCATCCTCGCCCAACCTAGGATCCAGTTGTGAAGAATGCAGAAAGCAAGGACCCGCTTTACCCGAGTGTCAAACGTGTGGAACGGTTTCTGGTCAAGGACCTTGAACCTGTTCTTCAATGCAGCAAAGACCCTCTCAATGGTGACTCTAAGGTTTGAGTGTCTGAGATTGAACAACTCTCGCGCATTCAGAGGTCCGTGCTTCGCAGAGAACTCGTTGAGGTGGCACCTTGTTTTCCTGAAGGGAGGTAGAATTCTAGGTCGGCATGCATATCCAGCATCTCCAAGGTAGAACTTACCGTCAGGGATTTGCAACCCATCATGCATTGATAAGCTGTCGGCCAGGATGCTCGCATCATGAGCTAAACCCTCCCACCCAGCAAGCACGTAGGTGAACCTCATATCGAAATCCACAGCTGC
This sequence comes from Lolium rigidum, assembly GCF_022539505.1. Taxonomy (NCBI): domain Eukaryota; kingdom Viridiplantae; phylum Streptophyta; class Magnoliopsida; order Poales; family Poaceae; genus Lolium; species Lolium rigidum. The sequence goes on along the minus strand of NC_061508.1, from coordinate 108,376,588 downwards.
TAGAACGTTCTGGCTGGTGTAGTGCTTCCTCCTGTGGAATGCTGCAGACATTGATCTCGGTACCTTTGCAGTGAAATGAGTACCATCAATAGCCCCAATGCAATCCTGTAAAAAGATTAGCACACAATCATGTTTCTGATAGTAGCACACATCTGATAGGTAGAAGGAACATGATTTTGTACTCACCCTGAAATAGGGGAACCACCTGTAGCTGTTCTTGATCTTGGTTGTTGTGTTCATTGATGCTGGCTTGATCATTTCACCTCTGACCTCCCCAATTGCGTAGAACACATGCTGGAAGTACCGAGAGATAGTCTCCGTGGATCGCCTGAATGTGTTATGGATGTCTCTGAACCTCTGGTTATGACCGGCGACATGAAGAAACATTGCGACTTGTTCTTCGACAGAGGTGTGGATGCTATCGATCGGCGAGTCCTCTTTCCCTGAACGTTTTCACAAGTGCATAGAAAGGGGCTCTTCTCATCCGTAGCATCTGGATGGCCTCTATGTCGTTGCAGTTGTAGATGTTGTTTAGGTTGGCAATCCTTTCCTCATCTCGTTGTAACATAGGTCCGTAAGTCACACGAGGAAAAGCAGCATGCCTAACTGCTCTCTTGTGCACCATCAGGATCCATTCTTGTACGCAAATGATGAGTGCTGCGGCGTGATGCACAAGCTGGAGCTGGTCGGTCTACTCAAACGAGATCTATGCATTACTGATGTCTACGCACGCTTCTATTCCTGTAGACAGTGTTGGGCCTCCAAGAGCAGAGGTTTGTAGAACAGCAACAAGTTTCCCTTAAGTGAATCACCCAAGGTTTATCGAACTCAGGGAGGTAGAGGTCAAAGATATTCCTCTCAAGCAACCCCTGCAATTACGATACAAGAAGTCTCTTGTGTCCCCAACACACCTAATACACTTGTCAGATGTATAGGTGCACTAGTTCGGCGAAGAGATAGTGAAATACAAGTAATATGGATGTATATGAGTGGTAATAGCAATCTGAATAAAATATGGCCGCGAGTAAACATGCAACGAACGAGTAAATAAACGGAGATTCGATGTTTGGAAACAAGGCCTAGGGATCATACTTTCACTAGTGGACACTCTCAACATTGATCACATAATAAAACCACTCTACACTCTCTTGTTGGATGACAAACACCATTAATTGTGTAGGGCTACAAGAGCACCTCAATGCCGGAGTTAACAAGCTCCACAACATTCGATGTTCATATTTAAATAACCTTAGAGTGCATGATAGACCAACGCAATTATACCGAGTACTAACATAGCATGCACACTGTCAACATCAGCTATGAAAGGGGGAATAGATCACATCAATACCATCAGAGTAATAGTTAACTTCATAATCTACAAGAGATCACAATCATAACCTACACCAAGTACTTCATGATGCACACACTGTCAACATTACATCATGGAGGAGGAATAGACTACTTTAATAACATCACCAGAGTAACACATAGATGATATTCAACTAGATCACAAAGAGAGAGATGAACCACATAGCTACGGTAGAGCCCTCAGCCTCGGTGGAGAATTACTCCCTCCTCATCATGGACACAGCGATGGTGGTGAAGTAGGGGGCGCGCCCAGGGTCCAGGCCGCGCCGCCCTGGCGTGTGGCCCCCCTGGCTCCCCTCTGGTCTCCCTCCGGTGTTCTGGAAGCTTCCGGGAAAAATAAGATGCTGGGCGTTGATTTCGTCCGATTCCGAGAATATTTCCTTACTAGGATTTCTGAAACCAAAAACAGCAGAAAACAGGAACTAGCACTTCGGCATCTCGTCAATAGGTTAGTTCCGGAAAATGCATCAAAATGATATAAAGTGTGAACAAAACATGTAGGTATTGTCATAAAACTAGCATGGAACATAAGAAATTATAGATACGTTGGAGACGTATCAAGCATCCCCAAGCTTAGTTCCTGCTCGCCCTCGAGTAGGTAAACGATAACAAGGATAATTTCTTAAGTGACATGCTACCAACATAATCTTGATCCATACTATTGTAAAGCATATGAGATGAATGAAGTGATTCAAAGCAATGGTAAAGATGATGATTAAACAACTGAATCATATAGCAAAGACTTTTCATGAATAGTACTTTCAAGACAAGCATCAATAAGTCTTGCATAAGAGTTAACTCATAAAGCAATAGATTCAAAGTAGAAGGCATTGAAGCAACACAAAGGATGATTAAGTTTCAGCAATTGCTTTCAACTTGTAACATGTATATCTCATGGATAATTGTCAACATAAAGCAATATAACAAGTGCAATAGGTAAACATGTAAGAATCAATGAACACGAGTTGACACAAGTGTTTGCTTCTAAGATAGAGAGAATAGGTAAACTGACTCAACAATAAAGTAAAAGATAGGCCCTTCGCAGAGGGAAGCATGGATTACTATTTTTGTGCTAGAGCTTTTATTTTGAAAACATAGAAACAATTTTGTCAACAGTAGTAATAATCAATATGTGTTATGCATAATACATCTTATAAGTTGCAAGTCTCATGCATAGAATACCAATAGTGCCCGCACCTTGTCCTAATTAGCTTGGATTAACATGGATTATCATTGCATAACATATGTTTCAACCAAGTGTCACAAAGGGGTACCTCTATGCCGCCTGTACAAGGGTCTAAGGAGAAAGTTCGTATTGGATTTCTCGCTTTTGATCATTCTCAACTTAGACACCCATACCGGGACAACATAGACAACAGATAATGGACTCCTCTTTTTAATGCTTAAGCATTTAACAACAAATAATATTCTCATAAGAGATTGAGGATTTGTGTCCAAACTGAAACTTCTACCATGATTCATGGCTTTAGTTAGAGGCCCAATGTTCTTCTCTTACAATATGCATACTCAAACCATTTGATCATGAAAATCTCCCTTACTTCAGACAAGACGAACATGCATATCAACTCACATGATATTAAACAAAGGTGTAATAGTTGATGGCGTCCCTAGAAACATGGTTACCGCTCAACAAGCAACTTATAAGAAATAAGACACATAGCAACATATTCAATACCACATTAGTTTTTAAGGCTATTTTCCCATGAGCTATGTATTGCAAAGACAAGGAATGAAATTTTGAAGGTAGCACTCAAGTAATTTACTTTGGAATGGCAGAGAAATACCATGTAGTAGGTAGGTATGGTGGACACAAATGGCATAGGTTTTGGCTCAAGGTTTTGGATGCACGAGAAGTATTTCCTCTCAGTACAAGGCTTTGGCTAGCAAGGTTGTTTGAAGCAAACACAAGTATGAACCGGTACAACAAAACTTACATAAGAACATATTGCAAGCATTATAAGACTCTACACTGTCTTCCTTGTTGTTCGAACACCTTAACCAGAAAATATCTAGACTTAGAGAGACCAATCATGCAAACCAAATTTTAACAAGCTCTATGTAGTTCTTCATTAATAGGTGCAAAGTACATGATGCAAGAGCTTAAACATGATCTATATGAGCACAACAATTGCCAAGTATCAAATTATTTAAGACATTATACCAATTACCACATGCAACATTTTCTGTTTCCAACCATATAACAATGAACGAAGCAGTTTCAGCCTTCGCCATGAACATTAAAAGTAAAGCTAAGAACACATGTGTTCATATGAACGAGCGGAGCATGTATCTCTCCCACACAAACATGAATTTATTCAGAGAACTAAGATAACAAAATGAAAATAAAAGCACATAGACGCTCCAAGTAAAGTACATAAAATGTGACGGAATAAAAATATAGTTTCACTAGAAGTGACCTGATAAGTTGTTGATGAAGAAGGGGATGCCTTGGGCATCCCCAAGCTTAGATGCTTGAGTATTCTTGAAATATGAAGGGATGAACCACGGGGGCATCCCCAAGCTTAGACTTTTCACTCTTCTTGATCATAGTATATCATCCTCCTCTCTTGACCCTTGAAAACTTCCTCCACACCAAACTCAAAACAAACTCATTAGAGGGTTAGTGCATAATCAAAAATTCACATGTTCAGAGGTAACACAATCATTCTTAACACTTCTGGATATTGCACAAAGCTACTGAAAGTTAATGGAACAAAGAAATCCATCCAACATAGCAAAAGAGGCAATGTGAAATAAAAGGCAGAATCTGTCAAAACAGAACAGTCCGTAAAGATGAATTTTTCTGGGGCACTTAACTTGCTCATATGAAAAAGCTCAAATTGAATGAAAGTTGCGTACATATCTGAGGATCACGCACGTAAATTGGCAGAATTCTCTGAGTTACCTACAGACGGGGCTGCTCAATTTCGTGACAGTAAGAAATCTGTTTCTGCGCAGTAATCCAAATCTAGTATCAACCCTACTAGCAAAGACTTTACTTGGCACAACAATGCAATAAAGTAAAGATAAGGAGAGGTTGCTACAGTAGCAACAACTTCCAAGACACAACAAAACAGTAGCAAAATAAACACATGGGTTATCTCCCAAGAAGTGCTTTCTTTATAGCCATTAAGATGGGCTCAGTAATTTTAATGATGCTCGCGCAAGAAATAAGAGTTGAAGCAAAAGAGAGCATCAAGAAGCAAATTCAAAACACATTTAAGCCTAACCCACTTCCTATGAAAAGGAATCTTGTAAATAAACAAGTCATGTAAGCATAATGCAACAAGCATAGGAAGGCAATACAAGCGAAACTTCAAGATTCTCAACACAAAGAGGGGAAACTTAATATTATTAAGATGCATATAACCATGTTTCTCTCTCTCATAATAACTTTCAGTGGCATCATGAACAAACTCAACAATATAAGTATCACATAAAACATTCTTATTCACATGCATAAAAGTATCTTTACTCTCCACATAAGCATAATCAATTTTATTAGTAATAGTGGGAGTAAAACTACCATAACCATCATTGTAATCATCATAAATTGCAGGCATGGTATAATCATAATAAACTTTATCCTCCATAGTAGGTGGCACCAAAATACCACTATCATTATAATCATCATAAATAGGAGGTAAAGTATCATCAAAGAAAATTTTCTCCTCAAAACTCGGGGGACTAAAAATATCATGCTCATCAAAATCAGCTTCCCCAAGCTTAGAATTTTCCATAGCATTAGCAACAATGGTGTTCAAAGCATTCATACTAATAACATTCCCATTAGCATGCATATAAAGTTCCATGGGTTTTTTAATTCTCTCTTCAAACACATCATGTCCTAATTCAAGATAAAGTTCATAAAGATCTCTCATTTTGTTGTTGTTTTCCATTAAGCCTAACTAGTGAAAACAAGAAACAAAAAAGATATAATTGCAGTATCTAATGGAAATATCTTCGAGCACTCACACACCGGCAACAGTGCTAGGAAATAGCTTAATAGTCGGAGGATGTGAATACCTTTTACCTTACCTCCCCGGCAACGGCGCCAGAAAATAGCTTGATGTCTACGCACGCTTCTATTCCTGTAGACAGTGTTGGGCCTCCAAGACCAGAGGTTTGTAGAACAGCATCAAGTTTCCCTTAAGTGAATCACCCAAGGTTTATCGAACTCAGGGAGGTAGAGGTCAAAGATATTCCTCTCAAGCAACCCTGCAATTACGATACAAGAAGTCTCTTGTGTCCCCAACACACCTAATACACTTGTCAGATGTCACTACAAGAATAACCCATCTAAAGCAACGCATACTTGGCAACCCTTCAAATATTCGTTGTAAAATTCTATCGTAGATACAGATGTATGTGTTGCAGCCACATTTGTTGTCCACCTAAGGGATTGCAACAGTGGAAAACAAACCCTAAAAGCCCAGCCCACTTAGCACGATCTATTAGTTCTTTAAGCCACCGGCCATGAACCCAGGATTAAAGCATGACCGCAACCTCGTAGTTTCCTCCTCGTCTCCCGAAACCTAGCCGCCTCCTTCTAATTCTCTTGGGCACCTCACAGCCATTCACGATGCATCCCTCGCCGGTGATCCGTGGTAGCCGGATTGCAGCAAGGAAGTCCTGTTGGCGGAGAACCTTGTTCGGTCTCCTATTGCCGCGGTGGCGGCGTGCAGGCTCTCCACGGGATGGGGACGCAAATCAGGCCGAAATCTCCCAGATCAGTCTCTCGCATGGAATAATCTCAGTACGACAATTCCGTGATGGGGATGAATGTCCATGCACACAATTCCGGGATGGGGACGACGTGGAGGTGAAGTGGTTCAGGACTTCTATTCCCGTAACTGCAGGTGAGTTACTCATTCACGTCAGAGCTGGGAGGGTCTCCGATTTTAGTGCAAGAATTTGTCTTGGTTGAAAAAGTTAAGGTTGTAATCGTTATTATTGCTGCAGCGATATCCCCATGTTATGTCTCATGCTGTCAACGGCGAACCAAACAAGTATTGCAGGCCATACGTTCTCGTTCCTTGGAACGTGAGATCATTCAATAATCAGTGTGTTCTGATGGTTAAGGTAATATTATACAGTAGGGTCAGTAGCTAGTAGGAGCTACGGCTGTCAGTTTAAGGCACTGCATGATTTAGGCGATAACCTGCCTGTCCTTGTTGTTCAAAGTCTTTGCAGTCTGAATGTCTGATGGATATAAAATATCATCAAATTGAAAACCTGTTTTTAAATTCATTTTTAATAGATTTAGTTAATTCCCAAGTACTCCCTTTTCTTACGGGGAGGAGGCAAAGATACTAAGGTCATCTGTGAGGGGCTTGTGGCCATGCAAAGATGTCTGTATGTTTACCCCAAATACTGCACAGAAAAAAGGTAGGACTTTCTGGCGAGATCCCAAATTATGTATGCTCTGTCGATCAGTTTAAAAATATATTTTGTTTTCTATTAGATGGGTTCATTTAGATACCATGGTTGTTATTTCTTAACCAGATTTCATCCTGTATTTCCATCTATGTGGTAACCACTATGACGTGCGTGTCTGGAGCTATTTCAATTGCAAAGGGTAGCAAAACCGATCTTGCATGCTTACTTAACTTTGTTATCCATCCAAGGTGAGTTTACCTAAATTTATTCAATCAACTACTTAGTAGAATTTACTACAGGTAACACTGTTTTTTGCCGCTTTTTATACTGAAAACGAAAATTTGTATTTGCAGGTGCAGGTGCCATACAAGGTCCCATATGTCAGCAAGACTTACTATATTTGGATATCAGCTCTTAACATTCTTGGAAAATATTAGAAACAATATAATGGACTTGGTAGAATGTCATATTTTGATGCAAGATTGTAAAGTTTCTAGTTGTCAGAAAAATTCTATGTATGAGATGGTGGTTCCAATAATAAATATTTAATTCTTTGTCGTGCAATACCTTCATGTGTTTTCTTTGTCTTATATAAGTTGTGATCCCTTGCGAGAAAAATAAACCTACCACCATTTAGAGTGATCAAACTATCTAAGCTAGAAAATAATATTTTTTCAATATACCAAAATTCGCATATGTGTGAGATGTCTCTAGCAACGCGTACGACTGTTGTTCATACACCGTAGCTACTTTGCAACGCTTGTCTCATTGGTTACCAACGGACCTATAGGCGTTGCCTTATACCCTTGCAACACCCAAAAACGCAACGCATTTTTATCCGTTGGTATATGCCCTAGCAACGCCTAAATTAACATTTAGATACAGATAATTGCGTTGCTGTAGGAGGGGTTTTGTTGTAGTGTGTATAGGTGCACTAGTTTGGCGAAGAGATAGTGAAATACAAGTAATATGGATGTATATGAGTGGTAATAGCAATCTGAATAAAATATGGCAGCGAGTAAACATGCAACAAAACAGTAAATAAATGGAGATTCGATGTTTGGAAACAAGGCCTAGGGATCATACTTTCACTAGTGGACACTCTCAACATTGATCACATAATAAAACCACTCTACACTCTCTTGTTGGATGACAAACACCATTAATTGTGTAGGGCTACAAGAGCACCTCAATGCCGGAGTTAACAAGCTCCACAACATTCGATGTTCATATTTAAATAACCTTAGAGTGCATGATAGACCAACGCAATTATACCGAGTACTAACATAGCATGCACACTGTCAACATCAGCTATGAAAGGGGGAATAGATCACATCAATACCATCATAGTAATAGTTAACTTCATAATCTACAAGAGCTCACAATCATAACCTACACCAAGTACTTCATGATGCACACACTGTCAACATTACGTCATGGAGGAGGAATAGACTACTTTAATAACATCACCAGAGTAACACATAGATGATATTCAACTAGATCACAAAGAGAGAGATGAACCACATAGCTACGGTAGAGCCCTCAGCCTCGGGGGAGAATTACTCCCTCCTCATCATGGAGACAGCGATGGCGGTGAAGAAGGCGGTGGAGATGCCTTCCGGGGGCACTTCCCCGTCCCGGCGGGGTGCCGGAACAGAGACTTCTGTCCCCCGAATTGGAGTTTCGCGATGGCGGCGACTCTGGAAGGTTTTCTGGTGTTTCGTCAATCTGTGTCGAAGATTTAGGACAGGACGACTTAAATAGGCGAAGAGGCGGAGTTGGAAGGGCCACGGGGCCCCCTCACAATAGGGGGGCGCGCCCCACCCCTTGGCCGCGCCGCCCTGGCGTGTGGGGCCCCCTGGCTCCCCTCTGGTCTCTCTCCGGTGTTCTGGAAGCTTCGTGGAAAAATAAGATACTGGGCGTTGATTTTGTCCAATTCCGAGAATATTTCCTTACTAGGATTTCTGAAACCAAAAACAACAGAAAACAGGAACTGGCACTTCGGCATCTCGTCAATAGGTTAGTTCCGGAAAATGCATCAAAACGATATAAAGTGTGAACAAAACATGTAGGTATTGTCATAAAACTAGCATGAAACATAAGAAATTATAGATACGTTGGAGACGTATCAATTACGAACGGTCTTATCGAACCCAATTAGTTCTACCAACATGAATCTAACACTAAAGTAGAGCAGAGGAGTTTCCACTTACCTCCGTCATGGCGGACGAAGGACAGGGCCGAAGGCCGCCGCAGATGTGCTCAGGCTCCGCCGTGGCTGGAGAAGAGGACCCTGGTCCGATGCCGGGGACCGAAGGGAGATGCGCGCTGCCAGATCTGGGTCGTCACCGCCGTCGCTGGTGCGAAATTTGGGGGAAGGGAAATTTTGGAAGGGGGCTAATGGAGAGGGTAACCAAAGAGGGAGGTTACCCCTACCTTTGCCACGCAACGCCGCTGGGATTTCGGCTTCTCCCGCCATGCTGAGGCGGAGCTCCCGCGCGAACAGCGTTGTTGATTTTCGTCTCGCCAGGGCCTGGCCCTGGAGAAACTGTCAAACCGGGCGTTCCCCCCGGGCCTGTCTCAGGGGTGCTTTAAAACCCGTGCTATGCAAGAACGCGAGTGCGTCCAGGGAACCAAACGGCCCAAAAAATGCTGGGACGATGCGAGCCAAGGGGCGTCCAGGCTACCAAACGCGCCCTTGGTGAAGGACTTCGGACAAATGAATTGGTTGCATTGAGTTCTTGCGGGAGACCTGGATTGCACCCTTAAACTGGCAACATCCACCAAAGCAAAGAGCTGACTTTTAGCAAAATCACAAGAGGAGAAAACCAATATAGTCAAACAAACAAACTGTTTAACCCACTACCAACACGAACTGACCACATCTAGATCAACACGCAGCATAGAATACTCCACTGAACAAACACAACCACTCAGATTAGATCTATGAACGAAAACTTTTCTTGCAATTCCCCTCTTCCTTCTTAGAGCACCTCTAGCCGTCTCCCTGATGTCTACGTTCCCCCTCCTTTCCTGTAGACAGTGTTGGGCCTCCAAGAGTAGAGGTTTGTAGAACAGCAGCAAGTTTTCCCTTAAGTGGATCACCCAAGGTTTATCGAACTCAGGGAGGAAGAGGTCAAAGATATCCCTCTCATGCAACCCTGCAACCACAAAGCAAGAAGTCTCTTGTGTCCCCAACACACCTAATAGGTGCACTAGTTCGGCGAAGAGATAGTGAAATACAGGTGGTATGAATATATATGAGCGGTAGCAACGGTGCCGAGAAAATAGCTTGTCTGGCGTGTAGTTGATGGTGGTAGTATTGCGACAGTAGTAACGCAGATAAAACGAGTAAACAAGCGAGTGATAGCGGTATTTAGGAACAAGGCCTAGGGATTACACTTTCACTAGTGGACACTCTCAACATTGATCACATAACAGAATAGATAAATGCATACTCTACACTTTTGTTGGATGATGAACATATTGCGTAGGATTACACGAACCCTCAATGCCGGAGTTAACAAGCTCCACAATAATGCTCATGTTTAAGTAACCTTTAGTGTAAGATAGATCAAAAGACTAAACCAAGTACTAGCATAGCATGCACACTTGTCACCTTCATGCATATGTAGGAGGAATAGATCACATCAATATTATCATAGCAATAGTTAACTTCGCAATCTACAAGAGATCGTGATCATAGCATAAACCAAGTACTAACACGGTGCACACACTTGTCACCTTTACACACGTGCAGGAGGAATAAAACTACTTTAATAACACATCACTAGAGTAGCACATAGATAAATTGTGATACAAACTCATATGAATCTCAATCATGTAAGGCAGCTCATGAGATTATTGTATTGAACTACATAGGAGAGAGATGAACCACATAGCTACCGGTACAGCCCCGAGCCTTGATGGAGAACTACTCCCTCCTCATGGGAGCAGCAGCGGTGATGAAGATGGCGGTGGAGATGGCAGCGGTGTCGATGGAGAAGCCTTCCGGGGGCACTTCCCCGCTCCGGCGGGGTGCCGGAACAGAGACTCCTGTCCCCCGGATCTTGGCTTCGTGATGGCGGCGGCTCTGGAAGGTTTTCCGTATCGTGGTTCTTCGCATCAGGGTTTTCGATCCAGGGGCTTTATATAGGCGAAGAGGCGGCGCAGGAGGGCTGACAGGGGGGCCACACCATAGGGCGGCGCGCCCCCCCCCCTTGGCCGCGCCGGGGTGTGGTGTGGTGGCCCTGCCCCCCTTCTCTGGCGGTTCTCGTGTGTTCCGGATGCTTCCGGGTAAAATAGGAACACGGGCGTTGATTTCGTCCGATTCCGAGAATATTTCGTTACTAGGATTTCTGAAACCAAAAACAGCAGAAAACGAGAGCCGACACTTCGGCATCTTGTTAATAGGTTAGTTCCAGACAATGCACGAATATGACATAAAGTGTGCATATAACATGTAGATAACATCAATAATGTGGCATGGAACACAAGAAATTATCGATACGTTGGAGACGTATCAGCATCCCCAAGCTTAGTTCTGCTCGTCCCGAGCAGGTAAAACGATAACAAAGATAATTTATGGAGTGACATGCCATCATAATCTTGATCATACTATTTGTAAAGCATATGTAGTGAATGCAGTGATCAAAACAATGTGTATGACATGAGTAAACAACTGAATCATAAAGCAAAGACTTTTCATGAATAGCACTTCGAGACAAGCATCAATAAGTCTTGCATAAGAGTTAACTCATAAAGCAATAATTCAAAGTAGAGGCATTGAAGCAACATAATGGAAGATGAAGTTTCAGCGGTTGCTTTCAACTTGTAACATGTATATCTCATGGATAGTTGTCAATGCAAAGCAATATAACAAATGCAATAAGCAAGTATGTAAGAATCAATGCACAGTTCACACAAGTGTTTGCTTCTTGAGGTGGAGAGAGATAGGTGAACTGACTCAACAATAAAAGTAAAAGAATGGTCCTTCAAAGAGGAAAGCATCGATTGCTATATTTGTGCTAGAGCTTTGATTTTGAAAACATAAAGAGAGCATAAAAATAAGGTTTTGAGAGGTGTATGTTGTTGTCAACGAATGGTAGCGGGTACTCTAACCCCTTGCCGGACAAACCTTCAAAGAGCGGTTCCCATTTTATTTTATTTTTGGATGGCACTCCTTCCAACCTTTCTTTCACAAACCATGGCTAACCGAATCCTCGGGTGCACTGCCAACAATCTCATACCATGAAGGAGTGCCTTTTTATTTTAGTTTTATTATGATGACACTCCTCCCAACCTTTGCTTACACAAGCCATGGCTAACCGAATCCTTCGGGTGCCGTCCAACAATCACATACCATGGAGGAGTGTCTATTTAGATTAATTAATTTGGGACTGGGAATCCCATTGCCAGCTCTTTTTGCAAAATTATTGGATAAGCGGATGAAGCCACTAGTCCATTGGTGAAAGTTGCCCAACAAGATTGAAAGATAAACACCACATACTTCCTCATGAGCTATAAAACATTGACACAAATCAGAGGTGATAAATTTTGAATTGTTCAAAGGTAGCACTCAAGCAATTTACTTTGGAATGGCGGAGAAATACCATGTAGTAGGTAGGTATGGTGGACACAAATGGCGTAGTGGTTGGCTCAAGTATTTTGGATGCATGAGAAGTAATCCCTCTCGATACAAGGTTTAGGATAGCAAGGTTATTTGAAACAAACACAAGGATGAACGGTGCAGCAAAACTCACATAAAAGGCATATTGTAAACATTATAAGACTTTACACCGTCTTCCTTGTTGTTCAAACTCAATACTAGAAATTATCTAGACCTTAGAGAGACCAATTATGCAAACCAAATTTTAGCATGCTCTATGTATTTCTTCACTAATAGGTGCAAAGTATATGATGCAAGAGCTTAAACATGAGCACAACAATTGCCAAGTATCACATTACCCAAGACATTATAGCAATTACTACATGTATCATTTTCCAATTCCAACCATATAACAATTTAACGAAGAGGAAACTTCGCCATGAATATTATGAGCTAAGAACACATGTGTTCATATGAACCAGCGGAGCGTGTCTCTCTCCCACACAAGCATGATGTAATCCAATTTATTCAAACACAAACAAAAATAGAAACAAACAAACAGACGCTCCAAGTAAAGTACATAAGATGTGACCGAATAAAAATATAGTTTCAAGAGAAGGAACCTGATAATTTGTCGATGAAGAAGGGGATGCCTTGGGCATCCCCAAGCTTAGATGCTTGAGTCTTCTTGAAATATGCAGGGATGAACCATGGGGGCATCCCCAAGCTTAGAGCTTTCACTCTCCTTGATCATAGTATATCATCCTCCTCTCTTGACCCTTGAAAACTTCTTCCACACCAAACTTTAAGCAAACTCATTAGAGGGTTAGTGCATAATCAAAAACTCACATGTTCAGAGGTGACACAATCATTCTTAACACTTCTGGACATTGCTCAAAGCTACTGGAAGGTAATGGAACAAAGAAATCCACCCAACACAGCGAAAGAAGCAATGCGAAATAAAAGGCAGAATCTGTCAAAAACAGAACAGTCCGTAAAGACGAATTTTAAAATGGCACCAGACTTGCTCAAACGGAAAAACTCAAAACTAATGAAAGTTGCGTACATATCTGAGGATCACTCACGTAAATTGGCATAATTTTCTGAGTTACCTACAGAAAATTGGACCCAGATTCGTGACAGACAGCAATGCTGTTTCTGCGCAGCAATCCAAATCTAGCATCAACTTTACCATAGAGACTTTACTTGGCACAACAATGCAACAAAACTAAGATAAGGAGAGGTTGCTACAGTAGTAAACAACTTCCAAGACACAAATATAAAACAAAGTACTGTAGCAAAATAACACATGGGTTATCTCCCAAGAAGTTCTTTCTTTATAGCCATTAAGATGGGCTCAGCAGTTTTAATGATGCACTCGCAAGAAATAGTATGTGAAGCAAAAGAGAGCATCAAGAGGCAGATTCAAAACACATTTAAGTCTAACATGCTTCCTATGCATAGGAATCTTGTAAATAAACAAGTTCATGAAGAGCAAAGTAACAAGCATAGGAAGATAAAACAAGTGTAGCTTGAAAAATTTCAGCACATAGAGAGGTATTTTAGTAACATGGAAATTTCTACAACCATATTTTCCTCTCTCATAATAACTTTCAGTAGCAACATGAGCAAACTCAACAATATAACTATCACATAAAGCATTCTTATCATGAGTCTCATGCATAAAATTATTACTCTCCACATAAGCATAATCAATTTTATTAGTTGTAGTGGGAGCAAATTCAACAAAGTAGCTATCATTATTATTCTCATCAAGTGTAGGAGGCATAGTATAATCACAACAAAATTTACTCTCCATAGTAGGTGGCACAAAAAGACCACTATCATTATCATCATCAGAAATAGGAGGCAAAGTATTATCAAAGAAAATTTTCTCCTCAATGCTTGGGGGACTAAAAAGATCATGAAAACCAGCTTCCCCAAGCTTAGCATTTTCCATATCATTATCAACAATGGTGTTCAAAGCGTTCATACTAATATTACTACCAGCATGCAAATAAGATTTCATAGGTTTTTTAATTTTCGCATCAAACAATCCATGTTTTAAATGAGGAAACAGAATAAGAAGCTCATTGTTGTCCATTATGCCAAACTAGTGTAAACAAGAAACAAAAAGATGCAATTGCAGGATCTAAAGGAAATATCTTCGAGCACAAACACAATGGCGCCAGAAAAATACTTTACCTGGAACCGGAGTATGAGTGCCTTTTTACCTTTCCTCCCCGGCAACGGCGCCAGAAAAGTGCTTGATGTCTACGTTCCCCCTCCTTTCCTGTAGACAGTGTTGGGCCTCCAAGAGTAGAGGTTTGTAGAACAGCAGCAAGTTTTCCCTTAAGTGGATCACCCAAGGTTTATCGAACTCAGGGAGGAAGAGGTCAAAGATATCCCTCTCATGCAACCCTGCAACCACAAAGCAAGAAGTCTCTTGTGTCCCCAACACACCTAATAGGTGCACTAGTTCGGCGAAGAGATAGTGAAATACAGGTGGTATGAATATATATGAGCAGTAGCAACGGTGCCAGAAAATAGCTTGCTGGCGTGTAGTTGATGGTGGTAGTATTGCAGCAGTAGTAACGCAGTAAAACAGTAAACAAGCAGCGATAGCAGTATTTAGGAACAAGGCCTAGGGATTACACTTTCACTAGTGGACACTCTCAACATTGATCACATAACAGAATAGATAAATGCATACTCTACACTTTTGTTGGATGATGAACATATTGCGTAGGATTACACGAACCCTCAATGCCGGAGTTAACAAGCTCCACAATAATGCTCATGTTTAAGTAACCTTTAGTGTAAGATAGATCAAAAGACTAAACCAAGTACTAGCATAGCATGCACACTTGTCACCTTCATGCATATGTAGGAGGAATAGATCACATCAATATTATCATAGCAATAGTTAACTTCGCAATCTACAAGAGATCGTGATCATAGCATAAACCAAGTACTAACACGGTGCACACACTGTCACCTTTACACACGTGCAGGAGGAATAAAACTACTTTAATAACACATCACTAGAGTAGCACATAGATAAATTGTGATACAAACTCATATGAATCTCAATCATGTAAGGCAGCTCATGAGATTATTGTATTGAACTACATAGGAGAGAGATGAACCACATAGCTACCGGTACAGCCCCGAGCCTTGATGGAGAACTACTCCCTCCTCATGGGAGCAGCAGCGGTGATGAAGATGGCGGTGGAGATGGCAGCGGTGTCGATGGAGAAGCCTTCCGGGGGCACTTCCCCGCTCCGGCAGGGTGCCGGAACTGAGACTCCTGTCCCCCAGATCTTGGCTTCGCGATGGCGGCGGCTCTGGAAGGTTTTCCGTATCGTGGTTCTTCGCATCAGGGTTTTCGATCCAGGGGCTTTATATAGGCGAAGAGGCGGCGCAGGAGGGCTGACAGGGGGGCCACACCATAGGGCGGCGCGCCCCCCCCTTGGCCGCGCCGGGGTGTGGTGTGGTGGCCCTGCCCCCCTTCTCTGGCGGTTCTCGTGTGTTCTGGATGCTTCCGGGTAAAATAGGAACCTGGGCGTTGATTTCGTCCGATTCCGAGAATATTTCGTTACTAGGATTTCTGAAACCAAAAACAGCAGAAAACGAGAACCGGCACTTCGGCATCTTGTTAATAGGTTAGTTCCAGAAAATGCACGAATATGACATAAAGTGTGCATATAACATGTAGATAACATCAATAATGTGGCATGGAACACAAGAAATTATCGATACGTTGGAGACGTATCACTCCCCAACGAGGCCTTCAGCACCCTTTTTTTCATCTGAAAAATGTTATTCGGCCCAGCCGCGCCCCCGGTTCCTCGTCCCCCCCCCCCACGCGGAAAAGGCCCTTGTGGTGACCCTGCATACCACTGCATGTTGTAGTATGCCAGTCGTTGACATAATATGTGCGAAGTACCAATCCGCAAATATTACATCCCTCAGAGTAGTACAACAGAACATAGCTGGTCCATAACTCATTCATTTATTATTACAAACCATATGTACATATCATCATGGAGTTCCTCCTGGGTCCAGAGAGGAATACTCCTGGGTTCCAGGTGAACCCGACTTAACTAACAATATAGTAGTTTTAGCAGGTCATACATTTATTATATTAGAGCAGCGTAGTACTAGAGTGTTCGCACTGCTCGGTTATCATTACTACTCTTCTATCCTAGGCTTGTTCTCCTTCGGTACCGTCTCCGGCTCCATAGACTATAAGATAGTCTACTCCTTCTACACCTCCGGAGATGTCTGGCGCTTCATAGCATATCCCATCAGCTCCTTCTTGGTCATCGGTGTCCTCCTCAAGACGGTTCAGGCAATCTAAGCAGGGGATTATAAGAGGTATGAGTACGAGTGTACTCATCAAGTTCATAATAGAAAAGAGGTGTTTAATGCACTAGCTATGGTACTAGACCAGAAAGTCTAATACCAATGCATGTTTTCATAATCATTTCTTTAAAAGGTTGCTTTTATTCAGAAGAACTATGTCCGCCAGCCTTCACCGGTTTACTAGAACTTCATGGAGTTCCTTTTCGGCCGCGTTCGCAGTTCCATATCCCGGAACAGGGAGTGACTGGTCACCGTTTGTTACACTCTTCAGAGGTGTGTTGCTTTACCCATAAGAGATCTTAACCTTGGTGCCAACCGGGTATCTTACCCGTCCACACTTCCTTGATGTGAGGGCCGGTATAAGATCCTAGCCAAAATGCATTCTCCCGCGACCTTGCACACCCACCCTTTGTTGCAATCGCCGACCCTGGGTCCTCGCCGGTGTACTTATACCAATTAAGGACGACCCCCGACCATGACGACAATTCAGGGCTCTACCATAAATTCCTTCGCCGGTAGATGCAACCCATCATAGACCGCATTACCGTGGGGAATTAGAGTGGGATCCCCACCCTACCGCTTGTCCTTAACTGGATCAAGTGTCTACGGTAAGCGCATCCGTTGATGAACGAGGGAAGAGAACACACTTGACTACTCCGTCCCATTCCAAATCTTATGGTTAACACGGGTATTACGGCACAAGAATCACTGGACGACATTTGTTGTTAATCCTAGATGGAGATAAACCCTTGCAATGGAACCTCCACCACACTCATACCATGGTTCCATTGCCCACCACTTAGTCATATTCATAGTTAAGAAAATAGCATTTTTACTTTTCATGCAAGAGTGATAAGTATAATACTTTGCAAGTAATTTGGTAAAATACTCAAATGACATGAGCAAGCGATGAACTTGCCTGGCAACTGCGATGTAATGCAGTTGGATGCTTTGGATTGACCCAGATCCTCTGTTTCTGAAAGAAGCATCATTGTCCGATAAGGGCAATGGTTAAAGAAGCAATTATACATGCTTTCAGCTTTTAGGGTTTGATTCCCCCTTCCCGGTGTTTTATTATTTCATGTAGAGGTGTTTACTAAGAACAATTTAGGGATACTCTGTTTATGGTAAAATACTACCTTGGAATGTTGCCAATGTGTTTTTAAAGTCCAAAAGAATTTTATGGACTTATTTTATCATTAAAAATATGGTGTGTTATTTTTAATGATTATTTTTAATATTTATTCTTTGCCTTAAATTATGGTCCAATTTTATTGGTCTCAACAATTCTATTTCATATTTTATTATGGTAGAGAATTTTATGATGAGTAGTTTTCATATTTTTTTAGAGCTATATTTATTTTCTATAATTCCTGGAGAGATTTAATTAATTGGGCAATTTTTGAAAAGACAGAAATGCCCCAGGGGCCCCACCTGTCAGGTGGCCGAACTGGTTAGGTTGGACCAGCCCACTGGGCTCGGTCCAACCGACCCAGTCGCTCGCGTCGTCTCCTCCTCTCCTAACCGTAGCTCTCCCGCACGCTCCTGCGATCGTGGTCGCCGCCGCCGTCGCCGCTTTGTTCCGGCCGCCTCCGGCCATCTCCAGCGACGAGATCGGTCGCAAACGAACCGCCGTTCGACGGCGCACCTCATGGTCCGCGTCGATCTGTGATTCGCCGCCGCCTCCGCTCGCCCCAACCTCTCTGCGTCTCGGGCCGCACGGATCCGTGGCGATCCGTCGCTCGCCGGCATCCCTGGCGCTATGGCGCCGCCGTGAGCCCCGCCGTGGTGTGCTGGGTGCTGCGGCTCTGCCGTGGCCTGGCTTGGCTTGGCCTGGCACCGCCGTTCACCCGGCGTGTGCCGCCGTGGCCGCCATGGCCACGACTGCTGTCTGCTCGCCCTGGTATGTGCTCCACTCTCTCTCTCTCTCTCTCTCTCTCTCTCTCTCTCTCTCTCTCTCTCTCTCTCTCTCTCTCTCTCTCTCGTCTGTTCTTCCTCCTCTCCTTCCACTGGATGCCTTGGCGTCCAGGTTGTTGTGCTGCTGCTGCTCCTGCGCCTATGTGCTGTGTGCCATGCTGCTGATGTGTGCTGCTGCTGCTACCTCCATGCCCTAGCCTATGATGTTGCTTCTGTGACCATGCCTGTGTTGTTGCTCTGCTTATGCTGCTGCTCTCCCCATGCCCTAGCCTATGCTGCTCCACTCTACTTGTTGTGCATGGTTCTGTGTGGTTCCTAGATGCTACTGGCTTGCTTATGCCTGTATTTCTGGTCTGCAGCTACTCCTGTTACTGCTAATGATGCTATGCCTTTGTTGTGTATTCATTTATCTGCCCCTGGCTTTATTTCTGTGAAGAATCCTTGCCAATGGCAAGTGCCAGTGCTCCTGGTTGTTTCTCCTAGAGTTTGTGCCTCCTGTTGATGCTCTCTGGAGCATGGTTGCTAGTTATACAACTCTATACCCTGTTGTAGTGTGCTTCTGCATACAATTATCATGTACTGATATGATTATCTATGATAGATTGGTTGTTTATCTTTGGCCTTGGATGATCCTGTGATCATCAGGCTTACTGGTGGCTTATGTGTATGCATGGTTCAGTTCATATGCTGCTATGGCTTGTGTATTTAGCTCTCCACCATGTACTGGTGATTGCTGTTGCTTGTGAATCTATTATTGGTGCTCTTCTAGAGTTTATGTGATGCTCAAGCTGGTGCTGATGCATACTTGTGCTTGCTCAAGCCCCTGGTATTGCTTGCAATGATCCAGTGGATCATATGCAAGGCCTGGTGCATGGATTGCTTAACTGTTTCATTTATCTGTGTAGTTCTGATTCATTAAATAGATAAATGATGTGAACTGCCTTGCAGTAATGATCATATAAGTGGATTTAATAGAGCTAGAGGGATGCCAATCATTTATTGGGGACCCTAGCTCCCTTTGAACCCTTCTGGGTAATGATATGCTATTTGGCTTGATGATTTTGTGGTTGAGGTGGCCTCAACAGCAATTCCTTGCTGTTTTGGTAGCTCCCACCTCAGGTGGCTTGCTGTGTATGGACAAATGCTTACTGGCTGATCATGTTTGACTGCCATAAGCTTTTTGATGTTGACAAATACTTGCAGAAACATATTTCTCTGCATGTCTGATGGTTTCAAATGGGCTAGAGTAATCTGGGTGTATATAGGTTAAAGTCTGGGATAGTTTTCTTCCTATTTCCTTTTGGAAATATGCTACCTCTTGTCTGGTTGGCATAACCATGGTTGTAGGCTTTGATTGATCCCTGGTCTTTGCCATTTTCACCAGATTACTCTTGGTCTATGACCAAGTGATGATCAATACTGGTGTATTCCACCCTTTTGTGTGTCTGTGTATTCATGGCTGTGCAAATAGTGAACAAAACCATCTGGTTTGTTCATGATCATGGTATACCTCACTCCAGCTCCTAGAAAATGGTGTTGGTGTAGAGGTTTTGCTTCTGGATGGTTTCTGTGCTTGCCCTGCTCCTCCTAGTGGCTTGTGCTTGATCTACTCCATGGTTTGATGCTTGATGTCTACGTGTGCTTCTATTCTTGTAGACAGTGTTGGGCCTCCAAGAGCAGAGGTTTGTAGAACAGCAGCAAGTTTCCCTTAAGTGGATCACCCAAGGTTTATCGAACTCAGGGAGGAAGAGGTCAAAGATATCCCTCTCAAGCAACCCCGCAATCACGATACAAGAAGTCTCTTGTGTCCCCAACACACCTAATACACTTGTCGGATGTATAGGTGCACTAGTTCGGCGAAGAGATAGTGAAATACAAGTAGTATGGATGTATATGAGTGGTAATAGCAATCTGAATAAAATATGGCAGCGAGTAAACATGCAACGGAACGATAAATAAGCGGTGTTTGCAGTATTGGAAACAAGGCCTAGGGATCCTACTTTCACTAGTGGACACTCTCAACATTGATCACATAAATAAATAAGTTCTCTTCCTTTGTGCTACATATACTCTTGTTTGATAACAAACACCATTCATTGTGTAGGGCTACAAGAGCACCTCAATGCAGGAGTTAACAAGCGCCACAACATTCGGTATTCATGTTTAAGTAACCTTCAGAGCATAATAGATCTTTGCAATTTAAACCGAGTACTAACATAGCATACACACTGTCACCTTTACACTATGAAGGGGGAATAGATCACATCAATACTATCATAGTAATAATTAACTCCATAACCTACAAGAGATTATGATCATAACCTACGCCAAGTACTACATGATGCACACACTGTCACCATTACATCATGAAGGAGGAATAGACTACTTTAATAACATCACATGAGTAGCACATAGACTAATAGCGATACAAAGCTCATCATATGGATCTCAATCATGCAAAGCAATTCATGAGATCATTGTATTGGGGTACATGAGAGAGAGATTAACCACATAGCTACCGGTAGAGCCCTCAGCCTCGATGGAGAACTACTCCCTCCTCATCATAGGAGACAGCAGCGGTGATGAAGATGGCGGTGGTGTTGATGGAGATGGCGGTGATGTCGATGAAGAAGCCTTCCGGGGGCACTTCCCCGTCCCGGCGGCATGCCGGAACAGAGACTCCTGTCCCCCAGATCTTGGCTTCGCGATGGCGGCGGCTCTGGAAGGTTTCTCGTACCGTGGCTTTTCCGTATCGAAGATTTAGGTCAGGGGGCTTCTTATAGGCGAAAAGGCGGAGTCGGAAGGGTTACGGGGGCACCACACAATAGGGGGGCGCCCCCCCTTGGGCCGCGCCGGCCTGGCGTGTGGGCCCCCCAGGGCTCCCCTCTGGTGCCTCTCCGGTGTTCTGGAAGCTTCGTGCAATTATAAGATGCTGGGCGTTGATTTCGTCCAATTCCGAGAATATTTCCTTACTAGGATTTCTGAAACCAAAAACAGCAGAAAACGAGAGCGGCACTTCGGCATCTCGTCAATAGGTTAGTTCCGGAAAACGCATAAAAACGATATAAAGTGTGAACAAAACATGGAGGTATTGTCATAAAACTAGCATTGAACATAAGAAATTATAGATACGTTCGAGACGTATCAAGCATCCCCAAGCTTAGTTCCTACTCGCCCTCGAGTAGGTAAACGATAACAATGATAATTTCTTAAGTGACATGCTACCAACATAATCTTGATCAACATTATTGTAATGCATATGAGATGAATGCAGCGATTCGAAGCAATGATGAAGACAATGAGTAAACAATTGAATCATATAGCAAAGACTGTTCATGAATAGTACTTTCAAGACAAGCATCAATAAGTCTTGCATAACAGTTAACTCATAAGCAATAAATTCTTAGTAGAAAGCTTTGAAACAACACAAAGGATGATTAAGTTTCAGCAATTGCTTTCAACTTGTAACATGTATATCTCATGGATAGTTGTCAACATAAATCAATATAACAAGTGCAATAGGTAAACATGTAAGAATCAATGCACACAGTTGACACAAGTGTTTGCTTCTAAGATAGAAAGAAGTAGGTAAACTGACTCAACAATAAAGTAGAAGAATGGCCCTTCGCAGAGGGAAGCATGGATTACTATTTTTGTGCTAGAGCTTTTCATTTTGAAAACATAGAAACAATTTTGTCAACGGTAGTAATAAATCATATGTGTTATGTATAAGATATCTTATAAGTTGCAAGCCTCATGCATAGAATACTAATAGTGCCCGCACCTTGTCCTAATTAGCTTGGATTAACACAGATAATCATTGCATGACATATGTTTCAACCAAGTTTCACAAAGGGGTACCTCTATGCCGCCTGTACAAGGGTCTAAGGAGAAAGTTCGCATTGGATTTCTCGCTTTTGATCATTCTCAACTTAGACACCCATACCGGGACAACATAGACAACAGATAATGGACTCCTCTTTTAATGCTTAAGCATTCAACAACAGATAATATTCTCATGAGATTGAGGTTTTGTGTCCAAACTGAAACTTCCACCATGATTCATGGTTTTAGTTAGCGGCCCAATGTTCTTCTCTAACAATATGCATACTCAAACCATTTGATCATGAAAATTGCCCTTACTTCAGACAAGACGAACATGCATAGCAACTCACATGATATTCAACAAAGGTAAAAGTTGATGGCGTCCCCGTAAACATGGTTACCGCTCAACAAGCAACTTATTAAGAAATAAGATACATAAGTACATATTCTTCACCACAATAGTTTTTAAGGCTATTTTCCCATGAGCTATGTATTGTAAAGGCAAAGAATAGAAGTTTAAAGGTAGCACTCAAGTAATTTACTTTGGAATGGCAGAGAAATACCATGTGGTAGGTAGGTATGGTGGACACAAATGGCATAGTTTTTGGCTCAAGGATTTGGATGCACGAGAAGAATTCCCTCTCAATACAAGGCTAGGCTAGCAAGGTCGTTTGAAGCAAAATCAAGTATAAAATGGTGCAGCAAGACTCACATATTAACATATTGTAAGTATTATAAGACTTTACATCGTCTCCTTGTTGTTCAAACACCTCAACCAGAAAATATCTAGACTTAGAGAGACCAATCATGCAAACCAAATTTTAACAAGCTCTATGTAGTTCTTCATTAATAAGTGCAAAGTACATGATGCAAGAGCTTAAACATGATCTATATGAGCACAACAATTGCCAAGTATCAAATTATTCAAGACATTATACCAATTACCACATGAAGCATTTCCTGTTTCCAACCATATAACAATGAACGAAGCAGTTTTCAACCTTCGCCATGAACATTAAAAGTAAAGCTAAGAACACATGTGTTCATATGAACGAGCGGAGCGTGTCTCTCTCCCACACAAGGATGTATTTATTCAAACAAAACAAAAACAAACAGACGCTCCAAGTAAAGTACATAAGATGTGACCGAATAAAAATATAGTTTCAAGAGAAGAAACCTGATAAGTTGTCGATGAAGAAGGGGATGCCTTGGGCATCCCCAAGCTTAGATGCTTGAGTCTTCTTGAAATATGCAGGGATGAACCACGGGGGCATCCCCAATCTTAGACACTTCACTCTTCTTGATCATAGTATATCATCCTCCTCTCTTGACCCTTGAAAACTTCCTCCACACCAAACTCAAAACAAACTCATTAGAGGATTAGTGCATAATCAAAATTTCACATGTTTAGAGGTGACACAATCATTCTTAACACTTCTGGACATTGCCCAAAGCTACTGGAAGTCAATGGAACAAAGAAATCCATCCAACACAACAAAAGAGGCAATGCGAAATAAAAGGCAGAATCTGTCAAAACAGAACAGTCCGTAAAGACGAATTTTTTAGAGGCACTGGACTTGCTCGGATGAAAATGCTCAAATTGAATGAAAGTTGCGTACATATCCGAGGATCACGCACGTAAATTGGCAGATTTTTCCGAGTTACCTACGGAGAATCCTGCCCAAATTCTTGACGAGATAGAAATCTGTTTCACGCGAGTAATCCAAATCTAGTATCAACTCTACTATCAAAGACTTTACTTGGCACAACAATGCAATAAAATAAAGATAAGGAGAGGTTGCTACAGTAGTAACAACTTCCAAGACACAACAAAACAGTAGCAAAATAAAAACATGGGTTATCTCCCAAGAAGTGCTTTCTTTATAGCCATTAAGATGGGCTCAGCAGTTTTAATGATGCACTCATAAGGATGAGAGTTGAAGCAAAAGAGAGCATCAAAAAGTAAATATGAAACACTTTTAAGTCTAACCCACTTCCTATGAAAAGGAATCTTGTAAATAAACAAATTCATGAAGCATAATGCAACAAGCATAGAAAGATAAAACAAGTGCAGCTTCAAGATTTTCAGCAAAAAGAGAGGTGTTTTAGCAACATGAAAATTTCTACACCCATATTTTCCTCTCACATAAAGATTTTCAGTAGCATCATGAACAAACTCAACAATATAACTATCAAATGAAACATTCTTATCATGAGTCTCATGCATAAAATTATTACTCTCCACATAAGCATAATCAATTTTATTAGTTGTAGTGGGAGCAAATTCAACAAAGTAGCTATCATTATTATTCTTATCAAGTGTAGGAGGCATAGTATAATCATAATAAAATTTACTCTCCATGGTAGGCGGCACCAAAAGACCACTATCATTATAATCATCATAAATAGGAGGCATATCATAATCAACATAAACTTTCTCCTCAATACCCGGAGGACTAAAGAGATCATTTTCATCAAAACCGACCTCCCCAAGCTTAAATTCTTCCATAGCATTAGCAACAATGGTGTTCACAGCATTCATACTAATAACATTCCCATTAGCATGCATAAGTTCCATGGGTTTTTTAATTTTCTCTTCAAACACATCATGTCCTAATTCAAGATAAAGTTCATAAAGATCTCTCATTTTGTTGTTGTCTTCCATTAAGCCTTACTAGTGTAAAACAAGAGACAAAAAGATGCAATTGCAGGATCTAAAGGAAATAGCTTCGAGCACTTACAACGGCAACATAAAATAACTTAGTTACCTGGGACCGGAGTGTGAGTGCCTTTTACCTTACCTTCCCAGCAACGGCGCCAGAAAAGTGCTTGATGTCTACGTGTGCTTCTATTCTTGTAGACAGTGTTGGGCCTCCAAGAGCAGAGGTTTGTAGAACAGCAGCAAGTTTCCCTTAAGTGGATCACCCAAGGTTTATCGAACTCAGGGAGGAAGAGGTCAAAGATATCCCTCTCAAGCAACCCCGCAATCACGATACAAGAAGTCTCTTGTGTCCCCAACACACCTAATACACTTGTCAGATGTATAGGTGCACTAGTTCGGCGAAGAGATAGTGAAATACAAGTAGTATGGATGTATATGAGTGGTAATAGCAATCTGAATAAAATATGGCAGCGAGTAAACATGCAACAGAACATTAAATAAGCGGTGTTTGCAGTATTGGAAACAAGGCCTAGGGATCCTACTTTCACTAGTGGACACTCTCAACATTGATCACATAAGTAAATAAGTTCTCTTCCTTTGTGCTACATATACTCTTGTTTGATAACAAACACCATTCATTGTGCACTACAAGAAAAGTTCTGATGTACAACGTCTCAAAATCGTCCGCTAAGGGGTATTTTTCGTCGCCTATGGGCCTAACCCGACGATATGGGTTCTGTTGTGGAAACTGCGTCAGGCAAAGTCCTACGACGATTTTTTCGGTCCGTCGCGCTTGGGCGCCCTTCCGCCACGGAAAATCGGACCGTTGCCCAAGTGTTTCCGGGAGCCCGTTGACTGGCGACGTCCTGCAAGCCGACACGTGGCGGACGCCATTAGCCGGCGGTTAACGGCGTTAACCGGCTGAAACCCCGTGGTAGATGGTAGGCCCACACGAGGCCCGCCACGTCTTAAGCGGGTCGGCCCATTAAGTTTGCGGGCCGGGCCGAGCTGACTTAGTTTGACCGGTCAACTATATAGGCCGGGCTGGTCCATTAGTTACGTGGGCCGGGCCTAACCTCTAAGTTTGACTGGTCAAAACATTAATGGGCCGGCCCACTAAGCATGTGGGCGGGCCGAATGCACTCGTTTGACCGGTCAACAGGCAAAAGGGCCGGCCCACAAGACATGTGGGACCCACTTTCCTGGTATCGGGCCGGCCCATTTACAAAGTGGGGTCCACCTTAAAGCAAGTGGGCCGGCCCAAGAAGTTATTGGGCCGGCCCAATTAGCATGTGGGTCCCACTTTCCTGCTATCGGGCCGGCCCATTTAGTACGTGGGGTCCACATTAGATCATATGGGCTGGCCCAACAAGCCAGTGGGCCGGGCCAAAAGCACAGGTGGGTCCCACTTTCCTGTTAAAGGGCCGACCCATTTAGTATGTGGGGTCCACCATATAGCAAGTGGGCCGGCCCAACAAGATAGTGGGCGGGCCAAAAACACATGTGGGTCCCACTTTCCAGTTAAAGGGCTGGCCCATTTAGTATGTGGGGTCCACCATATAGCAAGTGGGCCGGCCCAACAAGATAGTGGGCCGGGCCAAAAACACGAGTGGGTCCCCCTTTCCTGTTAAAGGGCCGGCCCATTTAGTGTGTGGGGTCCACCATATAGCAAGTGGGCCGGCCCAACACGCTAGTGGGCCGGGCCAAAAACACAGGTGGGTCCCACTTTCCTCTTAAAGGGCCGGCCGTTTAGTATGTGGGGTCCACCATATAGCAAGTGGGCCGGCCCAACAAGATAGTGGGCCGGGCCAAAAACACAGGTGGGTCCCACTTTCCAGTTAAAGGGCCGGCCCATTTAGTATGTGGGGTCCACCATATAGCAAGTGGGCCGGGCCAAAAACACAGGTGGGTCCCACTTTCGTCTTAAAGGGCCGGCCCAATTAGAGTGTGGGGTCCACCGTAAATCAAGTGGGCTGGCCCAATAAGTAAGTGGGCCAGCCCGTTTAGTTGCTGTTTATATGCCGGCATAATAGGCGCTTTAGGATTTTGCGGGCCGACACATATGTGATTTCGCTTAATTGGGCCGTTTAAGGGATGGGAATTCGTGATTTAGATATCGAGAATATTTACGCAGCATTGATTTACGTCGGATAGCCTCACTTACCACAAGCACCAAAGAAAAAATGCGCGAAAGAACTATAAAAACTAACTAAATATTACATCGACTGCAAGGCTTTGAAAAAATATTACAGAACCCAGAGAAATTGAATGGTAATTAAACCTAGCAATACAATGAAGCGATCCGGCAATCTTTTAAGTTGTCCATGCACCACCTATATCTGAAACAAAGACATTACAAGTTAAGACAACAACAATGGAAAGTCCAAGACACTACAATATTGTTTGCCAAAGAATTTGGAACTCATCATTTCGTCGTTATAACAAGATCATTGTAATGCGCACAATAAGCAAACAAAGAGTGCATGCCGCATACCAACAGCCAATATAACAGAGCATGTTAGAATGAAACAGTAGACTTACTACTGTCGAGTACTACTGTCGAGTCCCATGCAAACCAACATGTTCAGGGAGTACAAAATTGGCATGAACAACATAGTAGCAGGCTATAAATTTTGTAACAACGATCGAGCAAGATGAAGTTATGATGGCTACATCTACAGAGCAGGGAATGTAAACCAAAAATAGAAGTTACGATGGCAAAAGCTAAAGAGGAGGGAATGTGAACCAACATGTGCGAAGTGCAATTACTTCATTTTGGCCGTTAACTAAATAATACTCCTGAACTTATAGTGAAGGGGATGCAAATCAAGATGTTTCGGGATATAAACTTGTAATGAGCAACACATAGAGGATAGTTAATGCTGGAGCTTAGGATGGACCAGATACAGAATATAGTGGGATCACTCGTGAACTTGTATAAGAGGGAATGCAAACCAATATGTTCAGCATTCCATATGTGAGCGTCATGCCAAGTCGGAGAAACAAGTCAATAATGCAGCTTTTGAAGAACAAGATGGCACACAAAATTATTATCTAGTAGTATGACAAGTTTATTTGTACTACGAGGCTAGATAGCGAGTGATAGCATGCCAAACTAAATACTTACTTTGTTAGCTTACAATGAACTAGATACAAAACAATGGCATCACCCGTAGTACGGGGAATGCAAGCCAACATGTTCATGGAGTAAAAAATTGGCACAAACAACATAGTAGCGAGGCCATAATTTTTGTAACAACGACCGAGCAAGATAAAGTTATGATGGCTAGATCTACGGAGCAGGGAATGTAAACCAAATATAGAAGTTACGATGCCAAAAGCTATAGAGCAGGGAATGCGAACCAACATGTGCAATTACTTAAAATTGGCCATGAACTAAATAATAGCAGGATGTTACTATAATAGCTAGGAATAAAACAAATAGGAGTTATAATGTCATCGCTCATAAACTTGTAGATGAGGGAAACAAATCAATTTGTTTCGGGATATAAAGTTGTAATGAGCAACACATAGTGGATAGTTAATGCTACGGCTTAGGATGGACCAGAAACGGAATATAGTAGGATCACCTGTGAACTTGTAGAAGGGGGAATGCACACCAATATGTTCACCACTCTATATGCGAGCGCCATGCCAATTAAGAGAAACAAGTTAATATTGCAGCTTTTGAAGAATCAGATGGCAGATAAAATTATGATGGAAGTAGCTGTTGTGACGAGTTCAAATAAATTTGTACTGCATGATGGCAGAGCGATAGCATGCAGGAACTAATAGCGAGCGGTTACTTTGTTAGCTTACGACGAAGTAGATAGAAATAACAATGGCATCACCTGTAGTACGGGGAATGCAAACCAACATGTTCGGGGAGAACAAGATTGGCATGAACAAAATAGTAGCAGACCTATAATTTTTGTAACAACGATCGAGCAAGATAGAAGTTATGATGGCTACATCTACGAGAGCGGGGAGTGCAAACCAAAATGTTCAATCGCTTAAAGTTAGCAATGAACTAGAAAATAGCAAGGTGTTATGGTCATAGCTAGGAATGAACTAAAAGAGCTTCAGACAAACAAGCATCGAACCCAGAACATGGCGCTAAAACAAGGGACTTACATTAGGAGAAGCACTCGTGGGAGTCACGACGAGATCTTCCTGGAGTTGATAGATCCGGTGATGAAGTACACTACATGTGCTACTTGGGGTTGGAGAGACGGCCATTACACTTCATGGTTACACATCTCATCTGCAAAAACGTAATGGCGCGTTGTTAGCACAAACAGGTTCCCCAAGATTAAAGAAGAACTTGCGGGCAAGCAATAGAAAAGCGACGAGTAGAAGAGTTTAGATCATGCACGGTGCCGGTGAAGCAGAT
>NC_061508.1:108112062-108346947 GCF_022539505.1 Lolium rigidum | reverse complement strand
TGTAGCGAAAGCACTAGACTAAATTCCCGTGTGTCCTCAAGAACGTTTGCTCATTATAAGTAGGCAAACCGGCTTCTCCTTTGTGCTAAAAAGGATTGGGCCACTCGCTGCAATTATTACTCTCGCACTTTACTTACTCGTACTTTATTCATCTGTTACATCAAAACCCCCTGAATACTTGTCTGTGAGCATTTACAGTGAATCCTTCATCGAAACTGCTTGTCAACACCTTCTGCTCCTCGTTGGGATCGACATTCTTACTTATCGAAGATACTACGATACACCCCTATACTTGTGGGTCATCACCCATCTTGTAGAGGCTGAATAGTTTCATAGTCAACTTGACTGAATATATGTTCAGGCTGGCTTATGCCCGCCGTAGTCACAGTCAAAAAAAAAAGACGGAGCTATATTTAGCTTTTTATTTTCATAATACTTAAAATTTGTATTTCAAATTTTCAAAAAATCTAAAACAAATAGAAGAGGTAGCCAATGATGTATACTATAAACCTATAAATCTTAATATGAACTATTTTATATTCTACTATAATTTATATAAAAATGAAGAAATCTAACAAATTATATAGTGTTACTCTTTAAAGCCACCACTTCAAACGTGATATTATCTTGGTAGTAATTATTTACGTCGTTAAAAGCCAAGGGAAGTGTGGTGCTACCCAACGAATTGGCTTGCGGGCCAGGCACTACACCGTAAAAACAATCTTGCTGTGCTTAAGCTGAGTTTTTGACAAGCCCATTTTTTGGAGGGTCTCGATGTATATAATGTTCATGCTCCTTCTTTTTGGGCATCACAAGTTCCCTATCACTTCCACCCCATCCATGATGCACTTTGTGAACTCAAAGCCATCGATTAGAGGATTCACAGCCATGGCATAGTAGCTAGGCGGAATCAACTCCGGGTGGTCAGATCGGTCCGAAGTGATTAGCTTTCCGACCACTCAAAATATTGGGGGACTTTGGGGATGGTGGCATTCAAAGCTCGTATGACGTACTTTTTCGCCCTTGATGTTGGAGTGCCAAGGAAGGTATGGAAAACACCAACGTTTTTCTTTTTGTATGGATTCTTGGATTTGCCTCAAGCATTAGCTTTTGGTTCAGCTTGGGCTCATCCTCTTCCATATCTCTGCTCTCCTTGGTCTCCTTTTCCGCCTTGCCTCCCTTTCCATGTGGTATGTTTTTTCTTGAGCGTATATATCCCGCTTCTGGATTTGCCTTGAGGTCATGGAAGAACTTGCACTTGCGGTTGGTACACATGGACTTGATGTTGGCATCCAGATGGGCCAAATAGAGCATATCACTATACTTTTCATATGTAGTTCGAGGGTGTGGTGTTGTGGGCATTACCTCGTCAGTGCACTGTTGCCCCGTGCCGCCGCCACGTTCATGTTTGTTTTGTCCGCCTTGGCCCATTCACTGAAAGGTCATGGCCACCATGTCGAAACTTTGTTTCTCTTTAGGTGGACTCTTGCGCTTGTTTTTTTTCTTGGGTTGGTTGGGGAGCGCAGTAGCCATCAACTATCCGCATGCATCATCATTTGTCCTGCGTAACTGCTAGATGTCGTTACCATCCCTTTGAGAGTTAGGATTCATGGGTCTTTCTCGCTTGTTAGTGTATGTCGGAGCAGTGTTCTCCGGTCAATTCAGTTGATGAAGGCAAGGATGGTTGTTTCATCACAGATTCCCTCACAAGATTTCTTCGTGTCCAAACATCAGGCCCTAAAGTATCTGGAGGTTTCATCTTGTTTTTGAACGCATTGTTCCAGGTTGCTAGCCGTGTATGGGCATTTGTAAGTCCCTTCGGGTGAAGGCAGTTTGCAAATCAATCCAATTATGGATGGACTTTTCTGGCAAGTCTTGTAGCCATTGTCGTACTGGTATTATAAGCAACAGCGAGAGGTACCTTACTGCGTTATTTCGAGTTCCACTGGCGAACTCTACAACATCGTGGAAATCTTGCAATAAAGTAAGAGGCTTCTCCACGTCGTCGTAGGGTTTCAAGCTTCCTAGTAGCTTAAGGCCTTTGGGAGCTTCCACGTCACAGATGCGAGGGACGAAACATTTTGGGCGAACGTAGAATGATTGGTGAGCCGCTTGGACGGTGTATATGCGTGTGTGAGCGTCGTATGGCTCGTTTTCCGCCATGGCGCTGGGGTGCAAGGGCTTTGGTGTGATCTGCTAGATTCAGGTAGACCATGACCTCCACCTCCTCCTTTGCTAGAGGGCGGTGATAGTGGCTCGGGCAGAGGTGGCCTATTTTTTATGTGTCCGCCTTGGGACCCACAATGATGCTCATACTTTCTTTCACCTTTGTTGTGCCTAACATCTATGTGTTTGCATCCTCCACCTTGATCATGGTGGTCTTCGTTGTGTTTGTTCCTTCCGCCTTGGTCGTGACGACCATGGGGTGGCCCGCGCCTAGGGGTGGTGTGGTCGCCTCTTGGTTCTTCTCCGTCTCCCATGTGGACTCCGTCTTCGTGGCAGCAAAATAGAAACTTCGGCTTTTGTTTCATCCAATTCCGAGAATATTTCCAGAACAACTTTTCTGAAATATAAAAATAGCAGAAAACAGGAACTGGCACTGTGGCATCTTGTTAATAAGTTAGTTCTAAAAAATGCATAAAAATGCTAGGAAGTGTAAACAAAATATATAGAAATTGGTGTAAAACAAGCATGGAGCATCAAAAATTATAGATACGTTTGCAACGTATCATGCTCTGCCGTCTATGATGGATTCTATTGCTCACGGTCGAAGGTTAAGCCTGGTGATCGTGAGGGTACAAAAGGATGGTGAATCTGGTGATGCATGTAAAATGCATACATTAATTTTATAGTTTATTAGTGCATATTCCCACCTATTATCACTTATATAATGTTATATTCATATTTTATATAGATTTTTGGGGATTTACCAATGATCTCCTTTATTTTGGTTATAACTCTACAAAACATGAATTTTCTGTTTTCTGTATTTTTATCTTTCAGGGATCTTAATGGAGTCAAATGGACCCGAGATTTTTCGAGGAATTTTTTACACGGAGACAACGACCTAGAGCACTTGGACCTCGGGGGGGTAGCCCAGAGGCCCAAAAGAGCCCATGTGGCATGGGTTCCACCATCGTCCGAGCCACCCATGCTCTTTTGCTCCTCAAGAATCACCATCCGTCTGTCTTCATCTCAGATTCGAAGTCTTGACCTAAAAACACGTATAAAAATGACCCATGAGGCGTTCTCGAAGGAAGTGGCCACGAAAACACAGAAACACCAAAAACATAGCCAGATCCAACAAAGATTGGAGGGGGAAACACCGGCGAGGCTGCCGCTGGTGGGATCCCTACCTTCTCCAACATCTCCACCATCATCATCATGATGAAGAGGGATTTGTCCACCACTAGAATATGGGTTTGTGGCATTAGCTTGATCTATTTATCTCTTGTGCTATCATTAATTTAGTACCATATATGAGCTTCCCAGCATGATTATGGTCATCTATGTAATTTCTATGTGGTGGATCTTTATTCTATGAGTTGATATTTGAGATTGTAACTCTATTATGTGTGAGATGTATTAGTAGATTCATATTATGTACCCCATTTTAAGTACTCCATCCGTCCATTAATAGATGTCTGATGGTTCATCTAAATTTGGGTGTATCTATGCATTAAAGAGTGTCTAGATACATTTGAATTTAGAAAAACTTTTGACATCAAAAGATGGACAGAGGTAGTACTTGTTTTGATCCAATATGTATGAGAGGGCGTGGGGGGTATTAGTTGGAGTAATATGGTGGTGGTGATTGGGTAGTGACAACAAATTCGAGATCCAATATCGTTTTTACCTTTCTTTTGTTACCTCACTAGGGGACTAACTGAATGCATGTGTTATAATTATCTAATGACAGCTAAGATAATCTTGCTCAAGGTAGCACATTTATTATTTAAATATCATGTGAAAATACCAAAGGTTATACTCTGTTTGTTTCTAGATTGCATGGAGTTTTCTCTTTCTAGAAGAGTATAAGAGATATGTGTTGCATCATCTTTAAATAGGACGGGATGCCTATATGAATACTTACCATACACATAAAGTTATTTGGGTGAGTATATATAAGCTACAAGACATAGAGGCAAAGAAAGCAAAAATTCAATTTGGCACATGAGAACATATGCTCCTGCGACCGGGAAAAACATTTTAAAATATCAAACAAATCCAAACAAAAAAATTTGCACCTACGTATCGACATTCTACGTGTGCACATCAAGTTTTGTGAGAAACCGATATTTTTTGTGACTTGTGTGAAAAAGAAAAAAAAACGTCATGTACACAACTTTTTTACACATGACACTAAAAATATTGGTTTTCCGTGAAACCACTTTGTGAACGTGTAGAATTTCGAGATGTACGCATTAAATTTTGTCTCAAAAAAATTTCAATATTTTTTTTTCGCGGGCACACGAAAGAAAATTTCAACATTTTAAAATGTATTTAAAACGAATTTTAAAAACCGGCTCCCAGGTGCCAAAACACTACTCCCGAAAGAAAGCTCTTCTAAAGATAAGCTATGTTGAGATTACAAATCCTAGACTAGCGAGTATATGTAACAGACTATATCTCTAACAGTTTACTGCATATATACGATCCTGCCATTAATCTACTGCTGCATATATGATCTTGCGATTAGTTTACTTACAAAAGTACGATCTTGTGATTAGTCTAATGTGTATATGATCTTGTGAACAGTTTACTACTGCTTATATGATTCGCGACGTGCTGTATCATATGTTGTGTGCTATTTAATTCTTGTGATTAATTAGTTTACTACTACTGTGTATATGAGATTATGATCTTGTGAATAGTTTACTACTGCGTATATGATTCGCGACGTGCTGCATGTATCATGTGTTGTGTGCTATTTAATTCGTCCATTGATCCAGCTAAGTCGTGCCGAGACGCTCCCACTTCAATCGTGGTATCCACACATGTATGTGGTCTCTCTATAAAAAGCCATGATGGAGCTCGAGCAAGAAGTATATCGCACACAAACTGAGCACGTACAGGTTCCTCCAAACACCGATCCTCTACAGCTTGCTAGAAATAAATTGTTGATTCTCTGCCCAATGGCGGCGATCAGTGCAACCCTAGTGGCGCTGCTGGTGGCGGCGTCGTGGTCAGTGGTGGTTTCCGTTGAGGTGCACATGGCGGAGGTCTTCATCAAGACCCAGCCGGCAGTCTCCACCAAGTGGCGCCAAACACCGGTGCTCTCCGTTGAGAACAAGGTAACCGAGGTATCCGTAGAGGACAAGGAGGCGGTCACCATCCATGAAGTGGCGGCGGCGAAGGAATGCGGCATGGTCAACTCAAAGGACTTACTTATCTGCCTGATGGTTGCGGAGTCCGCGGACATTCCCGAGGGACTCCAGCAGTGCTGCGGGAGTTTATTTGTTGACACGAATGACTGTTTGCAGTGCAAGCTGCAGGAGCGACTTGTGGGAAGGGGGCCACTTGGGAAGATCTTCTCATGCATCCATGAGGAGGCTACCAATTGCCCTTTATCCGTAAAAAGGAGAGAGCTAGCGGAGGGCCCGGGGGGTGCAGAGGGTCCGGGGAGCTCACCCCAGGGATGCCCAACCGCGGATGGTCCATCAGGCAGCGCGGAAGGCCCAACAGGCAGTGCAGAAGGTTCAGCAAACAGCCCACAATGCAGCCCGGCGGGTGGTCCAAGACCAGCTGACGCACCTGCGTCAGACTAGGCCATTCGGCTTTGCTTGTATGGTGTGACTACATTGTTGTTGTTTTTACTGAATTATTTTCTACAAAAGAAATTGTTCTTTTCATACACATTTTTATCAATAAATTTTCTCTCATAACCAATGTTTACATGAAGACTATTTACGGGTGTTCATTCCCCCATGAAAACTTTCACCAATTTCTTATATGATAATTACCATTTTTATGCACTCCCTATGTCGTTGCCTATTCAACGCTACTCTAGAGGAGGGATCCTCATGGAGGGGAGAAGAAGTAGGGGCCATTGGGCGGAGAGTCCTCGGGACGGTGGTACGCGATTTACCCAGCTTCGGATCACCTGCACGATGGCAAGGCCTACTGCTGCTTGTATGGAATTATCTGGGCGCTTTCGCGTTGTTACAATGAGTTGTGGTTGTGCCTCTAGGGCTCCCGGGATCCGGCTTATAAAGGCGCACGGATCTAGGGTTTACATGGAGAGTCCTAACCGGATTACAAGTTGCCTAACTACGGTACAATATCTTGCCGTGTACGTCAAGGATCCGCTTTCCTTCTACGTCGTACTGGATCCGGGTTCCACATGGACGTCCACGGATCCGGCTTCCTCCGAAGGTCGGTCAGGATCCGGCTTCCTGATCCTGGGCTGGACTTCATCCTTCATGATCAACAGCAACTGGGCAGCCCGATGGGCCACATGCCACATCACCGTCTGTGGGCCACCCGGGCTTGCCGGATCTAGGCACTGTCGATGGTACACCCATGAAGTATACCCACAACAGTAGCCCCCAGAGTTCTCCGAGATTCACCTCTTGTTTCCGCCTTGCTAAAGCTTCGTGACTTCCGGCAATCTCGGCAACATGGGGAAACTTGAAGAACTCCAACTTCATCTTATCTCCTTTCCCAACGTTTAGTCGGAAAATACCTCTATCCCGCGGGACTTCATCCATCGACAACACTGTTTGTAACATGTCTCCGGGTTACTTCCCTGCTTGGATAAGGGTTGATAGCTTTTTAAATTTTTACCCGGAACCTCAAGAAGTTCAAACGGTTCCGCCAATCTTGGCGCCATTTTCGGGCAATTTGAGCGGTAACTTATCCTTAGCCATTTTCACCGCTTAGGGTTTTTGACACGTGTCGATCATCCAACGGCGCGACGCTTGCGTTCCGACCACAGGATGCGGAGCACGAATCTCCTCCCCTCAGCCTATAAATATCCGCCGTTCACCCGATTCGCCCCTTTTCACCTCTCACACAGCGCCGCCTCCGAGCTTCTCCTCCGCCGCACCGGAGTTCACCGGAGTTTCGCCGGAGCCGATCCACCGCCACGAGCTGTTCTTTGTGTTCTTAAGTTCAGTGAGCCACCGCAGCAAAACTTCGCCGCCGGCGACTCTGACCACCGCGGAAACCATTCCGGTAAGCCCTCAAAGCTTTCTCTTCTCGCCGTAGTTGGTAGGGATGAACAGGGTATTTTGACATTGGATCCGGCTAAGTTTTAGTCATCTTCGCATTTTCATTTGTAGATGTCTTCTTCGACTCCGCCTCCCACCATCGAGCCGATCATGGCGACGCCAATCTCTTCCGCCCCTCCCCCGTTCGTCTCGGTTCAGCTGGAGCCCTCAAAGGATTCCGGCAAAAACATCGAGGGGACGTCTGCCAACCTGGAAGAAACCGCGGGGGCAGAACAGATGGAGAAGAAGGCGGAGGAAGCAGCCGCCAAAAAATCCAAGGCTCGCGCGCCAGACAACGAAGCCAAGGGAAAGTGGTGGCCTGTACCACCACGGAAACTGAGCTCCGCAACCTCGAGGCAGAGGGGTTCCTGAAGCCCTCATCCTGGCGGACAATTCCTGGTTCGCTAACTCCTGCTCCCGAAGCCGGAGAAATGGTGGTGACCAAAGCACTCGTTGAACGGGGCTTCTCCTTTCCGCCCAGCGATTTCTTCTTGGAAATTCTAAGGGCGTACGGGCTGCAACCGCACAATATCTCGCCAAACAGCATACTGGCCATCAGTAACCACGTGACGTTGTGCGAAGGCCACCTCCGGGTAACCCCGGAACTCTCCCTCTTCCAGTACTTCTTCTCCGTCAAGAAGGAGAAGGTTCCTCAAACTTCCTCACTGGCCACCTGCGGAATGATCACATTCAAGCTCCGCCCTGGCCACGTCTATCCTCCCACCGACTGCCACGAATCCGCGCAGTACTGGTCCGGAGGCTTCTTCTATCTGAAGGATGTTTCCGACCCGGCCAGCACAAAGGTGCTACCAGCTTTCAAGGATGGCCCCGCCAGCGAGACTCCAGCCTGGACCCAGTGCCCACATTTGTCCGAGTCTCCTATATTGACTCGAGCTATCAGGCGGATCTGCAAGCTGACGGAAGACAGCTTGACAGGGAAGGACGTTACACTGTCCTGGTTCACGAGGCGGATCCAGCCTTTGCAGCATCGGGACCGCCAGATGTTCCAGTACACGGGGCGCGACGACGTTATGCGGGCCTCCAAGGACAATCTCTCTGCCGACGCCGTGGATAAGCGTATCCGGCTTCTGATCAAGATTCCGCGTGATCTCCAGATTCACGTGTGTAACATGGATATCCACACCGATGGCTCCGGGGTCACGGTATGTACCTTGACCTAACACCAATTCTCCTGCTGCTCTTTTATAAAAATTGTCTAAGTATTTGCATGCTTAGCTGGGGGAGCTAGAGGAGAAAGATCTCGGAACCTTACTCCGAGTCCCTCACTCCGGAACCAACGACCCCGAAGCTGCTTCAGATGCGGAGCTCCCTGAGAGCTCAGGCCCTGCCAAGCGGAAAAGAACTGCTCCCTCCGGCCCTGCTCCGAAATGCGCCCGCGAAATAGAAAATGCCGCTGCTACCCGGAGGGCGGAGAAGGAAAAGCAGCGCCTCAAGCAGATCGACACTAGCAACCAATCGCAACCCAACATCGACCAGTTTTTCATGACGTCCTCGTGAGCGCTTCATTTCCGTATAAAGATTTCTTTGCTACTATCTAACAAGCATTTGCTAAGTGTCACGCCTTTACTTGTATGCAGCAAAACTTCCGGAAGCAAGCTCGCCAAGAACCCCAAGAAAAAAGCTAAGCCATCTCCTGTTACTCCTGAAGTGGAGGTTCCGCCCAAAGCCTCTTCCTCTGCCAAGCCGGATCCGAAGGATGTCATCAACCTTGATGATCTCCCGGAGGAACTGTAACGGCCCCGGGTAGCACCCCTATTAGATTTGCTTGTTCTTTTTATTTTGTGCATCATCATGGCATATGCATCATATCATCCATGTTTTACTAAATAAAATTATTTTATAAAGTCAAACTATTTTGTTCTCTCTCCCTCCACCTTTGCATTCAAAATCCAAACTTGCTTGAACTATTTTAAAACTAGTTTACAAAACAGTTTTGAAAAGAAAAGAGAAAGAGTTTTTAAAACAAAACCCTAACCCTCTAATCCAGGCCACCTTTCTTCCCTGGCCCTTTTCCCTTTCTCCCCGGAGCAGCCCAGCAACCAGCGCCAGCAGCAGCCCAGCCCACCTTGCTGCCGGCCCGTACCCCTTCACCAACCTTTTCCCCGTTGTCGTCTTCCTCTCTCTCACGAGAGAGGCGTGAACCTTCCCTGGCGTGGTCCTCCTCTCCCAACCACCGCGCCCTCCACCACCTGCTCTCCATCCCCTCCCTTTAATCCTCTTCAGATCCCCACCAAACCCTAACCTTCTTCCCCTCATCGCGCCGCCACCAGAAACCCTTTTTCTTCCCTCCTTTTTCTCTCCTGCGTGCACGTCCGAGCGCCACCGCCACAGCACCCCATGGCTCCGCCACTACAGAGCCTCCCGCGACGACCCAAGAGCACCAGGAGGACCGCCTCGTCTCGCTGATCATCCTCGTCCAAGGAATCGACCCCGCGCGCCTCCAATCGACGCCGTTTTCGCCGTTTCCTCCTCGACTCCGGCGGTGAAAATCTTCGATTCCGGCGACCACCGACCTCCTCTGGCGCCGGCGACCGCATGTTGATTCGTGGTAAGCCAGCGCACCTCCTGGACATGCTCTCCATCTCCGTTTCTTCCTCTTTCTCTCTGCCCGTGTTGATGCCGGCCGCCTTCTCCACAGAACCTCGTCGACGGCGATGCTCCGGCGACCTCCAGTGGGCGCCGCCACCTTCTCCATGTCCGCGCCGATGAGGCGCACCTGGTGCACACACCTGCGCGTCCCGGTTCCTTCTCCACCGCCCGCGCGCGACGCCGCCGACCCGCAGTGACCACCTCCTCCTGGAACGTGCCCGGCGTCGAGCCCCTTTCGTGCGTGCACGCAAGCTTTGCCACGCTGGCGTCGCGGGCCCTTTCGTCAGTCTCTGAGGCTAGCCATCCCCACGGTGAGAAACCGTTTCCCAGATCCAGATCCAAAACGTTCTGCACCGAGCCCCCTGCAATCTTTTCTGAATCAACCCGGCGCCCTTAACCCTGTTGGTTTTCCACAAAACCCCCTGCAAGTTGCCGTCCAGTCAGCGTCTAGTCAGCATCTTCTGGTCCCGCGCGTCAGTGACCCGGGCTATCCTCTGCCTCGGTGAGAAAAGCCCGGCCCCTTTTCTGTTTTATCTAAAATTACAGAAAATGTGTATATCTTGCTAAAATCATATCTTTTAATCTGTAACTCGAAATAAAATGTTTTATATATGAAAGTTGATCAGAAAAATGAGAGGAACATGAATATGCCATCCATGCTTGCTGTTGCCTCATGCATCATATAAATTCGTGATAGTTTGCATTATCACCTAATATGGAACATATGGAATATGTGGGATATTATATATATGTTGTCCCGGTTCCATTTAACTTTGAAGTAGCTCA
Source organism: Lolium rigidum (assembly GCF_022539505.1). Lineage (NCBI taxonomy): Eukaryota > Viridiplantae > Streptophyta > Magnoliopsida > Poales > Poaceae > Lolium > Lolium rigidum. The sequence continues at coordinate 108,336,340 of NC_061508.1, read as the reverse complement.
CTCTTGCCATGCTATGCCATGCTATTCAACACTTAACTTTGACGGTAGATATGCAACTCCAACCTAATTGTTTGTCCGGGGTTCCGACTCTGATTAATACGGATAAGTTGCACCGCATCATCCTTGCCATGTCATGCATATCATCTTGAGCATGCTGGTTCTTTATCAGTAGTAGTAAGATTGCATATGTTGTGTGTTCCAGCATTTGCTTCTTCCCGGATAGGATCACGAAGTGGTGATGTGAGATACGACGAGTACTCCGACAAGTTCTTCTGCAGCTTTTCACAGGCGAGCCCTCTCTCTTCACCTATTATATACTCTCCCTCGCATTGCTATCCTTATGTTGCGCTTCTTTATCGAGTCACGTGTCCTATTCCTCTTGTTTACCATAATAATCCTATATGTATCATTCCTTACCCATAGCCGTTGCTTGATGTTTGAGCCTTGCGAGTCGTAGGCGTGTTTAGGCTCTGTCGTTTATCTCGATCTGTTATCGGGGTATGTTGGGTTGTTGGGAGGTTATCACATGCTATATCAATTGTTGGAGATACTCATGCTTTACTTTATTGTAACAACTAAAATTGTAAGCAGAGGCATCTGTGAGCCCCTTTGCGAAAGCATCGGAACTTTGACTTGCTAATGTCCCCTAGGACCCGAGTTCTTGTTATCTGTTCCGAGATTGAGCGCTCTACCCGTACGTGGGGGAATGGGACCCCCATCACCCACTACCTTTCCTCGATTCTGTTTATTGGGAGCCACAACCTTGGTTTTATTTGCCCATATGCACGATGCACGATTTACTTCCTGTTGCCTTCGGGTGTTTATATTATGTTCTGTACATCATCTCGCGGTAGGTTTAGCGAAAGTAGGTTGTTCATGCCAGCATAGCCCTCCTCGCAAACCTCTGGGTCCGTATCGGAGTACGGCCGAACTTCGTCACGGGTAGCTTAGTTGGGTGGCTCCCATTAAACTTTCTCTTGCATTGGGAACGGTCTTGATGTGAGACTCCACCTGTAGTTAGTGGGTTCGAGCATGCGTATGGTTACATTTGGGCAACCCCTGTAGGGTGTACATCTTATCGATAAGCCGTGTCCGCGGTTATGGACGACTTGGAATTGTATGGCTTGATCATAGAACAACTTACACCTTTATGTTGTTGCTAATAATTTGCTAATAACTTGCGTAGTAATATAGCATTACTACAACCAACATATAATAAAACTTGTCCACCGTTGAGTGCCTTTTACGTTGCCTCTTCGCTTTGTTGAAGGGGATATGTGTAATCGGCTGGGTTATGTTTGTGTAGTATTTAGTTGTTACCTTGTGCGCCCTCTTATCTTCTCTGAGTAGACGGATGTTGTAGCGTGTCTCTATTGGTTATAGTTTTGCTGCCGCTAAACCTACCATATAGCCCCAGGCGATATATATATTCGCCCGGCGAGCATAGCCATTTCTAGTCTCGCTAAGTACGTGCCGGAGTTCGTTCCTTGGTACTTACTCTCGCCTTTCCTCTTTCTCTTTTGCTTCCTCCCTTTTGTCGGCAACCGATGGCCCGACTTTGACAGGTACGAGATGACGACGTTAGCAAGGTTACCCTTCCGGCTTGGCCTGGGCAGGGTTATGGACGCCACTGGTTATCTTCAGGACTCTTAGTCCAATTTGTATCTTGTCCGTACTCGGACATATTTGATCTTCTGTATGATTCGGATCTTTGTATTGTATCTTGACTCGTTGGAGTCGTTGTTGTAATATATGTTTCCTGTGGGCTCTATTGTAATCCTGTTGTAATGTTATCGCTCGTGTTAATTCCTCTGGCATCACGTGTGTGATTCGTCGCGCACGTCGTGTCGGAGGGCGTCTCTGAATCGATATCGTGCGGATTTTGGCGGGATCGCTGTAATCCTCATGGTACCGGTTCCGGGGCATCACAAGTTGGTATCAGAGCCTCAGGTTGACGGTACCCCACTAGTCCAGCCTCTAGGATAACCTTGCCAATGGACGTTGTGTCTAGTGTCAAAACCTATTTTCTAAAATTCGTTGGATAGATCTGATTAGCTCTATTTTTCTCCTTATCTATATTCCTTTTCCTCTTACCTATGCGAGTTTTGGGTCTTCTCTCTTATCCGAGTTCTCTGAGTCTTAGGTTTGGACGTGGTTTGGACGACCTTTGCCTTTCAACTAATAGGTCCGATCTTCGGAGGATCCCGACGGAAGCGCATCATCAACAGCGGAACCACGACTTCTTGTTAGTGGTGTCGCCGATCTAAGCGGAGCAAGAACTCTTGTTAGTGGTGTCGAGGAGATTGACACGTCGCCTGAAGATCCGATAGTTCACCTCTCTCCCCCGTACCATGGCGTGGAACCTCGGGGCGAGGTTCCTTGTTAGTGGTGTCGATTGTAACGGCCCCGGGTAGCACCCCTATTAGATTTGCTTGTTCTTTTTATTTTGTGCATCATCATGGCATATGCATCATATCATCCATGTTTTACTAAATAAAATTATTTTATAAAGTCAAACTATTTTGTTCTCTCTCCCTCCACCTTTGCATTCAAAATCCAAACTTGCTTGAACTATTTTAAAACTAGTTTACAAAACAGTTTTGAAAAGAAAAGAGAAAGAGTTTTTAAAACAAAACCCTAACCCTCTAATCCAGGCCACCTTTCTTCCCTGGCCCTTTTCCCTTTCTCCCCGGAGCAGCCCAGCAACCAGCGCCAGCAGCAGCCCAGCCCACCTTGCTGCCGGCCCGTACCCCTTCACCCACCTTTTCCCCGTTGTCGTCTTCCTCTCTCTCACGAGAGAGGCGTGAACCTTCCCTGGCGTGGTCCTCCTCTCCCAACCACCGCGCCCTCCACCACCTGCTCTCCATTCCCTCCCTTTAATCCTCTTCAGATCCCCACCAAACCCTAACCTTCTTCCCCTCATCGCGCCGCCACCAGAAACCCTTTTTCTTTCCTCCTTTTTCTCTCCTGTGTGCACGTCCGAGCGCCACCGCCACAGCACCCCATGGCTCCGCCACTACAGAGCCTCCCGCGACGACCCAAGAGCACCAGGAGGACCGCCTCGTCTCGCTGATCATCCTCGTCCAAGGAATCGACCCCGCGCGCCTCCAATCGACGCTGTTTTCGCCGTTTCCTCCTCGACTCCGGCGGTGAAAATCTTCGATTCCGGCGACCACCGACCTCCTCCGGCGCCGGCGACCGCATGTTGAGATTCGTGGTAAGCCAGCGCACCTCCTGGACATGCTCTCCATCTCCGTTTCTTCCTCTTTCTCTCTGCCCGTGTTGATGCCGGCCGCCTTCTCCACATAACCTCGTCGACGGCGATGCTCCGGCGACCTCCAGTGGGCGCCGCCACCTTCTCCATGTCCGCGCCGACGAGGCGCACCTGGTGCACACACCTGCGCGTCCCGGTTCTTTCTCCATCGCCCGCGCGCGACGCCGCCGACCCGCGGTGACCACCTCCTCCTGGAACGCGCCCGGCGTCGAGCCCCTTTCGTGCGTGCACGCAAGCTTTGCCACGCTGGCGTCGCGGGCCCTTTCGTCAGTCTCTGAGGCTAGCCATCCCCACGGTGAGAAACCGTTTCCCAGATCCAGATCCAAAACGTTTTGCACCGAGCCCCCTGCAATCTTTTCTGAATCAACCCGGCGCCCTTACCCCTGTTGGTTTTCCACAAAACCCCCTGCAGGTTGCCGTCCAGTCAGCGTCTAGTCAGCATCTTCTGGTCCCGCGCGTCAGTGACCCGGGCTAGCCTCTGCCTCGGTGAGAAAAGCCCGGCCCCTTTTCTGTTTTATCTAAAATTACAGAAAATGTGTATATATTGCTAAAATCATATCTTTTAATCTGTAACTCGAAATAAAATGTTTTATATATGAAAGTTGATCAGAAAAATGAGAGGAACATGAATATGCCATCCATGCTTGCTATTGCCTCATGCATCATATAAATTCGTGATAGTTTGCATTATCACCTAATATGGAACATATGGAATATGTGGGATATTATATATATGTTATCCCGGTTCCATTTAACTTTGAAGTAGCTCACTCTTGCCATGCTATGCCATGCTATTCAACACTTAACTTTGACGGTAGATATGCAACTCCAACCTAATTGTTTGTCCGGGGTTCCGACTCCGATTAATACGGATAAGTTGCACCGCATCATCCTTGCCATGTCATGCATATCATCTTGAGCATGCTGGTTCTTTATCAGTAGTAGTAAGATTGCATACGTTGTGTGTTCCAGCATTTGCTTCTTCCCGGATAGGATCACAAAGTGGTGATGTGAGATACGACGAGTACTCCGACAAGTTCTTCTGCAGCTTTTCACAGGCGAGCCCTCTCTCTTCACCTATTATATACTCTCCCTCGCATTGCTATCCTTATGTTGCGCTTCTTTATCGAGTCACGTGTCCTATTACACTTGTTTACCATAATAATCATATATGTATCATTCCTTACCCATAGCCGTTGCTTGATGTTTGAGCCTTGCGAGTCGTAGGCGTGTTTAGGCTCTGTCGTTTATCTCGATCTGTTATCGGGATATGTTGGGTTGTTGGGAGGTTATCACATGCTATATCAATTGTTGGAGATACTCATGCTCTACTTTATTATAACAACTAAAATTGTAAGCAGAGGCATCTGTGAGCCCATTTGCGAAAGCATCGGAACTTTGACTTGCTAATGTCCCCTAGGACCCGAGTTCTTGTTATATGTTCCGAGATTGAGCGCTCTACCCGTACGTGGGGGAATGGGACCCCCATCACCCACTACCTTTCCTCGAGTCTATTTATTGGGAGCCACAACCTTGGTTTTATTTGCCCATATGCACGATGCACGATTTACTTCCTGTTGCCTTCGGGTGTTTATATTCTGTTCTGTACATCATCTCGCGGCAGGTTTAGCGAAAGCTAGGGTTGCGTTGACAGTAAATTCGATCCTTTCTTTGTCCCTCGACTCCCCCTTATATAGGAGGTGGAGCCGAGGGTTTCGTAATACACAAGTTTACAGAGTTCGGGAGGGTTTCTGACCCGTCCCGCAAGATTACAAGTGATGCTTCCTATTACAACTCTAGCTTTCCATAATAGTATCTTGGGCTTCCAAATCTTCTTGCTCTTCGGGTTATGGGCCTTCAATAAACCCCGGGTACCATCTTCGGCAGGCCCATTGGGGATGCCTATGTCACATGGCGCCGTCTTCATGGTTGTTCACCGTGTGTAGCAACTATTACAACTACTTTGAAATAATACTACAACATGAAATATAAAGACAACCATAAGGCTCCTGCCGGTTGCCACAATACAATAATGATCATCTCATACATATTCATCATCACATCATGGCCATATCACATCACCAAACCCTGCAAAAACAAGTTAGACGCCTCTAATTTTGTTGCATATTTTACGTGGTTTAGGGTTTTCGAGTAAGATCCAATCTACCTACGAACATGAACCACAACGGTGATACTAGTGTTGTCAATAGAAAGAGTAAATTGAATCTTCACTATGGTGGGAGAGACAGACACTCGCAAAGCCACTTATGCAATACAAGTTGCATGTCGAACGTGGAGCAAGTCTCATGAACGCGGTCATGTAAAGTTAGCCCGAGCCGCTTCATCCCACCATGCCGCAAGATGCAAAGTACACGAACTAAAGACAACAAAGCATCAACGCCCACAAAACAATTGTGTTCTACTCGTGCAACCAATCTATGCATAGACACGGCTCTGATACCACTGATGGGATTCGTAGCATAGAAAACAAAAAAATTCCTACCGCATGAACGAAAACACAAGCCAAGATCTAATCTAGTAGACGGTAGCAACGAGAAGATCATGAGATTAACCCTCGAAGATTTCCAAAGCCTAACGAGATTAGATCTCGTGGTGGATGTAGTCGATCACTTGCCGCTTGCAAAAGCGCGTAGAAGATCTTGACCGCTTGCAAAAGCGCGTAGAAGAACTTGACGGTGCCACAATCGGGCAGCACCTCCGTACTCGGTCACACGTACGGTGTTGATGAAAATGACGTCCTCCTCCCCGTTCCAGCGGGAAGCGAAAGTAGTAGATCCTCCTCGGAATCCCGGCAGCACGACGGCGTGGTGGCGGTGGTGGTGGAGAACTCCGGCAGGGCTTCGCCTAAGCGTATGCAGGAGAGGTGGTGGTGGAGGAGAGGCTAGGGTTTGGGGAGAGAGGGGGGTGCGGCCAACTCATGGCTTGGATTAGCCGTCCCCCTCCCCTTGCTCCTCATTATATAGGTGGAAGCCCCCAAGAGTTGGAATCCAAGTCTTCGAAAAAAACCCGAACCCAAAACTTGCCATAGGGATGAAACCTACCCAAGGGGGGAATCCCACTCAAGGTGGGACTCCCACCCCTTCCTTGGGGGGGTTGGCCGGCCACCCTTGGGGAGTCCACCTGGGACTCCTCCCCCTTAGTGTTGGCCGGTGATACGTCCAAAACGTATCTATAATTTTTGATTGTTTCATGTTAATATTATGCCTCTGGCACTTGTTTTTGTATTAAGTTTACGTTTATTTGGACTAACCTATTAATAGTTGCAAAAATGCACAATGTTCTTGCTTTACACTTTGATGTGTAGGAATTATCAAAAATACAAGAGAAAACCTTGTTGGAGTCGAATTGGAACTTTGCTGAAATCTGTCGCAGAACTGTTTTCGGAGATTGTCTGTTTGACCCTCGAAGATGACCTCCAAAGGAGTTGGGCCTGAAGAGAAAGTTGTAGATACTTTTCTGCTGAACGTTATGGAGTTAAAATTCGGCCCAATCGACGTTCGGACGCGGACTTTAGGCCCGTTTTGGTGGAACCCTAAAAGGGGTGACGGAAATCCGAGAAGCTAACTCGTGGAGGACTCCTCAACCCACGAATTTCCAGCCACCAAAGCCACGTTTTTGCCTCCCCCATGGATCCCATCTCCATGGGGGAGGGCTCCCAAGAAGCCATGAAGGAGGGAGGCTAAGGGGCGGCGCTCCCCAAGCTTGCCGGCGGCGGGGAAAGGAGTTCCCCGCGCCGCCGGCGCCGCCGCCGCCCTGCGCCGCCGCGCTGCCCCTCTCCGACGTCTTCACCGCCATCTCCATCACCATCTCCCCCTTGTATTCAGTGGTTCATCCTCTCATAAACCTCTGTACCGTCCTATGTAAACATGGTGTTTGATGCTATAATATTTATCCTATGATCTATGTCATGTTTATGTAGTATATTTGTCTTTTGATTGCTTTGTTGAATGTCTATGGTTCATTAGAGTTGTATGTTGATATGGTACTGTCCTTTGGTGTCCATTATACTTGTGCGCGCATGGATCAACATCATAGGGTTAGTAGTATGTGCAAAGGAAGGGGGTAGTCCTGCCGGAGTGACAGAAACCTGAGGGCTCAAACCGGTTAGTTGCATGTATGGGAGTAAGAGGACCATAAACTTAAGGCTATGGTTGGGAAAACCTTAATGCATTGTTAGTATTTACGGATGTTTGCTAACAATCCAATCATATAGTACTTGTAAATCCCAAGTAGTGGAGTGCATGTATATTTAGCCTCTCCCACGTTGAAAACTACATCAAAGACAATGAACTAAATGTCTTCACTAATTAATCTTGGACAAAGCCACCACAATTACCACCACTTTTCCACACTCATGGTACTGTTAGTATATGGTTACTTAGTGTATTTTATTGCTGCAGCACTAACATTTACTTTCATGTATTTATTATCTTGCAAAGCTATCTCTCATACACGTATTGCTACCATAGTTTTATTTCCTAGATAATGCAAACGTTTAGTGCACGTAGAGTTGTATCAGTGGTTGATAGAACTTGAGAGAATACGTATCCTACCTTTAGCTCCTCGTTGGGTTCGACACTCTTACTTATCGAAAAGGCTACACACGATCCCCTATACTTGTGGGATATCAAGATCTTTTCTGGCGCCGTTGCCGGGGAGCCATAGCGTAGGTGAATATTTTCGTGTGCACTTGTTTGCTTTATCTCTAAGTAGTTTTACTTCCTGTACCTAGTTGTTCTCTATCTCTTGTATGGATAGGGAATGCGAATTACAAAAAAAATTAGTTGTACTTCTTATATAAAAAAATAAAAAAATATTTTCAGAAAAGAAAAGTGATTGGAAAGATGAGTAATTGTGAAGTGGGGGTCGACCTTGAACACTTGTGTTCATGCCTGCGAAACCAAACAATTCTTTCTATGGAAGCTTTTCATTAAAAACTTGTAAATAGTGTATATAGTGTATATAGTGTACATATCCTGCTGTAAATAGAATGTATAGATAACCCCTAGTTTGTTATGCAAGTTTGTCACTATGCTGCCTAGAAAACAGATTTCCTGTGCTCCACTGTAGAAAATTTTAAAAATCACCAGAACGTTCGTTAGTTCTGACTTTTCTGATTTGAGGTACGTAGAGAGATCTAATAATTCAATCTTTACGGACTGATTCTGTTAAGACAGATTTCCTGTGCTGTGCTGCAAAAATTCGTGAAAAATCTCTGTATGGCATTTTGATCTGAAATTTTTTTGTGCATAGACCTGAGGTTATGATCTGTCTTTCATTAATCATGAGTTTTTCGATTTGAGATACGTAACTATCTCATTGAGTGACATCTTTACAGAGTGTTCAGTTTTGATAGATTTTATTCTCTTTGTTTAAATATTGTACTTAGGATTCAAAAGTTTCCTTCGTTTTCGACGTACGATTGAAATAATAAGAAACCTGTTATCCCCGGATTTCGGCCAAATCCGGAGACAGGCCGTAAGTGAAGATGGGCTTGAAGGAAGTACATGTGAAGCATCTTTGAAGCGGCCTTGTGCGAAGAGTTGGGCTAGATTGCCCGTGTATCTGTAAATATAGTAAATCGCATCTTAGTTTGGAATTAACAGATAGAGTTTAGCCCGTGCACGGTTAGGTGCACGCCTCCCTTAGAAAGTCCCTTGGACTATAAATATGTATTTAGGGTTATTGAAATTGAGGACAATCACGTTCACAACAAACACAAATCAGGCGCATCGCCACCCCTTCCTTCAAGGGTTTCTTCCGGGTAAGCATCATGCTGCCTAGATCGCATCTCGTGATCTAGGCAGTATACGTTTATTCGTCTACCTTGTGCTACTCGTGCTGAAGCGTTGTTGATGGCGAGTAGCACTACTTATCATTAGGTGTTTAGGGGCTTGCATTGATGCTTTCTTATGCATATCTGCTTGGCAATGCCGTCCCTCGACACCTAGCTGCCCTTACGCCTATCCAGGTGTAAGGGCAGCATCTTGCTTGTTCGTTACTTAGTAGATCCAATCCGTTATAGTTGCTCCTTGGCCTTCAAGGATTAGTTTAATATCTGCATGATTAGGCCTTATGCTGGGGTCGGACGATCCGGTAGTGCGTTAGGTGCTGTTTACCGTTCCTACAAGGGATGTTCCGGGAATTGACTTAATGTTGGTTTTTAGGCCTCTTGTAGGGGTAGTTTTCATCATCTTTCGTATCTGCTAGGCCCAACTACGCGTAGGATGTTCCGGTTATGCGGTGAAAACCCTAAACTGTCGTAGATTGGTTTAGCTTTGTTTTGATCGAGCAGAATCCCCATGCCATTGCAAATCCAACATGAACCATGGGGCGATCGGCTCTTTTGAGCCGATCCACAGGGAAACCTGAGAGCCGATAGGGCTCGTATTTAATGTTTACGTGTCTACCATGCAGGAACACTTGAAGCAATCTAACACCTTCCTGATTGGGTCTCGATCAGGTGGCACGCCCTTGCAACCGCCAGGACGTGTGCAGAGAACTTGCGGGACGACGCGAGGTGCCAGGGTCCACTAAGCGGCCTTGGGAGCCTCCCGGCTCTTCGTGTAGCTTAACCACTGCTCGCCGGTGGGTTTTGGCGGGTAACACATTCTGGCACGCCCGGTGGGACAATCTTCTGCAACATCCACATCAAGACCTGCATCCGAGATGGCAGAAGAACCGATCAAGTACGAAGATCTCCCTGCGGAGCACAAGAAGAAATACGATGAGCTGAAGGCCATCTGTGAAGCCGAACTCATCGGCTCCTTTGAGAAGACCCGTTCGCACGGCATCAAGCTCAACGGAGACACGTGTCCGTTGCCTGGCGTCAACATGGTGGATCTCAGCCACTCCATATGCGAGCCAGAGTTCTCCTTTGGTGTCAACATGGCAGGGCTTGTGAGCCGCCATGGCGAAGATAAAGCAGAGAGCAGCCACTCTCGTGGCAAGGATAAAGTGGAGGCCGTTCCACGCGACCGGCCCCAAGATGATGATAGACGGTACCTGACCGAGGAAGAAGTGAGAAGCGTGCGGTATCAACATCCACTCTCCGCACATCTCCTGAACAAATATGAGCAGCAGTACGACCGACGTCGGCGCTACGACGTAGATGGTGAGAGATATCGTCGGTCTGATGCAGAAGACAGGAGGTACCGTCGGCATGATAGAAACAACGACGGGTACGATCGTCACGCTAGAGGGAGGTCAAGGGAGCAAGACGACATGGATAGGCATTGGGACTGTCCTTTCTTCAAACATTGCTGGGACTCAGGAATGAGCCGATTGCCAACAATCGAGAACTGCCCAGAATGCAGACAGCAAAGGAGGAGGACAAATGAAGTTTCAGTGTTCGAACGTCTAGGGCCTCTCCCACCTCAGAACAAACGAGCTGAGTCATCTCAAGAAGAAGACTTTGAGGAGTCAGATGGAGAAGAAGATAGGTATCACCGACCAAGGTGGTGCCCTGATGGACTCATCCATTCTCAGAAGCGTAGAGTGCAGCGGCTACGAAACCTGGAGGAAGCCGAGGCACAGTACCTGTACACGTTGAGGAAGGCACGGCCCGATCTGGCCGTGAAAATGCAGCAAACATTGGAGACAGAGGCGCGCCCGCCAAAGAAAGTATGGCGCCCTAAACAGACGAAAGCCGATGCACAGGCATCGGCTGATGCCGATGCAGAGGCATCGGCTGGTACAAACATAGTGTCCAGGATCTCGTCAGAGATTTATGACCCAAGATATGGTGAACATACCTCCAGCGAGTCACGTCGCCATGATAAAAGACCAAGAAGTTGCAAACCATCGTCAAGCATTGCAATGGAAAAGGAGGCCGATTCTAGCAATCGGCCAAAGTTATCCTCGACATACGCTTTGCCTGTGTTCAGCATTGACCTAGCAGGCGATGGAAAGCTGGGTTATGGGTTTACATCAGCTGACGAGCTAGAAGAGATCGATATTGGTCCTGGGGATAAGCCACGACCAACATTTATCAGCAAAAAATTAGATCCGCATCTGAGGGGTCTGATGATAGCCTTGTTGAAAGAGTACCCAGATTGTTTTGCCTGGGATTATACGGAGATGCCTGGATTAGACAGGAGCATCATTGAGCACAGGCTCCCTCTGAAGAAAGGATTTCGGCCGTTCCAGCAGCGAGCACGACAGATGAAGGCCGAAGTCTTGGAGGAAGTCAAGAAGGAGATCAAGAAGATGTTGGATGCCGGGTTCATCAGGCCATGCAGGTACGCTGAATGGATTTCCAATGTGGTACCTGTGGAGAAAAAGGATGGCCGATGGCGCGTCGCCATAGATTTTTGGAACCTCAACAGCGCCACTCCAAAGGACGAGTATCCGATGCCAGTAGCAGAGACCCTAATCAATGCAGCTGCTGGTCATAAAATTTTAAGTTTCATGGATGGCAATGCCGGCTACAACCAAATTTTCATGGCTCCAGAAGATATACACAAGACTGCATTCAGAGTGCCAGGCTCAGTGGGCTTGTTTGAATATGTGGTCATGACGTTTGGACTGAAGAATGCCAGCGCAACATACCAGAGAGCCATGAACTACATCTTTCATGATCTAATCGGTAAATTGGTGGAAATTTACATCGACGACGTGGTGGTGAAATCTGTTTCGACGGACGGACATTTAGAGGATTTGCGACAAGTCCTGGACCGAACTCGGAAGTTCGGGCTAAGAATGAATCCAAAAAAGTGTGCCTTCGGTGTGACGGCCGGTCAGTTCTCGGGTTTCTTGGTTCATGAACGTGGAATTGAGATCGGCCTGAAAAGTCAAGAAGCAGTGCGAACGATGAAGCCACCCACCACGAAGAAGGAGCTCCAGTGTCTCATCGGCAAAATTAATTTCGTCAGAAGGTTTATCTCCAACCTGTCAGGACGAATCGAGCCATTCATGGGATTGGTCAAAATCAAGTCTGATGAAGAGTTTCGCTGGGGGGCAGAGCAACAACAGGCATTTGACGATATTAAGGAGTACCTGACCAAGCCACCTGTGTTAGTTCCGCCGCAGCAAGACAGGCCGTTCTACATTTACTTATCAGTGGCTGACACCTCCATCGCATCAGTGGTGGTGCAGGTTTATGATGGTCTGGAAAAAGTGGTCTTCTACCTAAGCAGAAGGATGTTGGATGCAGAAACGAGGTACCCTGAAATTGAGAAGTTGTGCCTCTGTCTATTTTTTACCTGCACCAAGATCCAGCACATCCTGCTGTCCGCAGAGATCATAGTCATATGCAAATCGGATGTCATCAAACATATGTTGTCGGCCCCTGTATTAAAAGGCCGACTCGGCAAATGGATGTTTGCATTATCGGAGTTTGAGATCCGGTATCAACCTGCGAAAGCGGTTAAGGGACAGGCGTTAGCCAATCTGATTGCTGAGCGAATAAACACGGACGTAGCGGCACTATCTGTGCGTGCATGGGCCATGTTCTTCGATGGATCGGTTTGTGATGATGGTTGCGGCATCGGCGTGCTACTCGTGTCGCCTCGGGGGGCAACATACTCCTTCTCTATCAGGTTGGCTGACCCTTGCCCCAACAATGTGGCTGAGTACGAAGCGATCTACAAGGGAATGGAGTTACTCTTGGAAGCTGGGGCTGAAGCAGTTGAGATCTTTGGAGATTCCAAATTGGTGATTTCTCAACTCACAGAGGAATACAAATGTGAGAGCGAGTCACTCTTCCCATTATGGGTACAATGCCGTGAGCTGATGGCACAGTTCAGGTATATAAGCTTCAATTGGATCCCAAGGTCGCAAAATACTGAGGCAAACGACCTTGCACAAACGGCGTCAGGATACAAGGATGTAGCAGATGAAGCCGATTTTCAGGTGAAATTCATGGAACCAGATGATTGGAGAGCCGATATCTTCAATTACTTGAAGGATCCGGCTCGGGGGGCACCTAAACGGATAAGATACAGAGCCACGAAGTACATACTGATTGGCGATGACATGTTTTACAGAACATTGGAAGGATTACTTCTCAAATGTTTGGGACCAGCCGAGTCCAATCGGCTCTTGCACGAGGTGCATGAGGGGGCTTGTGGAACTCACCAGTCGGCTCATAAGATGAAGTGGCTGATTAGGCGCTCGGGGTTTTATTGGCCTACCATGCTTGAAGATTGCTTCCAGTATTATAAAGGGTGTCAAGCATGTCAGAAGTTTGGGAGCATTCAGATGGTACCCGCATCAGCAATGAATCCTATCATCAAACCTTGGCCATTCCGAGGTTGGGGTATGGATATGATCGGAAAAATTCATCCTGCGTCGAGCAAAGGCCATGAATGGGTTCTGGCCATTACAGATTACTTCACTAAATGGGTGGAGGCGGTCCCTATGAAGAAAGTAGCATCGGAAGATGTTATCAATTTCGTGTTGGAACATGTCATTCATAGATTCGGGATTCCCCAAACTATTACGACCGATGGAGGTTCGGTCTTCGTTTCGAAAGAAATGAAAAAGTTCTGCGATGACATGGGGATCAAGTTAATCCGATCGTCTCCATATTATGCTCAAGTAAACGGGCAGGCTGAAGCATCCAACAAGAGCTTGATCAAGCTGATTAAGAGGAAAATCGACGAGCACCCTAAACGATGGCATGAGGTGTTGTCAGAGGCGTTGTGGGCTTACCGCATGTCGTGTCACGGAGCAATAAAAACCTCGCCGTACCAGCTGGTCTATGGACAAGAAGCTGTGTTACCCTGGGAAATTAAGGCGGGGTCAAGACGGGTCACGTTTCAGAATGATTTAACTGCTGAAGAATATGCAGCCCTGATGAGTGACAGCATTGAGGATGCGATGGAACTTATACTATGGTCACTTGAGAAAATCAAGGAGAACAAAGCCAAGGTGGCTCGTGCATATAATAAGAAAGTAAAGCCAAAAGAGTTCCAAGTTGATGATCTGGTATGGGAAGCTGTATTGCCGTTGGGGACGAGGGATAAAATCTATGGTAAATGGTCTCTGAATTGGCATGGCCCGTACAAAGTTGTCCAAGTGTTAAAGGGGAATGCATACATGCTCGAGCAGTTGGATGGCGTGAAGTTCCCAGTAGCCGTCAATGGCCAGCATCTCAAGAAGTATTTCCCAAGTATGTGGGATGATGGACAGTAAGAGATTGAGGCCGATACATGAAATCGGCCAGTAAAAAAATGAAAACAAATAGTAAACAGTGGATTATGGGGGCCGATGTATGAAATCGGCCGGTAAAAGGAAGTATATGTACGACGCAACAGGGTGCTAAGTACAGCCGATGCACGGTCATCGACTTAAGAATAAATAAAAAAAAGCCGATGCGCAGCCATCGACTCTAGAGGAATAGGCTTAATTGAGCAGGTTAACAGATTGGTTTCAGACCAGGGATCATAAAAATCAAGGCGAATCTCCCGGTGGATTTGCTGAGGAGTTTGAATCTGCGCGTTTGTAGTGCAGGCCGATACTTTGCTATCGGCTCTTTGAGCAGTGACTTCGTTGAACAATCGGCAAAGTTAACAAGAAAGCAAAGGTAATTGGGGAATATTTTCTTCATTAGAAAGGGATTTCTTACAAAGAGAGAGCCGATTGCTCAAAGGAGGAAGAACAAAAGGAGGACGGATTGCTACCACTAGCTCTATGCTAAGTGGTCCCTACTCTAAAAGCCGTCGCTGTCCTCGTCATCACCGCCGTAGCCGCCGCCGGTGCTGCTGCTGGCGGGCTCCTCGTCGCTGCTACCATAGCCCTCGATGGGGGCGTCTTCCTCTTCATCATCGACGTCTTCGTCGTCATCCGACCATGCCCAGCCGCGGAATCGCTTCGCCGGCGGCTCGTCGGGAGAGGTGGCGTCCTCTTCTTCTTCCTCGTTGGAGGGGATGTCATCTTCCTCCTCTTCTTCTCCCTCTTTGTCGGAGGGGGTGAAGCTACCCCAGGAGAGGAGGTCATCCCCACTCTCCACCACCAGTTCCCCGTCAATGAGGAACCGGAGGTCGTCCTCCCCATCGGTCAAAGGCAAGTCGCCATCTGACCCGACGAGGGCCTCGGGTGGGCCATCTGGCACCTGGTCGAAGTCCCACTCTGGCTCTTCCCATTGGCCGGGTTCTGGCATCAGCTCATCTGAAGAAGAAGATTGGAAAGAAAGAGCCGATGCAGCCGAGGAGGAGGATGAGGCCATGATGGAGAAAGGTTTTTCGATGGCTAGTGTGGAGCAACAGGATGAAGAAGTAAACTGCTCGATGCGGTTAAAATAGAGGGGGTATAGTGGAAATTTAATGCTTGGGCAGTTTTCGAGGATACGGTGCTAAAGCTGTTAATCGTGCAGAAGTTGAGAAGGCAGGGTATCATGACGAAGAATTCTGCGATTGTTCGGCTCTGCCACGACATGACCCTTCGAAGGAAAAACAGAGTGGTTTTGAAATTATCATTACCAAAACCAGGGGGCATGTGTTATCCCCGGATTTCGGCCAAATCCGGAGACAGGCCGTAAGTGAAGATGGGCTTGAAGGAAGTACATGTGAAGCATCTTTGAAGCGGCCTTGTGCGAAGAGTTGGGCTAGATTGCCCGTGTATCTGTAAATATAGTAAATCGCATCTTAGTTTGGAATTAACAGATAGAGTTTAGCCCGTGCACGGTTAGGTGCACGCCTCCCTTAGAAAGTCCCTTGGACTATAAATATGTATTTAGGGTTATTGAAATCGAGGACAATCACGTTCACAACAAACACAAATCAGGCGCATCGCCACCCCTTCCTTCAAGAGTTTCTTCCGGGTAAGCATCATGCTGCCTAGATCGCATTTCGCGATCTAGGCAGTATACGTTTATTCGTCTACCTTGTGCTACTCGTGCTGAAGCGTTGTTGATGGAGAGTAGCACTACTTATCATTAGGTGTTTAGGGGCTTGCATTGATGCTTTCTTATGCATATCTGCTTGGCAATGCCGTCCCTCGACACCTAGCTGCCCTTACGCCTATCCAGGTGTAAGGGCAGCATCTTGCTTGTTCGTTACTTAGTAGATCCAATCCGTTATAGTTGCTCCTTGGCCTTCAAGGATTAGTTTAATATCTGCATGATTAGGCCTTATGCTGGGGTCGGACGATCCGGTAGTGCGTTAGGTGCTGTTTACCATTCCTACAAGGGATGTTCCGGGAATTGACTTAATGTTGGTTTTTAGGCCTCTTGTAGGGGTAGTTTTCATCATCTTTCGTATCTGCTAGGCCCAACTACGCGTAGGATGTTCCATTTATGCGGTGAAAACCCTAAACTGTCGTAGATTGGTTTAGCTTTGTTTTGATCGAGCAGGATCCCCATGCCATTGCAAATCCAACATGAACCATGGGGCGATCGGCTCTTTTGAGCCGATCCACAGGGAAACCTGAGAGCCGATAGGGCTCGTATTTAATGTTTACGTGTCTACCATGCAGGAACACTCGAAGCAATCTAACACCTTCCTGATCGGGTCTCGATCAGGTGGCACGCCCTTGCAACCGCCAGGACGTGTGCAGAGAACTTGCGGGACGACGCGAGGTGCCAGGGTCCACTAAGCGGCCTTGGGAGCCTCCCGGCTCTTCGTGTTTCTTAACCACTGCTCGCCGGTGGGTTTTGGCGAGTAACAAAACCTCAGTATTACAGTGGCTAAATATTTGATAGATTTTATAGAAATTAGGGATACTTGAACACTTGTGGATTTTATTTAATGAGTACTAACCTACTAATGAGTTTTGTGAAGCTTTATGTGGATGCAGTTTTTAAGTTCCAATCAATATGGTGATATGAGATGAGCAAGAGGATGCAAGAGCTCAAGCTTGGGGATGTGTAGATGGATCCGAAGAGAATATTCAAGAAGATGCAAATATCTAAACTTGGGGATGCCCAAGGCATCCCCCTATTCATCAACCAACATGAGGTTGTCTCCTTCAAACTCAATATTACCCATCCACATGTAAGTATTGTATATAGTTGCTTTTATTATCTTTGGTTTTATCCTATTTAGTTTTATTAGGTTCTTTATTTGGTTCTTGTTTCTTTGTCAGTTTCACTTATAATTGGAAAACAACAAAAAAAAGGGGTTTGAGAGCTCCATCAATTAATCATGCCCATCTTAAATGGCTATAAAGAAAGAGCTTTATGGGAGACAACCCAATATGTTTATATTTCTTTTATTTACTGCTTTGTTGAGTCTTGTAAGTCATTACTACTGTAATGACCTCTCCTTATCATGTTTGTTTTGTTTTTGTGCCAAGAATTGCCTCTAATGGTAAGAAAGTGGTATTTGGGGGATTTGCAATCTTGTTTACTGTTTCTGGTTAGTCACGAGAAAAATCGCCAAAAATCACCAGAACGTAAGTTTGAGCTTCCAATTTAGGAGCATCTTCCCTAGGTATTTATCTAACTTTCATTAGTTCAGAGTTTTTCGAGTTACGCAGCGTAACTATTTTTCAAAAATGAATTTTTACGAACTGTTCTGTTTTGACAGATTCTTGCACTGTTTTGCATTTGCATCTTTTTGCCCACCTTTTTGAGTTCTCTTGATCAAAGAACCTTATTGAAGTTGTGCTACAGTAACTAATGCTTATTAAAATGCTTTTCATATGTCATACTGAACGTTGTAGATTTGATTAATATTATCATTGCACTAATGTCTAATCGCAGAAAAGAATGGGAAAGTTTTTGTGTTGAAGTTTTTCACAGAGAATGAAGGAACACCAAACTCTGAAATATTGAAGAATGGCCAAAGTCATAAGCTTGGGGATGTCCCTGCATCCCTCTTCGTCAATACCCCTCGGTTTGCAAACCTTCAAACTTTGTTTTTTGAGCAACATATGAATTTGACTAAACTTGAAGCGGCTGTATCTTATTATCTATTTATCCTAGCATCAAACACCGGTTACATTAATAAGTGGATCGTCATATATTTTATTTATCTTCTATTTTCAACGTTTACTTGGTTAATGTATATTTGATGAAACTTAAAAAAGATGTGTGAATGATATTGTTTAGTGGTTATGTTTTCTTATGGATAGTCTCAACTAGCTAATAGTGTATATTATGATATTTTGATGTTAACATGCATTGTCCTGTTCATAAGATGGTATGGTGTTGTGGTGTCCTCCTTTGAATGATTCATTTGAATTGACTTGGCACATGCTCACGCATGCATATGACTGAAAAACAAAAGTCAATTAAGCCTTGATGATTTACTTTGCTTCAGAGTTCTTGTATCACTTTTATGCATCTGTTAATTTTATTCTGTCGCAAGCATGATTATGACGGTTATTGCTCTCTTGATTGTCGCTTCCCAGTCTATTGCTAACCTTCACTTGTACTGAGCGGAAATGCTGCTCGTGCATCCAAATTCCTATAAACCAAGTTGTTCCAAAGTGTCCATTATAAATACATAAGCTTGGCATTTCAAACCATTCCAAGTAAATTTTCATGTGCTACCTTTAAAACCTTCAAAGTACTTCTCAATTTGTGTCAATGTTTTATAGCTCATGAGGAAGTATGTGGTGTTTTATCTTTCAACCTTGTCATTTACTCCTGACATACTTTCACCAATGGACTAGTGGCATATACATCCGCTTATCCAATAATTTTGCAAAAAGAGCTGGCAACGGGGTGCCCAGCCCCAATTAATTACAACTTTCATTAATAATTCTCTTCACATGTTTTGCCCCGATTTATCAGTAAGCAACTTAATTTGCAAATAGACACTCCTCCATGGTATGTGAATGTTGGAAGGCACCCGAGGATTCGGTTAGCCATGGCTTGTGAAAGCGAAGGTTGGGAGGAGTGTCACCTATAAATAAAACTAAAGTACATGTGTAAACAAAAGAGAAGAGGGATGATCTACCTTGCTGGTAGAGATAACGTCCTTCATGGGAGCCGCTCTTGAAAGTATGGTTGACAAGGGGGTTAGAGTGCCCAGTACCATTCGTTGACAACAACAAACACTTCCCAAAACAATTTAACTTATGTTTTAAAATAAAAAGCTCTAGCACATGTTAATCCCTACTTCCCACTGCGAAGGGTCTATCTTTTACTTTTATGTTGAGTCACCATCCTTTCTTTGAGCACCTTTTTGAGAGCATAACTGCCATTCTTAGTGTAATATGCTTGTCCCAGAACACGGTTAACAGTGGCATAACTTGGATGCTTTTATCTTTGATATTCTTACTTCTAGTCTTCACTTGAACTTCAGAGGTGCCTTGGCATTTATGTTTTGCTCCACAATTAAGGGCAAGCGAGATACCGCTCTACCATGCTTTACTATGATCATTACAATCTTGTTGATGTTTATAAATTTCATATTATGAACTCTTAGTTGGTTGATACTTTTCATTAGGTAACACGATTGCTAAGTTTTATTATCCATACATCATGCAATTGTTAAAGACCTGATCACATCATTTACAATCAAAAAATATTTTGTTATCAATTACCTACTCGAGGACGAGCAGGAATTAAGCTTGAGGATGTTGATACGTCCAAAACGTATCTATAATTTTTGATTGTTTCATGTTAATATTATGCTTTTGGCACTTGTTTTTTTATTAAGTTTATGATTTATTTGGACTAACCTATTAATAGTTGCAAAAATGCACAATGTTCTTGTTTTACACTTTGATGTGTAGGAATTATCAAAAATACAAGAGAAAACCTTGTTGGAGTCGAATTGGAACTTTGCTGAAATATGTCGCAGAACTGTTTTCGGAGATTGTCTGTTTGACCCTCGAAGATGACCTCCAAAGGAGTTGGGCCTGAAGAGAAAGTTGTCGATAATTTTCTGCTGAACGTTCTGGAGTTAAAATTCGGCCCAATCGGAGTTCGGACGCGGACTTTAGGCCCGTTTTGGTGGAACCCTAAAAGGGGTGACGGAAATCCGAGAAGCTATATAAAGGGAGGAAACCTAACTCGTGGAGGACTCCTCAACCCACGAATTTCCAGCCACCAAAGCCACGTTTTTGCCTCCCCCATGGATCCCATCTCCATGGGGGAGGGCTCCCAAGAAGCCATGAAGGAGGGAGGCTAAGGGGCGGCGCTCCCCAAGCTTGCCGGCGGCGGGGAAAGGAGTTCCCCGCGCCGCCGGCGCCGCCGCCGCCCTGCGCCGCCGCGCTGCCCCTCTCCGACGTCTTCACCGCCATCTCCATCACCATCTCCCCCTTGTATTCAGTGGTTCATCCTCTCATAAACCTCTGTACCGTCCTATGTAAACATGGTGTTTGATGCTATAATATTTATCCTATGATCTATGTCATGTTTATGTAGTATATTTGTCTTTTGATTGCTTTGTTGAATGTCTATGGTTCATTAGAGTTGTATGTTGATATGGTACTGTCCTTTGGTGTCCATTATACTTGTGCGCGCATGGATCAACATCATAGGGTTAGTAGTATGTGCAAAGGAAGGGGGTAGTCCTGCCGGAGTGACGAAACCTGAGGGCTCAAACCGGTTAGTTGCATGTATGGGAGTAAGAGGACCATAAACTTAAGGCTATGGTTGGGGAAACCTTAATTCATTGTTAGTATTTACGGATGTTTGCTAACAATCCAATCATATAGTACTTGTAAATCCCAAGTAGTGGAGTGCATGTATATTTAGCCTCTCCCACGTTGAAAACTACATCAAAGACAATGAACTAAATGTCTTCACTAATTAATCTTGGACAAAGCCACCACAATTACCACCACTTTTCCACACTCATGGTACTGTTAGTATATGGTTACTTAGTGTATTTTATTGCTGCAGCACTAACATTTACTTTCATGTATTTATTATCTTGCAAAGCTATCTCTCATACCCGTATTGCTACCATAGTTTTATTTCCTAGATAATGCAAACGTTTAGTGCACGTAGAGTTGTATCAGTGGTTGATAGAACTTGAGAGAATACTTATCCTACCTTTAGCTCCTCGTTGGGTTCGACACTCTTACTTATCGAAAAGGCTACACACGATCCCCTATACTTGTGGGATATCAGCCGGCCATGCAAGGTGGAGTCCCTTCGGGACTCCACTTTCCGTGGTGATTTCTTCCGGACTTTTCTAGAACCTTCTAGAACCTACCATAAATGCACCGGATTATTTCCAAACTTGGAATATGACTTCCTATATATGAATTTTATTCTCCGGACCATTCCGGACCTCCTCGTGATGTCCTGGATCCCATCTGAGACTCCGAACAAAACTTCGAACTCCATTCCATATTCCATATCTACTTAAAACGACATCAAACCTTAAGTGTGTCACCCTACGGTTCGCGAACTATGCAGACATGGTTGAGACCTCTCTCCGACCAATAATCAATAGCGGGATCTGGAGATCCATAATGGCTCCCACATATTCAACGATGACTTAGTGATCGAATGAACCCTTTACATACGATACCGATTCCCTTTGTCACGCGATATTTTACTTGTCCGAGGTTTGATCATCAGTATCTCTATACCTTGTTCAACCTCGTCTCCCGAAAAGTACTCTTTACTCGTACCGTGATATGTCATCTCTTATGAACCATTCATATGCTTCCAAGCTAATTAGACGACATTCCACCGAGAGGGCCCAGAGTATATCTATCCGTCATCGGGATGGACAAATCCCACTGTTGATCCATATGCCTCAACTCATACTTTCCGGATACCTAATCCCACCTTTATAACTACCCATTTACGCAGTGGCGTTTGATGTAATCAAAGTACCCTTTCGGCATAAGTGATTTATATGATCTCATGGTCGAAAGGACTAGGTAACTATGTATCGAAAGCTTATAGCAAATGAACTTAATGACGTGATCTTTATGCTACGCTTAATTGGGTGTGTCCATTACATCATTCACATAATGACATAACCTTGTTATTAATAACATCCAATGTTCATGATCATGAAACTATGATCATCTATTAATCAACAAGCTAGTTATACAAGAGGCTTACTAGGGACTCCTTGTTGTTTACATAACACACATGTATCAATGTTTCGGTTAATACAATTATAGCATGGTATGCAAACATTATCATAAACACAAAGATATATTATAATAACCATTTTATTATTGCCTCTTGGGCATATCTCCAACACATTATTCACATGTTGGTTGACTTTGTTTTCTTTTTAAGAAAAATAATTTCCTCTCATTGAAATAATTATTAGGGTTGCTATTTATTATCTTTGAGAAATAATTTCCTCTCATTGAATCTTGTTAAGATTTAATTTCCTCAAATAATAAGGTATGAACACATGTTGACCAAGGTCAACACTTCACAATTATCATTTGAGAAAAATGATTTAAATAAGGTATTACACCTCATGCAATTTAGCACTAACATAGTAATAATTTAATATCACCAAGTAATTCAATATGAGTTTATATAAACCAAGGTCCTCACCTCATGTTGAGTTACTTGAGACAAAGATTTAAATGAGAGGATACCTCTCATACTATTTAATAAATAATTTTGGATGATTTAAATGGACTAGAAATAGCCACATAGCCATTATTTATTCTAGCCCATGATCATATGAAGCAACCATGTCATATTTTTACGTATTCAGATAGACAATAAGAAATGTGATTTTTGAGAGTTGGAATCAACTCAAAATCATTTATGGTTAATTTTTAATAAATGTTTGAAGTTTGAAAAGGCCCTGCCTTGTTATTTTTACTACATTATTTCTACAAGGAATCTAGGGTTGAGACCAGTGTAGTTGTTTAGAGAATTTCATAAGGTTTCCAAAAATACAAAATTCATCAAATTTGGTTCAGTAGATTTTATTCTATTTAATTTTGAACATAGCATCTGTAAGGAATTTGAATTAAATCGAATTATTCAAATTTGAATAGCTGGGCTTGGCGGGAAGTGCTAACGGGCCAGGGAGAGAAATAGGGAAATGGGCCAGCCCATCTACGCGTCTTGCATGCAGCGGGCCGCCTGACAGTGATCACTGTCAGCGACGTTTAAATAGCGAAACGGTATGTTTCTCTCTGGGACGCACGATTAGAACATGATCTAACGGCTAACGTGCATCGTCGTCGCCGGCGAGACGCGAGCTCACTGGCGGCGTGGGTAGGGGTTCGGAGAGCTCACCGGTGCTCCGGTGATGGTCAGCGAGGTGCGCAGCAACGTTGTCGACGACGGCGGTTCGCCTGGTACAAGTGACGTCTCCTAGGGCGGCGACAATCTTCTTCTCCTTCTACGGCAGCTCCACGGGGCTCCGGCGTGCAATTGGCGAGCTACGGTGGCTAATGTGGAGCGGGATGTGGTCGAGGAGAGTCAGAGAGGAGAGGGGAAGCTGATGGTGTGAAGGATTCGAGAGGGGAGGGCCTCCTTTTATAGCTGCTCGAGGTGCTGCGGCTCGGTGGATGAGGTCGTCCATGGCGACGTCGCTACAGGGGCTGAGTGAGTGATACGTCTCCAACGTACCTATAATTTCTGATGTTCCATGCTTGTTTTATGACAATACTTACCTGTTTTGCTTGCACTTTATAATGTTTTTATGCATTTTCCGGAACTAACCTATTAAGATGCCGAAGGGCCAGTTGCTGTTTTCTGTTGTTTTTTTGGTTCCAGAAAGGTTGTTCGGGCAATATTCTCGGAATTCGACGAAATCAACGCCCAGAACCTTATTTTTCCCGGAACCTTCCAGAAAGTCAAAGGGGGACCAGAGCGGTGCCCTGGGGGCCCCACACGTGTGGCCGGCGCGGCCCAGGAGGGGGGGCGCGCCGCCCTAGTGTGAGGTGGCCCCGTGGCCCCTCCGACTCCGACTCTTCGCCTATTTAAGCCCTGGTGACCTAAAACCTCGATACCAATTGACGAAACTCCAAAAAGACTCCAGGGGCGCCGCCACCATCGCGAAACTCCAATTCGGGGGACAGAATCTCTGTTCCGGCACCCTGCCGGGACGGGGAAGTGCCCCCGGAAGCCATCTCCATCAACGCCACCGCCTCCATCATGCTCCGTGAGTAGTTCCCCCATGGACTACGGGTTCTAGCTGTAGCTAGTTGGTATTCTCTCCCCCATGTACTTCAATACAATGATCTCTCATGAGCTGCCTTACATGATTGAGATTCATCTTATGTAATCGGTGTTGTGTTTGTTGGGATCCGATGGATTGTTACATTATGATTAGTCTATCTACAAAGTTTATGAAGTTATTGTTGCTGCAATCTTGTTGTGTTTAATGCTTGTCACTAGGGCTCGAGTGGCATGATCTTAGATTTAAGCTCTATACTTATTGCTTAGATTGTATCTACAAGTTGTTTGCACATGTCTATGTCCGGAACCGAAGGCCCCAAAGTGACAGAAATTGGGATAACTGGAGGGAAAGGCTTAGATATGAGGATCACATGTTTTCACGGAGTGTTAATGCTTTGCTCCGGTGCTCTATTAAAAGGAGTACCTTAATTTCCAGTAGATTCCCTAGAGGCCCGGCTGCCACCGGCTGGTAGGACAAAAGATGTTGTACAAGTTTCTCATTGCGAGCACGTATGACTATATATGGGAAACATGCCTACATGATTAATAATCTTGATGTTCTGTCTTAATGCTATTTCAATCCTATCAATTGCCCAACTGTAATTTGTTCACCCAACACTTGTTATTGGAGAGTTACCACTGGTGTAGATAGCTGGGAACCCCGGTCCATCTCTCATCATCATATACTCGTTCTACATGACATTGGAAGTAGTATCAACTATTTTCTGGTGCCATTGCTATCATATTACTGCTACTGCTGCTGTGTTATCTGTTACTACTCGCTCTCATATTACTGCTACTTTCACATCACCCCTGTTACTAGTGCTTTTCTAGGTGCAGCTGAATTGACAACTCGGTTGTTAAGGCTTATAAGTATTCTTTACCTCCCCTTGTGTCGAATCAATAAATTTGGATTTTACTTCCCTCGAAGACTCGTTGCGATCCCCTATACTTGTGGGTTATCAAGACTATTTTCTCGGCGCCGTTGCCGGGGAGGCATAGCTCTACTCATAAGTTCACCCGGGGAGTACACTCCACCTCTCTCTCTGTTTTATTTTATTTTGTTTTGCTTAGTTTACTTTTGTCTAGTTTATTTGTGCTTAGTTTATTTCTGTCTAGTATTACTTTGCTTAGTTTACTTTTGTCTAGTTTCTTTCTGTTTTGTTTTACTTTTCTCATATACCCAAAAATCCATAAAAATTTGAAAACCTAAAAATTAAAAACTGTTGTTATGGAAGAACCCACAACCTATTTGGAGCTTATTGAATTATATAATAATTATAGAGAATCAAGAACGGGAAAAGTTATGAGTCTGTGATAGAAAAATTGAATACAATTGCTAAAATCTTGCTTAAACGCCATGATATAAACTGTTGCTCTAAAGAGGATACTAAACATCTGAAATTTCAATGTGGCTTTAGTGAGGAAGTTTTAATTAAGAACTATAATTGGAATAACTATATTCATTTTGGGTTCGAAGAGGTAGAACAATTTGTCATATTTATGTGAGCCTCTGAGATCAAATCCTTCATATCTAAGAATTATGAAACTTGTGTTGTTTGTAAGGACCTTAAAGATTATGTCTCTTCTATTCTTAATTTTTGCATAGAAAGTTACAGTGATAATCCTTATATCATTGATTATAAAGAGAAACTCATTAATGCACAAGAATGCACTCACAATTTGCAGGAACCAGTGGAAGAAGAAATTGATGAACCTGAAAGCTCATTGGATGAAAAAGAGGAGGAAATTGATGAACCTGAAAGCTCATTGGATGAAAAAGAAGAGTAGAGTGATGAACAAAAGGAGGAAGAATGGATTAGCTACCCATGCCAACCTTCTAATGAGAGTAACTCTTTATCTCTTACACTATTTGATTGTCCTCCATGCTTACCGAAAGAGGATGAATGTTATGTTCCTGTGGATTCTCTTGAAATATTACCTATGAGGAAAACTTGTGAGAATAATAATGCTACTGTTATTCATGATAATCCATGCTACTTTGATAAATCTTATGATAATGCTTTGTTTGTGCCTGATGTCGAAATGCATGATACTAAAGAGTTTTTCTTAGCAAATGTTTATGATAAATCTCTAGATGATGGTCCTATGTTACTTGATAATATTAATTGTACTACTAATGAAAATGGGATTGATGAGGTCTTGACTTTATCTAGGAGTCTCATATCTTTTGAGATTGATCAATCATCTTGTTATAGTATTGATAAAAGTGTTTTTGAAAGTTCTGATCCTATTATTTTTAAGCTTGATAAGAATTATATGTTTATGGATCATGAGAAATATGCTGCATGCGATAGTTATATTGTTGAGTTTATCCATGAAGCCACTGAAAATTATTATGAGAGAGAAAAATATGGTTGTAGAAATTTGCATGGTACTAAAACACCTCTCTATATGCTGAAAATTTTGAAGTTACTCTTGTTTTATCTTCTTATGCTTGTCACTTTGTTCTTCATGAATTTATTTGTGTACAAGATTCCTATGCATAGGAAGTGGGTTATACTTAAATGTGTTTTGAATTTGCTTCTTGATGCTCTCTTTTGCTTCAACTCTTATTTCTTGCGAGTGCATCATTAAAATTGCTGAGCCCATCTTAATGGCTATAAAGAAAGCACTTCTTGGGAGATAACCCATGTGTTTATTTTGCTACTGTTTTGTTGTGTCTTGGAAGTTGTTACTACTGTAGCAACCTCTCCTTATCTTTATTTTGTTGCATTGTTGTGCCAAGTGAAGTCTCTAATAGGAAGTTGATACTACATTTGGATTTCTGCGCAGAAACAGATTTCTATCTGTCACGAATCTGGGCAGGGCTCTCTGTAGGTAACTCAGAAAAATCTGCCAATTTACGTGCCTGTTCCTCAGATATGTACGCAACTTTCGTTAGTTTGAGTTTTCTGATTTGAGCAACGGAAGTACCTTTTAAAAATTCGTGTTTACTGGCTGTTCTGTTTTGACAGATTCTATCTCTGTTTTTTTGCATTGTCTCTTGTGGACTTTAAGTGAGGCTTTCTAGACGTGGAGAGCTGTAGCTAATTTTTTATTGAGTTCTTGCAATGTGTCACTACAGGACTAAAGTGGATTAAAGTTTTTTGAGTACTAACCCCTCTAATGAAGTTTATGAGAAGTTTGGTGTGAAGGAAGTTTTCAAGGGTCAAGAGAGGAGGATGATATATGATTAAGGAGAGTGAAAAGTCTAAGCTTGGGGATGCCCCCGTGGTTCATCCCTGCATATTTCAAGAAGACTCAAGCGTCTAAGCTTGGAGATGCCCAAGGCATCCCCTTCTTCATCAACTTATCAGGTTTCTTCTATTGAAACTATATTTTTATTCGGTCACATCATATGTTCTTTACTTGGAGCGTCTGTGTGTTTTTATCTTTTTTTATGTTTGAATAAATTTGGATCCTAGCAATCCTTGTGTGGGAGAGATACACGCTCCGCTTTTTCATATGAACACTGTGTTCTTAGCTTAATTTTAATGTTCATGGCGGAGTTGAAAACTGCTGCATTTATCGACATTTGGTTGGAAACAGAAAATGCCTCATATTGTCTTGAATAATTTGATACTTGGCAATTGTTTTGAGCTCAATTAGATCATGATTAAGCTCTTGCATCATGTAGTTTAAACCTATTAGTGAATAAATACCGTAGAGCTTGTTGAAATTGGTTTGCATGATTGGTCTCTCTAAGGTCTAGATATTTTCTGGTAAAAGTGTTTGAGCAACAAGGAAGACAGTGTAGAGTTTTATAATGCTTGCAATATGTTCTTATGTAAGTTTTTCTGTACCGGTTCATACTTGTGTTTGCTTCAAACAACCTTGCTAGCCCAAAGCCTTGTACTGAGAGGAAATGCTTCTCGTGCATCCAAAACCTTGAGCCAAAACCTATGCCATGTGTGTCCACCATAACTACCTACTATGTGGTATTTCCTGCCATTCCAAGCAAATACTTCATGTGCTACCTTTAAACAATTCAAAAGATATTATCTCTTATTTGTGTCAATGTTGTATAGCTCATGAGGAAGTATGTGGTGTTTTATCTTTCGATGTTGTCATTTACTTCGGACAGACTTTCACCAATGGACTAGTGGCTTCATCCGCTTATCCAATAACTTTGCAAAAAGAGCTGGCAACGGGGTTCCCAGCCCCAATTAATTAACTTTCATTAATAATTCTCTTCACATGTTTTGCTCTGATTCATCAGTAAGCAACTTAATTTTGCAAATAGACACTCCTTCATGGTATGTGATTGTTGGAAGGCACCCGAGGATTACGTTAGCCATGGCTTGTGAAAGCAAAGGTTGGAAGGAGTGTCACCCAAAAATAAAAATAAACTACACTAAAGTACATGTGTAAACAAAAGAGAAGAGGGATGATCTACCTTGCTGGTAGAGATAACGTCCTTCATGGGAGCCGCTCTTGAAAGTCTGGTTGATAAGGTAGTTAGAGTACCCGCTACCATTCGTTGACAACAACAAACACCTCTCAAAACTTTACTTTTATGCTCTCTATATGATTTCGAAACTTAAAAAGCTCTAGCACATGATTTAATCCCCGCTTCCCTCTGCGAAGGGCCTTTCTTTTACTTTATGTTGAGTCAGTTTACCTACTTCTTTCCATCTTAGAAGCAAACACTTGTGTCAACTGTGCATTGATTCTTACATACTTGCTTATTTGCATTCATCATATTACTTTGTGTTGACCATTATCCATGAGATATACATGTTGAAAGTTGAAAGCAACCGCTGAAACTTAAATCTTCCTCTGTGTTGCTTCAATGCCTTTACTTTGAATTTATTGCTTTATGAGTTAACTCTTATGCGAGACTTTTGATGCTTGTCTTGAAAGTACTATTCATGAAAAGTTTTGCTATATGTTATCTATTTGTTAGCAACTATAGATCATTGCCTTGAGTCACTGCATTCATCTCATATGCTTTATAATAGTATGATCAAGGTTATGTAAGTAGCATGTCACTACGAAATTACTCTTTTTATCGTTTACCTACTCGAGGGCGAGCAGGAACTAAGCTTGGGGATGCCGATACGTCTCCAACGTACCTATAATTTCGATGTTCCATGCTTGTTTTATGACAATACTTACATGTTTTGCTTGCACTTTATAATGTTTTTATGCATTTTCCGGAACTAACCTATTAACGAGATGCCGAAGGGCCAGCTTGCTTGTTTTCGTTGTTTTTGGTTCCGGAAAGGCTGTTCGGGCAATATTCTCGGAATTCGACGAAATCAATGCCCAGAACCTTATTTTTCCCGGAACCTTCCAGAAAGTCAAAGGGGGACCAGAGCGGTGCCCTGGGGGCCCCACACGTGTGGCCGGCGCGGCCCGGAGGGGGCGCGCCGCCCTAGTGTGAGGTGGCCCCGTGGCCCCTCCGACTCCGACTCTTCGCCTATTTAAGCCTTGGTGACCTAAAACCTCGATACCAATTGACGAAACTCCAGAAAGACTCCAGGGGCGCCGCCGCCATCGCGAAACTCCAATTCGGGGGACAGAATCTCTGTTCCGGCACCCTGCCGGGACGGGGAAGTGCCCCGGAAGCCATCTCCATCGACGCCACCGCCTCCATCATGCTCCGTGAGTAGTTCCCCCATGGACTACGGGTTCTAGCTGTAGCTAGTTGGTATTCTCTCCCCCATGTACTTCAATACAATGATCTCTCATGAGCTGCCTTACATGATTGAGATTCATCTTATTTAATCGGTGTTGTGTTTGTTGGGATCCGATGGATTGTTACATTATGATTAGTCTATCTACAAAGTTTATGAAGTTATTGTTGCTGCAATCTTGTTGTGTTTAATGCTTGTCACTAGGGCCCGAGTGACATGATCTTAGATTTAAGCTCTATACTTATTGCTTAGATTGTATCTACAAGTTGTTTGCACATGTCTATGTCCGGAACCGAAGGCCCCAAAGTGACAGAAATTGGGATAACTGGAGGGAAAGGCTTAGATATGAGGATCACATGTTTTCACGGAGTGTTAATGCTTTGCTCCGGTGCTCTATTAAAAGGAGTACCTTAATTTCCAGTAGATTCCCTAGAGGCCCGGCTGCCACCGATCTGGTAGGACAAAAGATGTTGTACAAGTTTCTCATTGCGAGCACGTATGACTATATATGGGAAACATGCCTACATGATTAATAATCTTGATGTTCTGTCTTAATGCTATTTCAATCCTATCAATTGCCCAACTGTAATTTGTTCACCCAACACTTGTTATTGGAGAGTTACCACTAGTGTAGATAGTCGGGAACCCCGGTCCATCTCTCATCATCATATACTCGTTCTACATGACATTGGAAGTAGTATCAACTATTTTCTGGTGCCATTGCTCTCATATTACTGCTACTGCTGATGTGTTACTGTTACTACTGCTCTCATATTACTGCTACTTTCACATCACCCCTGTTACTAGTGCTTTTCCAGGTGCAGCTGAATTGACAACTCAGTTGTTAAGGCTTATAAGTATTCTTTACCTCCCCTTGTGTCGAATCAATAAATTTGGGTTTTACTTCCCTCGAACACTATTGCGATCCCCTATACTTGTGGGTTATCAGTGAGCGGGGCGACGACGCTGCAGTGTTGGCGACGTCAGTGCGCGCACGAAGCGCTTGACGGCGGTGAAAACGAGGCAGTGACGCGGGCTGGCGGGTGATGTGATCGCACGGTCCCGTGGCGGAAGTCTCCGACGATGACGACGGCGAGCGTCCTCTCCGGCGTGTCTGGCGTGTAGCTGGTGACGTGGTGGTGCTAGGGGCGAGGGGAGAAGTAAAATGGAGGACGAGCGTGACGAGCGCGAGCCGTGCTCTGGCGCGCTCCGGGGCGTGTCGTGGTGCGCTCTGGCGCGTGCTGGACGTCAATGGGCGCGTGCGTGCTGGTTCGTGGCTTGCTCTCCTTCGTCGATGGCAAGTACTAGCGTTCTCAGGAGAGTGAGAGGGAGGCTGCTGACATGGTTGTGCACGGTAGAAAGGAGGGGAGAGTGGAGTGGCATGATGGAGTGGTGTCATGCCACAACATGGTCAAAATGTGATGATCTCATGTACTAAACTATGTCTCTGGTGCTTGGCATGTTGCAAGAGGTACAGGAGAGGACTCACGGTGACATATGGTCGATGGTTTAGGCAAAACTCCACTGGATAATAGCATCTATTGAGTTGGCAGCATTGTGCACACCAAGTGCTCGACCAAATGGCTGCAAGAGATGGACTTTGGAATTTTGCAAAGATTTTTTGTGGAGTTGATTCATATAATATTTGAGACACAATGGTGGTGGTGGTGTGCAAAATGAAGTTGGTTTGCAAAAATTCAAAATGGGCCTCATCTTAAATCTGTTTGAATGTTGATACTTTGCTTGATGTTATTTTGAAATCTAGAAAGAATTTGCAGGGGTGTTTTTTACCAAAGTTGTTCACCTTGATAAGTTCTTGGATGAGGTGCAAAGAGTTGGGGTTGTTTGGTTTAAGAATCTCTTAATACAGAGGCTCAAAGTAGGTGTCATGATATAAATGACAGTTTCGACCATTATCTTACACTACAAGGAAAAGGCTTATCGCCGGCGCACCAAAATCGGTTATCCCCGGCGCACTAGAGCCCGCCGTTGGGAACGGGCCGGTGATAATGTCTTATTGCCGGCGCACCAGCCCGTTCGCCGGGGGTAACACGAGTTATTGCCGGCGCACCAGCCTGGTTCGCCGGTGGTATTTTATCCAGGATTCAAAAAAAAGGTCCAATCTAGATCTAGATCTAGATCTAGATCTAGATCTAGGTCAAGTTCTAGTTCAAGTTCGTGACTGTGGCGACTGTGGCACCTCCATCACCGTGCTCGGCGCCGTAACCATGGTTGTCGATGTGGCCGTTCCCGTATGAGTTAAAGGAGGTGGCCGCCGAAGTGAGGGGAGGTCGCCGGAGAACCTTGCCGGAGCCTCGGCCACCAGACGTAGAAGCTCGTCGGAGGGAGGCCACCGGAGGTAGCTCGTCGGAGGGAGGCCACCGGAGGTAGAAGCTCGTCGGAGGGAGGCCACCGGAGGTAGAAGCTCGTCGGAGGGAGGCCGGCTATCCGGAGGTAGAAGCTCGTCGGAGGGAGGTCGAGGAGGTGGTTCCCGGTGAGTATCTTGAGAAGGTTCTTGCCGGAGGGAGATGAAGAAGGTAGAAGAGGAGAAGAGAAAGTGGAGGGAGGAGAAGAGAAGAAGGTGGCCGGAGGAGGAGAAGTGAAGGAGGAGAGAAGTAGAATAGGAGGAGCCTTCCGAGTTGTGCCTATATAGCACAGATGACCGCCGGCGCACCTAGTATAGTGGTGCGCCGGGGATATTTTTTTTCTTTTTTTCATCAAAACCTAAAAGCTGAAAAAAGTCCTGTTTCTATTTTGAATTTGCCGAATCCATTTTTTATCGAAATGGCCGTCGGCCGTTGAATTCGGATAGGAAATTTCGCGTAGATAGATTTTGATATAAAAAAGATTTTCATCGGAGGTCGTATGCAACCAGAAATCCCGTTTTACCGAAAGATGACGCCATTTTGCATAATATATCGAAATTAATTTTTTCAAATTTTTATTGAAGCTAGATTACATAATACATGGGCAGTTCAAAGGATTTTATTTTTTGAATTTTCTATCATTTTCTTTTATTTTTTCGAAAACTGAAAAGGCGATTCCGGGGGGGGGGTGGAGAGAAAAATGTAGGCATATTACCCCCGGCGCACCTCTATGGTGGTGCGCTGGTGGTAAATTGTGTACCACCATAGAGGTGCGCCGGGGGTAAGGTGCCCAGATTTTTTGGGTCCGGCCAGAATTCTTCGAGTTTTATTCCCGGCGCACTAAATATGCTTGTGCGCCGGCAGTATAGGTTCTTCTCCGGCGCGGCCTAACATGGCTCGCCGGCGGTATTTTACCACCGGCGCATGGATTTGCTGGTGCGCCGGTAGTGCTATTTTCATCTATAGGCCTTTTCCTAGTAGTGTTATGTGAGCTAGTTTTGAATTCTATTTTGATTTGATTTCAGTTTCTTTGATTCAAAAGGTGTTCTTAAGGGTTTAGAAACATTACCCAACCATTGGCACAAGCCAAATTGGCCTAGGTTTAGATTTGGCAAAAATGGCCATAAGCACATGTGTGTGATGATTTGTATTTTTCTATTTTCTTCTTTTCTTCTCTTTTTGAGTCCAATGATCATGTCCTAGGGCTTTAGCATCATTGATAAGCACACAAACCATCATCATGGCAATGTCACATAATAATGCATGAGTACTATGCATAGCACATTAATCAATAAAAGTTTTTGTTGGTTCCTATTTTTGAAATAAGGAAATTCATATGATTCATTGCTTTGAAAATTGGGATGTTACAGGTTGCAAGCTTTATGTCTCAATTCATGGTTGGAAGTTGATGCCTTTCAAGGTGCCGTTGACAACGAGAAGATGGAATTTCTTAAGCAGGGTTGGAGGTATCGCGGTAGGTACTCTGGCACTCTTCACCAACAATGTCGAAGGAGGTTACATATTAGGATCATGGTCAACATCGAGATGCTCCCCGTCCGACATGCCACATTGAAACATGGAGGTCCGACTTGATAAGGTTTGGCCCGAAGTGTTCATATTGAGTAACGAGGTGGTGATGAAATCAAACAATAACCGAACGGAAAATAAGTAAATAATGCAAATTGGAGGATAACAAGAAGAGCAAGGTGTATCTCCTTGAATCAAGAACACAAATCAACTCCCATTTGGTGACATGATTTCCATTACCAATGAGTCCACTGATCCCATACATAGAGATTGGCAAGTTCCTTGAGCTCTTCATCAACATCATGCTCTACCTTGTTGTTCTAACCGCTTTTAGTAGCTCCATGAGAAAAGTTTCAAGTGGACCTCGACTACATAACTTTACTCCAAATAATTTGGCCTTCTTATCTTGACTCGATCTCACAAAATTGGATTGACTAGCATACCGCGCATCTAGCATTCTCTTCTCACATCTATCTCTTCCAACTAAACTGATCACTGTTCCATGGAATAGCAACCAAAGATAGAGACTATGCCACGTAAACGAGTAATGCTACATTGTGAAATTTGGAAATTGAGAAGTTAGAATACTTGAACAAAATAAATAAAGCTCAGAGGAGAAAACCTTCAGGGTGTTCTCGGAATGCTGGCCCGCAGGGAAACCTAGTGCCTCTCGCCGTCCTTGTGCCTACGAGCTCATCACACTAAGTCATCAATTGTGCTCTAGCTAGTTTCGATTAAAAAACGGTAAAATGCAAATCTTACCACAAAGTAGAGCACCGGTGCAAGCTCAATTTGTTTATCCTGCTTGACAAGCTTGTGGACTCGATGTTGGCAATCTCGTCATAATCCATATTAGGCATCTGCAATGTCTCCTCTAAATAATAATTCAGTACCTTTATCTCCGGACAAATATTTGATTTGAAAAAGCAACATAATGGTTGAATGCTATCCAAATGAGCT
The DNA here is from genome assembly GCF_022539505.1 of Lolium rigidum. Classification (NCBI taxonomy): domain Eukaryota; kingdom Viridiplantae; phylum Streptophyta; class Magnoliopsida; order Poales; family Poaceae; genus Lolium; species Lolium rigidum. Next base: position 108,301,588 of record NC_061508.1, on the reverse strand, counting down.
AAAGGAGCATTCCAATTAAGCTCGGTCCGATGAATCTCTTCCCACCACTCACGGATGTATCTGTAATGTATCCACTGGGGGTGTCATGGTTGCCATGGTTTATATTGTTCATGGTTAAATACAAATCATAACAGGTAATTTTTCAAGCTTGGCACTCCCACTGATTTCATCCTACATTCCCCATTGCCTGTGATTGTACAATGCCAATCTCTTGATTATTTTCTGCCTCATTATGCCCAACCTGCATATTCTATAATTCATCGGTCTTACTCAACCTCACGTATTCTAGGGTTATGTTTCGATGCTTAAATGCTATACGAATCACTCACTCGTGAAGATGTGTGTGCATGCCCGTCCACTGTGGTGGATTCTCCTAAAATAACCTGAATTGCACCATCATCCATTGTGGTAGGTGGAACTTAACAACATTGTAACAAATCAAAGGACTGTGCATCATCTAAAGATGTGCTTCATCTGTACACATGGGGTTCAAAAGTGGAAATTCTGAGCAGAAAATTCACCATTCACGTATGTCTCCCATTCCACATATGCAAGAAATAAGCGAGTAGAAGGTTATTTGGAATCGTGGAAGGGTAATCAGTGACATGTCATATGGAGCAAAATTAAATTATTACCATCCATGGGTCAACGAGCCGAACTCGTTGTTGTAGTACTCGTACAAGACTTTTGACTCATCTACACAAAAGGTTAAACCTCATCATACATGTGTGCCTATATAGGTGGACACAGAGGGCTGTCACCTTTATGGTCGGTAACTTCCTCCCTGCCCGCTAGCAATTTCATCCACATCCACACAGACAGTAGGAGCATTGGACCGCCAATAGACGAGGAATTATATGTTCTACAACACACCTTGACCAGCTGCATAAATAAGCATTTGCATAAGTACTAAAGAGAGAACGGAAACAATGCAACATTACAAGTAATATGAACCATCCATTACCTATTGGGTCAGTTAGCAAGAGCGCTAAAAACCATAGTGTTCCAACCACTTAACGCCTCCAAACACATCCAAGAAATGTTCTTACCGGTGATATTCGCAAAAAATAATCTGGCTAATAACATAACACACAAATGCATGGTCGTATGGTTGCATTGTACCTCCTCGTCGAATGCATCAGCGGGAATTTCTTAAACCTAAATTTATCCGGGTACATGGCACACCTTGGGGCATGTTAGCGCATCTCCAACGCGGTGACCCATCCCGCGCCCGCGCGTCCGGATGGGTCTAGTCGGACAAAAACCCGGCCCAGCGCGCGGACCCATCCCTAAAACGGATGGCAGCGGCGTCCGGAACGACGCAAACCCGGTCCAAATCTGGGCCGGGTTTGCGTGGCCGCGGACGCGAAAGGGTGGTCGCTCGCGTCCTCCCCTTGTCCACCCGTGTCATAGGCATAAACATTTTTTTTCATTAAAAAGTACCAATTACAAATTTTTTTAGCTACTACTTCTATCCTAATACGTACGGGGCCGGCGGCCTCGCCGGCGACTCGTCGCCGGCTCGCCGTCGGGGCCGTGGATTTGACTCGACGCGGGCGGCCTGTACGCGTGAGGATTCCACTCCAGCTTACGAGCTGGGTGGCGCAGCGGCGGCGGCGGCGGAGGCCTTCATCCTCCTCCTTTCCGTCCGCGCACCTCGGGCGCGCTCGCGCTCCGCCTCCTGCTGCGGCACCATCTGCTTCCCGCATAGCTCCAGCTCCTGCAGGGCCGAGCGTTCCACAGCGGTGCGCGCCTCCAGGCGGACGCGGCCGGCGGCCTGGGCCTCGTGGTTCCCCTGCCGCTGGCGCATGCGCTCTTGCCGGCCGCGCTCCGCCGACGCAGCAGCCTCCCGGGCGCGCCGCTCGGGCGAGGGCATCTGGATGAGGTGACGGGCTGCTCGCCGCTCGGGCGAGGGCATCTGGATGAGGTGACGGGCTGCTCGCATAGCGAGCAGCTCGTTCTTCTGCCCGAGGAGGTCGCCTAATCGGCGGCGGCCGGCCTGGCAGGTGGCCTCGTGCTCCTTCGTCACGCGCGTGAGGTCGGCGAGACGCTCCTCGATGGCGGCGTTGATGTTCGTCAGCGCGAGGTCCTCCTCGTCGACGGGCTCCTCCGCGGCGGCCGCCCCCTCCTCCGCGGCCTCGTACCAGCCGTCCGCGGTCTCATGCCAGCCGTCCGCGGTCGCCTCCACCATCTCCGCGTCCCCTTCCTTCTTCGCCGCCGCCTACGCAGCGATGCGGAGCTCCTCGTCGTCGGCGACCCACCGCGAGTCCGCGCGCTCCTCCTCCTCCGTCCGCGGGAACCTGGCCCGGGCGGCGAGGGAGAGCTTGGCCCACATGGCCTGCAGGGTGTGCGGCATGGCGCCGGAGAAGGTGGAGGGGGAAAGAACGGTGATGCGGTCTGTGTGAGACCGCCGACGTCTTTTATAGCTGGCGGTCTGGCGGGAAACTTGGGCGCGAGCGCGCGCCAATGGCGTTTTCGCGCGCGGGAACCTTGATGCGCGCGGGATCTTTCCCGCGCGTTCCACCGCCCACCATGGCTGTCCATCGAGGCCTGCCATGGCGCAGCGGCGCCGCAACGAAGACGAACCATGTGGCGTCTCTTTGGATCGCCGCGTTGGGCGCCGCGTGCGACCCAAACGGACACGCGGACGCGGGGCGCTGTCCGCGTGTCCGGGCGGCCACGCAAACGGCCCAAAACGGACGGCCCAGCGCGTCCGTTTGGGTCGCTCGGTTGGAGATGCCCTTAGGTTCCACCAGCACACACCTAATGAGTGACCACATCGATTCACGCCATCCATGGCAATTCTTGCTAAAACACACATGGTCTCCTCTGATTGGGAGTGCCAGGATCATGAACACATCCTGGAGAACGACGGTCATATCCCCACAACCAAGATAAAATTGCGAGTCTCAGGCTTCCAACTATCATAGTGTTATGATCACACAAGGATTCATATTTGGTGTCGACCGAGTGACAAGCGTGATAAAAATCAATCTTACTCTAATCATGAGCCTCATCACACGTAAGGGAGTGAAAACCTGAAATTATAAGTTAACATGGTAAGACCATGAAAAAAGTGCATGCATTGCCATCGAGATTAAGCACCTTCTTCTCCTCTTCCATAACCCGCCCACGGTGTTCTTGGTCATAATGGTCATGTATTAGTTCCATCCTACATGTTTAAACTATTCAACTGATGTAAGAACAAAATATGCAAATATTTATTCATGTCAAAACAAAGATGCAAATATTCATAATTTACATACACATTTTATAATTCAAATAGTTGCTATGAGATGACATGCATACACTTAAATTTTGATACATCGAATATGGTATTCTCATACTGAATATATCCACAAACTATCTCTATAGGATCACATATTCATCTTTATATAACTGAACAACTACGCCTAAAATTACTTCCCAATACATTACTCAATTGATTTACATCACATACACATCGTGTAATTTCGTTTGGTTAAATCATAAATCAACAATAAGCTAACAATACTCATACTGAATTATCAACCACAAGTGTATGCATATAAAACACATAAGAAGAATCTCAGTGCCATGTATGGCAGTACGTCAAGTAACATACTAATCAAGAGGGAGGGGATACATCGAGAGTGAAGGGGTGAGACCTTCGGTGAGAGTTTAGGGACACATGATTTAACTCTGGTTGTAGCAGCTGTTAAGCTTCATGCACTAGTCACTTGAACCAAAAGTCCGAACTGATGGAAAGGGCTAGGCAATCTACTTTATACACTTCACAACACCCCCACTCGCGTGTGACGGGAGAAGAGAAAGTCAACACTTGAAAGAAGAAGAGCACACCGAAACAGCGGTGGCTAAAGAGGGGGGCAACAGCAATTTTTAGGCTTAATTGCGAAAACCGGGGCAACAACAATTTTTAGGCTTAATTGCGAAAACCATGTGAAAGCCAAGATTTGAACTTGAGACCTGGGGCTCTGATACCATGTTAAGCTTCATGCACTAGCCACTTGAACCAAAAGTCCGAACTGATGGAAAGGGCTAGGCAATCTACTTTATACACTTCACAACACCCCCACTCGCGTGTGACGGGAGAAGATAAAGTCAACACGTGAAAGAAGAAGAGCACACCGAAAAGCGGATGGCCGGTGTTGCCTTCAAAGCCGGCAGAAGGAGGTGTCTGGATCGAGCTCCATGGCGTCGCTTGCAAGCTCATCGGAGGGTAGGTCGTGGGGGTGGACAAAGGGGAGGAGATGTGGAGACGGAGAAAAGGATGGAGAGGTGGAGGCGGTCGAAGGAGGAGAGGAGGAGACCGTTGATTGGGGAGGATAGGCGATCAAGGGCCAGGAGAGGGAGAAAGAGGGCCTCAGCGGCGGGTTAATCCGAATGAATGGGCGTGTGGGGGTGGGGGTGCCTTAAACCCTAAGAGGACCATGGGCGCCATGGTTACTAGTGGGCTAGGTCAACACATCAAAATAATATGCATGACATGAGTGCCATGTGTGTGCCATATAAAAAGATCAAATTGTGAACATTTTCATAACCGGCTTATTTTGTGATGAAGTTTGAGATAATAGTCATTTTTTCCCTTTTGTTAACCCTAGTCCCTATATGTGATGTGAAGACAAAATAATGAATGACGTCACCCAAGCGACCTGGACGTTTGGGACCTGGCAACGCGCGAGGTTGATATCGCGTCCACTCATGCATGCACGACGATTAGCACTTAATATAGCAATTATCTTATACGGTGTTTTCATGTGATTTGGTTAAGTGTATATGGTGTATACGCACATGCATCAACGCGTGCTATAACTGCAACTTAGGTACATGGTGCAGGCTCCATTTAAAGCCTATCTCCACCTCACCAACCGTGAGAGATCACAGCTCCACCTAATCCTCTCTCTCTCTTGCTCATAAACACGACCGTGGGGGAACAGAGGCGGCCAGAGGAGCGAGCACGACAAGGCAATGGAGAATGGGAGGCAATGCGATGCTTTTCGCCGGTGAGGCACCTGGATGATCCATAGAAGTCTCACGCTTCTGCCTCCAGAAATTTCGTGATTCCCCGACCATATTCTGATCTTATACGCAGGTGCGCTGCCTCTTCTTCTATTTAGCATGGGGAGCAGTGGTGGCCTGCAGCAGTGGGCGGCCGAGGCGGTGGCCGGCAGCCGACGCTCCTCTCTAGTTCGACGGCCGGCGGTGGGCCGTAGCCGACGCTCATTCTCTCTACCTAGCTGGCGGCGGAGGCGGTGGCCCGCAGCCGATGGACATTCTCTCAGATTTTCTTCCTTCCATTTGATCTCTTCGTGATGGCAACTTCCTCTATTGTGATTGGAGTACAAGATCTAATGGGTTCACAACTTCACATGTTGTTCATTCCTTTAGAATATTTTTCATTTACACGGATCTTACTTCAACCTGTGCATTGAACTTTGATTGCAAATTGATTTTGGAATCATGCCTATTTTTCTGTTTCTCTAATCTGTCAGTAATTCATGTGTTAGGATTCTAGTGGGATGCATCATCCCGGTATCTTCTCGGTGAGGATTTGACTTGATTTACTATAGATTTTTTGTTGGTTGTCGTTTTGCATTCATTTTGCTAGTATTTTTTTTCAGAATTTGGCTCGTTGATGATTATCCACTAAATTTGTTCTGAATTATTGATAAAATCATGTTGATTCTTGGGGTTGTTGGGTGAATAATTGAGCTTGCCGAAGATGGTATTTCATTGAATTCATTTTAATTGATGGCCAATGACACAATTAACTGTGGTTCACGTGGATTTTTGGAAATTCAAAGACCTGGACATGTGTAGGCACTGAAAGTTATGAAAGTTACTAGGAAGCAGTGGCGCGGCGGCACGCCGCGCCTGTACAGTTGAAACAAAGGTTTAGACATGATTAGCTCGTAATACAGATATATTCAGATGGAAAAAAGCTCGGCGTCCACGTGAGGAGTGGAGTAGAGAGCCACAGACCAAATCGAGATGGTTGAGAGATCTCCAATTCGTTCGATCTTGGCGCTTGGTTGTGCCGCCATCTAGCCATCGCTCTAGTGGTAGGTGCATAGACTTTCATCGAGCTATCATGAGATTCGTTGCCGTATTTCGGTGCTTGGCAATGGGGTGCCAGTATTGCCCAGAAACAGGGGAAGGCAGAGAATTGTCCGAGGAGGACATGTCAAGGATGTGTGGCGAGGCGGCATGTTAGTACGGCCGTGCGGGGAGGAAATTGGGACGACACGAATATGTCTAGGCGGGGCCATGTGATTTTTGGGATTTTCTTTACTTTTCTATGAGAACGATTCGATAGTCATGAGCCGCAAATGTGTGAAACTTTACATCCGCTAGAGTGCGTTTCACATGATTATTTGCTAAGCGTACAGTTAGCGCTAGATTAGATACATCCTGGCAATTTATTTAGTGGTATCGATCTACTGGTGTGGGTTGTTCTATGTATCATTCGAGCGTTCCTAAGAAAAACAATTGTTTAATAGAACTTCGGTGGTTCTAGCGTTGGCGGAGGGAGTGTGTAGTCGTGTGCCCGGCATATTTTGCATGCTCTGCTGATGGAGGAGTGAAAACGGCGTTCCGCCTTCGTCTCACGCTAGTGTGTAATCGTCGGTAGGTGATAGACTTATCTATTTGTAATTTTTATTGCTTTTGAGCCTTTTTTTACTGCCGTTAATGATCATTTATAGATTGGGGAAATTTTTGGAAAAAATAGAAAGAGAGTATTTACTTGTTTGAAATAATACAGCTTACTGCAGATGGGACACCCAGACTTTCTTTTATCCTGGGTGCGCCTCTTTTGCCAGGTGGAAGACTGGTGCGGTCGGCGGGTTACACGCGGAGCTTAATTTTCTGTCGTTATTGGTAACACTGATACGTGCTGGTTCTCTAGCTGCCTTCTCTCTCTTGTCAATCGAGCACTGGTGCTCTATCTCTGTTGAATGCCACAGGAATGAGAGCAGCGAGGCAGCAAAATATGGACGACAGTGGGTGTCGCCGTGTCGGACGGGCTCCGGCGCGCGAGTATGCGTGGATGGCGCGGTCACCAAGGCTGCAGGAACGGCGCCGCTGAGGCGGAAGATGGAGTGCCGGTGACGGATCCAGTGAGGAGAAATGGATGACCAGAGCAGCAAGTGAAGGAAAGCTGGCACCGACTGCGCAGACACGGTCGTCTGCTACTCATTCCTGCATATGCAAGGTAAGAATACTTTGCAATTAGATGAGGATGAATTGGGAGGCTTCTTATATTTATCAATAAAATAGCCTGAGGACAGCCTCTAGTGCTGTCTTTCCGTAGCCATATCATAGATCTAGAACAACTATGTGTTACAGTAAGCACATCTTCAAACTGAAATTATCTTGCAAATAGACATTCAGGTCCTGGTTTTTGTGGTATTTTTTCTGCAATATTTTTTACTTATAGCTGTTAAAATAAGTATATATTATGGATTTATGGAGGAATTTGTAAGTACAGCGTAGTCTTTATTCCAACCAAATATAACGATAGAATAATTTGTCGACGTTTAGATATACCAATAGCTGAGCTAGAGAAGTGTAATTTTGGGAGATGCGTAGCGCTGGCTGCCCTTCAATCTGTGTAGCTGCTCAACTGGACAAACTTAGATAAATAAAAATAGAAAATTTGGTGTGCATAGAAACAAAACATAGAGAGCACACAGACTGTTTTTCAATGGTGTAAGATTAAAATCAGAAAGGCCACTATTTTACAGAAATAGTAAAAAAAACAACACATTTTGATTGAACATGTACTCAGCAATTTACAATACGTCTCACAGAAACGAAACAGAGTTCCATCAAATGGAAGATACAACACCATGATACATCATCGGGAAGCTTGTAGTTGGTACATAATTGATTGGACCGTAGCCCTGCAATAAGTAAAAAAAGTGCTCAACAACTGAAGTTTTATTAGCTCATGTTGATACAAAGGATTCGGCATTTGTAGTTGTAATCCATATAAATTTGCACCAAATCCCTCAGACACAACAACAACAACATCTCAACTTGCAACGTAGCTAGCATGACATCTACCTCAGCACACCACACGATGCAATTGTATTTTGTGATTGATATGCCACAATCATCTGTACCGTCATTGGTCACTGGGTCATGTGATTCTACTAATCCGAAAGGACCAAGTATGAACTCAATTACCGGCACAGAACTTACAGGGCGAGCCTGTTATCTGAAGCGGAACCAGCTAAGTAACCACACACCCCACTGATCCATATTTAGGTGTCCATTGAATAAGCACCATCTCCCCCTTACTGATCCAATTTTCCATTGAAATAGATAACATCTTATACAATGAGATGAAAGGATAGTCCTTGTCAATATAGAGGTCAATATAGAGAAAGAATACTCTAATTCAACCTCGGACATGCACATATGAGCAATGTATGGGTCTGGATCAGGTTGTAGAACTGGTGCAGAGGAATATTTTCGAATAGCATCATTGTCAAGCAATGTTGGTGCAATATAGCACTCAGATGGGTGAACCACATTTGCCGAAGACACGGTAGGTGCAATGGGATACCTATGCCTCTTTCATACAACATGCAGATACTGTGCCTTCTATACGAATAACAGTATATCTAATTAAAAAGAGATGGCCGGTACTGTTGCCTACAAACCAAAAGCCGCACCCACTTTGGTATTAGGAACCTTAATTGCAGTAGCATCTAGTATTCTTATTAGTTTAAAGAACAGAAAATGCATGTGTACCCAGATGGATCATCCATACACCTTGTCTCTTGATCAACATATTATAAGGCACGGTACGGCGATAGCACTTGCTGAGTGATAGTAGTTGTTAACATATGTAGATATAGGTTCTTCAGGGCAATGATCGCTCGCTGATTGGTCGTTAATGACGGCCCTTAGATGAACTGGTACATCAGCTGAAAAAACCCGACAGGGAGACCCTTTGATACATAAATTCGTTCCTCCAAGATTCTTCACCTGCAATGCCTCTCGATGGCGAGGAAAAGGACGAACAACGTTTTCATAGGTATACATGGATGGTTACTGGTACTGTGTGAAACTGGAGAGTGGTTCTACCACATATACATAGTCAAGTCTTGCACATGGTCATGTATGCTGCTGACAATTGCTCATAGAAGTCAATATTGCCTATGGTTTAGGCTTTTAGCAGAAATAGATACCTCATTTTTGTTTTCCTTTTCGCACCAACCATCTTTAGTCCACCATAGATTCATACAAACTGCTTCAGGACGAATAGATTGTTCCTGGTTGAACATTCAGAAACATGTATATCAAATAGTACCACTGCATTCGTGAGAGTGATGGTCAGTTTCCTATAGCCAGAAATAGGTACATGATGCATATAGTATCGATCCAAGATGACCATGCATGCTAATAAACTATGCAGTAGTTAATATCTGCCACCATCTAATAAGCTTAAGTTAATGCATAAAACAATTCAACATACGGTAAATAATGGATGGAGCTTCCTATCTAGCTTCCTTTGACAAAATAAAGACAGGAGATTTTGACTGATTAATATAAATATGATTAGTTTAAAGAATAATTACCTGCATCCATCCCCATCTTGACATGGATTCTTCACCAAACACGACTAATCTAATCTACCGGCAAGAAGTAGCCCCTGTCCAACATTAAACAGATATAAATTAAGAAGACAATGTCCAAATAAACTCCACAATAATACCTAGTACGATCATCTAATTGCACTTCACAAAACTAAAACCACTTTGTGTATCTCTATCCAGACAAAGGTGAACCATCCATCACAATGACCTTGCTCCAGAAGATTGTACATTTTATGGTAGATCTGCGCGATTATGAATGGTGATTTATCTGAACATTGCAAGCATGAGCCTGTTTCCTAATTAAGTAACCATTAATTTCTTGACTACCAACTCCAAGCAGCAACGGAATATCATTCGACGGATTTTTTTTTCTCTCGAGCGCAGATACAAAAGATAAGAGATCAGAAAGTATCATAACCATTACCCCTCCTAGTTTGTAGACAAAACCTTTCGGTACATCTTGTATAAAATTGTAAACCCTTCTAGATTCTACTCGGATATTTAGGAGATCCCCAGATTGGATCATCTTCTACTTTTCCATGTCAATAATTTTGATAGTTGTTTGGCCTTTTTTGTGGCGCTGATGAGTACAACAAAGATATACTGGAAGTGGACCAACTTCATCCAACAATCACCAATTTAGAAGAAAGTATCAGTAAAGGGTGCAATGTCGGCTACCTGAATTATTGATTCACATAGGAGATGAAGTTGTCGGCAGGCAGGTTGTCCTTCATGAACCTGCTCCACAACACACAACTTGGTCGGCGAACATGGTGTCGATGACCAAAACGAAGGAGATGTGATGGTTCCAGGTTGCTCGACGACCTCGACCATGAAATTGTGCACATCCACGCCAACTCCGGCAATGCCGCACCAGGGAGGCACCGCCCACCCGCCGGCCTGGAAATAGGGAGGAATCTGGAGCGGCGCGTGCGGCCGCCCATGGAGCTCATCCACCGGCCCAGATTTGTTCGTCGCCGCGTCGACACTGACCTAAGGAGACGTTGCATCAAGGGGTAGATCCGTAGATGCATCCTACGGAGCAATGGCTGGGCAGGCTTCTCCCATTACCGTGTTGCCTCGAGAGAGGGAGGAGGGCTCAGGTCCTCCTCCGCCTCGCCTGCCGCCTCGGGAGGAAAGAACAGCCTAATGCCTGCTAGAGTGCTAGGTAGCACGGTGGCCAGGGAGAGAAAAAATTGGGGTATCGGTGTGAGAAGGAGGCTGGGGCGGAGCCGCTCGGCCGGAGAAAGAGGAGCGAAGGGAGGGGATGATACGTGAGAAGTTAGAAATTAGGAGAGTCTTCCAGAAAAGATACATGTGCCAGGATAGGAGGACGTTTCACATAATCGAGCGGAAGCCACCGCTGTAAACGACGTAATCACCGGAACCACCGAGAGAAAAGGCCTGGGAGCCGGTAACCGGTAACACCCTCGCCCAAAAAAAAAAGAAAAATAAAAAAGACCGATCGGTTGAATAAAAGAGGCAATTAAAAGAGGGACTACGCGTCGAACCGTGACTGGATTAGCGAAAGGATAAATAGCCTATCTACAGTAGTAGCGTTGCTGTGAGATCAGTAAATTGACTAACTTTTATATAGGGTATAATATTCAGTTGAGATGCATACGTATTCCATTATATCAAAGCTGAGTACACAGAACGTACACACCGACACGGAATGGTCCAGAAGGACACGTAGACCCGTACAATTTGCAGAAAGAACCCCAAAAGAAAGAAAAATTACACAGTAGTCCTCGGGGAACTCTGCACCAGATCCGATCCACCGCCGAACTCCGGCGCCGCCACGGCGAACACCAAGAGAGGGAGCGGCAGAAACCAACATGCCCGAGGTCGACGCAGCTCCATCGCCACACTTGGGCTTTCAGAACCTCAATAGCGGAGCACCGGAGATGCTCACCTTGTCGTTGGGGCTCGTCGGTCGGGGCCCAGCCCCAAGCTCTTCGTCGACCTCCAGATCCGGCCAGCCTCGTCGAACGACGTCGAGAGAGAGCACCAGATCCGCCTGCCACGGACCAGCAGCCCAGCACGGACCACACCACCTCGAAGACCAACGCCAGCCCGACGAGGCCAGCGATGAGAGCTCCTGTACAAATCTCGTCTTCCCGACGGCGGCGGAGGAGACGCCAACGTGACGAGGACGAAGACGAGAAGCAAAATCCCCCGACGAGATCCCCGCCGTCGCCTCGACGATCTCGCCTGGGAAACCTAGATCCACGGCTCCTCAGCGACGCACGACGGCGCCGCCAAGACGGTGACCCGGAATACCTTATTCGCGGCGGCGGCGTCGACACCGACCGAGCACCGCCCTCAAACCCTAACCTACACCTATCTACACGCCGGCCAAAGACCACCGAGGCTTCCTCCCCCACCCCCCGCCGCCGGAGCGACGAGAGGCGAGGGAGAAAGCCCCTGTCTTCAGCGGCGGCGGACGGGAGGAAAGTGGCTCTCCTAGTCGCGTCCCTTATAGCCTGGGAGAGAGAGGTTGAGGAGAGAGATAAGTTATATTCAGTTGAACAAATGTTAATTTACAATTGAGCTAGATGAAGCTATTTCCATTATGAGAAAAGATCCTTGTGTTCTTGTAATCTCGGAATACTTGGTAATTCTTTTTTCTCGGAGATATCCTAAAATCTTTCAAAATGACCCAAGTGAAATTCAGAAACTTTTTATGCAGATTTTAAAAATCCAGCAAGTAAAGTAGTACATCACTTTTGCACGGCGGCCGGAGAGGACAGGTTGGTGAAAGGAGAGTAGCCAGGTTGGTGAGAGACGAGTTAATGTGAATGCATGTTGTCAGGGTATGGTGGAAATACGGATCAAATACCTGATTGAAATACGTACCGTGTCAGACGCGTGGTGCTGTCTGATTGGGTGGTTTTCATCCTCACGCGTTGCCAGGTTCCGTTCACCATTTTCGGTCACCCAAGTACGTAGCATACATTGGAGCATTCGGGCTTTTGACCGCCAGTCCAAGGCTTGCGTGTCCCAGATCAAAAAAGAAGAAAACAAAAGTTGGGGTGGCGTTCACATGCATGAGGGTGCGGTGGAGGCCGCATTTGCCCGTGTTCTCCTGATCGCACACACAAAAAAAAGCTAACTAGCTTTACAGCACATGGAGCAGAGAGATACGGTAGCAGTGTAGCACACTACGTCAGATAAATTTCAAATTCAAATATTCAATCTCTCCTTCTCTATCTAGCCAGTCGAGCGCCAATCGATCCTTCTTCTGTCTACCACCTGTTCCCGTCCATAGAGAGGAGGTAGGGTATCCGCCACGCCTACATAACCAGCCAGCACCCCAAAGCCAGCCGTTGGACGTTCCGCTCCATCCCCTCCCCAGCCCCCACTGTCCCTAGCAAGCCGGTGAGAGCAGCGAACGCCATGGCGATGCTCAAGAGAATTGCCACGGAGCAGCTCCAGCTGCTGTTAATTGTCTTCCTAATGGGCAGCTTCTTCCTCATGCTCCCGGCCAACCAGCCCAACGCCTGCGAGAGGGACTTCCACGCCCGCGTCTTCCGTACCCAGCGCTTCCTCCTCCTCACCTCCCTCGCCTCCGCCTCGATCCTCCTCTTCGTGCTGCTGGCGGTCAGCAGGGCCGAGGCAGCCGGAGCCAGGGCCAAGCATGAGGCCGCAGCCGTCGTGAAGGGGGTCGGCGCCAAGGCGGCCAAGTGGAAAACGGTGTCACTGCGCGCGCTCCTCCTCCTCGCTGTGGTCCTCTCCTTCGCCGCGTCGCTCCTGCCGTCGTCGCCTTCGATGATGGGTTCTGGTTCTGGACCGGCTGCAAGGCCCACCACGCCGGGTACAGCGCGGGCTCGTCCACAGGAGCGGTCTTCATGGTGATGATGACGCTCGCGCACGGGCACGGCTTCTCCGCATGGATCGCCGTGTGCAAGGAGGGTTGCTCCGGTGCTCCCCCCTAAATGTAAGTTGAAGAGTCATAGTTAGTTTTTTCGTGTGTTACGTCCGCCGAAACCCATATCTATATATATACCTACTAATAAAGGAAGGAAGGTTTCCGTGGTTTCGTCCGTTTGGTCCGGTTGTTTCCTTCGTCCGCCGTTCGTATCAGCTAATCGCGAAAAACCATCGATCGTAAAACGGATTGGTTTGGCATCGCCTTCCTTTTGGCCTGGGATTGGGTGTTGCCTTCCTTTTGGGCCTGGGATAGGATTCTCCTCATGGGCCTGGCATGTCTATTGGTCAGAAACTCAGAATTGCGGAATTACGCTTTCGTCCATCGGCAGTGCGCCTTCGTATTGGTCTTGTTTGTTTCGTGTCGTGCGTCGCTCGCAACGTTTTGTTCCTAGAGTCAGAAGCCTAACGGACCACGTGAGCCTGAACCGTTCACGTCAGAATCGTAACCGGGGAGGATTATTCTCTGCTGCACCGTACCTACACGCGCCGATGGAATCGTAACAAGCAAGTATCCTTATCCCTGTTCTCTCCCTACCAATGCAGTCTATTTATACTGCAAGCCGCTATCGCACTAGTAGGAAAAGCCTCATCAGTGGCGCACCAAAAATGGATTCTGTGCGCATGAGAGGTGCGCCACAGAAACGTCGCCACAAAAATAAGGTTTCTGTGGCGCACGTGTTCTTAGGTGCGCCACAGAAAAGCGTGCGCCACGGAATTGGTTTTCGATGCGTCACGGAATTTGCTTGTATTATCCACGATTTTGTGCTGCCTCGCTATACACATGCAGCTTATAGACAGCAATATACGGATATACAGAGTTATATACAACAACATTCGGATATAATATAAATATCATGTACATTGCACGGATATAACATAGACATCATCATCACATTACTTAGAGCCCGATCGAGATACATATATAGTGGCAATTAAGTGTCAAATGTTTTGCATACAACTCTTAATTCATACAAAATTCACAATTTTGAGATACAAAGTAGTCTTCATCCGGTTCCTCCTTTGCTCCCTCATCTCTACCCACCAGGCTCGCTTGCATCGGGGTCCTTCATCCAGTTCCTACTATGATGAAAATGGAAGAAAGTGAGACCAACAAGTCCGATGCACAAGAGAAATGGAATAAATGCCTCATACATTGTTGGTCAACACAAATATTAACATTCAAGGACGGTGTAAGTGAGACCAAGTCCGATGCACAAGAGATTGATATTTGTGCTATCTTACCAGGCTCACTTACGCCGCCCCCGAGTGTACGGTGACCAAACATTTTAATCATCGGCATTTTGAAAATCTCAAAGCAAATGGAATGACAAAATGGAATAAGTGCCTCATACATTGTTGGTCAACACAAATACTATGGTCGAAACCATAGTTGCAGTATACACCGCAAGTATACTTTGCGAAGGGCCCCTTTCCCGGCCGCCGTTCCGTGAACGGGTGCTTGACGACACAACGACGCCGATCCGCCTCTCCGGCGCGGAACCACGGCAGTCCCTCGCCGTCCAGCTGAACGAGTCCTTGATGCAAAGACCGTGCCGGCCTGCCCAGCATTATGCCGGGCCGTGTTGCCGCGCTTCAGGCCGTGTGTCCCGCGCCTGCATCGCTCGCTTCTTGCCCGGTGAACCAATAGATCGATCGTTGGAATAAGGAAACCGATGACGGCCGGTCGCAAGATTAAATTGCGATCGGCCGTCATCGACTTCCTTATTCAAACGATTAGTCTATTCGTTCACCGGGCAAAAAGGCGAAGAGTGCAGGGCGCCTGAGACACGTCCTGAAGCACGGCAACAGGGGTCGGCATGATGCTAGGGAGGCTGACACCGTCTTTGCATTAAGGACTTGTTCACGTACTGAACGGCGAGAGAAGAAAAGTGGTGATGCACCGGAGAGGCAGGTCGGCGTTGTTATCTCGTCAAAGACTCGTTCACGAAACGACGGCCGGGGAAAGGGGGGCCCGTCTACAAAGTATATTGCGGCGTATAGGTGACCAAACATTCTAATCATCGGCACTAAAATGGAAGAAAGAGCCAAGTGGTATCTCAACTAGATATCATATGCCTCATACTTTGTTGGTCGAAAGAAATATTAATATTCCGGGATGGGGTCAGTGAGGCCAGGTAGAATGCACAAGAGATTGATATTTGTGCCATCGCACCAGGCTCACTGGCCCCACCCCGAGTGTACAAGTGACCAAACAATTTAATCATCGGCACTAAAATGGAAGAAAGGCCAATGCAATTAAGAAGTAGCTAGTATGAACTAAATGGAATGCCTCATACTTTGTTGGTCGAAACAAATATTAACATCCCGGGATGGAGTAAGTGAGGCCAGGTAGGATGCACAAAATATTGATATTTGTGCCATCACACCAGGCTCACTTGCTCCACCCCCGAGTGTACGAGTGATCGACCAACCATCTAATCATCGGCAAGTACAAAAACACCAACAAACCAACAACCATGGTGACATAAGTCAAGATGCTCAAACACACATAGCATGCATGGAGCAGATGCTCCAAAGGGATTATTCATCACTTGGTATATAGACCAAGTGATGCTGGCAAAAGAGAGGCCAATCAAGAACCAAGTAAATCCAAGTAAGTGATAGATATGCCTAAACAAGCAACAACACATAGCATATCCCAGCTAACCGGATGAGACAAGTCTTGGTAGCCAACCGAATCACCTAGCACCACCTAGCCTTTTAAAACCATCGAAACAGTCCTTTTTCTTCAAAGGATACCACAGTGGCATTCATTTGCATGATCCCCTACTGTGGATATCTCTATTTTCATCAAAGCCAACAAGAAAAGGATACCACAGTGGCATTCATTTACATGATTCCCTAATGTGAATATCTCTATAGTAGCATACCATAAGCTCACAAGAATCCATCAAGTAAATCTTCACAAGGATACCATAGTAGCATAGTAGCATACCATAAGCTCACAAGAATCCATCATTTTCTTCACAAGGATACCACAGTAGCATACCATAGTAGCATTTCATGCATTTAAATGAACCAAGTAGCATCAAAACCAACCAAATGTCCAACTAGCAAGCAATACCAAGTGAGCAAATCTTCATTACCTTGTACAGAGTTCGGACATGGATTTATTTCCAACAAAGGATGGAAATCAAATTAACATCATTGAATTAAATTGAATCATTACCATCACATGGTTCATCAATAACAAGTGGCAGTAAACCTCCACAAACAACAGGTACATATGATCCAGTAAGCCACACAGGCATAGCAAGTGATATAAGTTGACAATAACCACTAGCAATCCAGGCTCCAAATGGAACCTTTGGAGCAGATATATAAAGAGCCAATATAGCATGTCACTGCTAGTAGCTGGTGTTCATATAGCATGTCCATTTAGTACCAAGCATAGCACCAATTTAGTACCAAGCATAGCACCAATTAATCAAGCAATATAGCAGCATCAGTAACAAGCATAGCACCAATTAATCAAGCAATATAGCAAGCATCAAGTAATAAGCATAGCACCAATTAATCAACTATAGCTCCATCAAGTAACAAGCATAGCACCAATTAATCAAGCAATAGCAAGCATGACTCGCACATGACACTTCACTAAAGCCAAAGCTTCGAGTAAAGCACTTAATCAAGGCTTTCATGCAATGGCTTGACAGGCAACAACCGCAAGCAATGGGATCATAATTCAATCCATGTGCACATACCGGATAAATGGCATCAATGGGATCATAATTCAATCCATGTAATTAGCCAAGTTATACGAGAATAAGAAAAGGGGAGCACAACAAGATTTCATCGAGCACAACAGACAGCAGAAAATCACAAGAAGCATTTCATCGAGCACTTTGTGCTCGCGCGGGAGAGGAAGAGGGAGGGGAGGGGAGGGAGCTCACCGACGACGACGGCAGTTGTGGAGGAGCTCACCGACGACGACGGCAGGGGTGGAGGTCGCGGCGGCTGTTGACGTCAGAAACCCACCGACGGGCAGCGACAGGTCAACACAGTAGAGCCGGGAAGAGCCTAGAGCTGCGGCTGGCTGAGACCCCTCCGAGCGACGGCCCGCAATGCTCTTCTGGTCACACGTCCGATGCTGATTGCAAGGGCGTGCCACCTGACCTATACCTGGTCAGGAAGGTGTGGATGATGCCTCGCTTAATTTCCTGCAGGGCACACACGTAAACGTTAAATACGAGCCTCGATCGGCTCTCAGGTTATCCCGTGAATCGGCTCGTGGAGCCGATCCACCCATGATTCAGACGGGGTGTCCGAATATATGGTGGTCCCGCTTGATCATGGTAAAGCTAATGAGATCTACGACGATGTGGGGTTTTCACCGCATAATCGGATCGTCCTACTCTAGGTTGGGCCTCGCAGCCACGCACGGTGATCGTAAGCCAACCCTAACCAAGGCCTAAAAACCAACACGAGGTTGATCCTCGGAACATCCTGCTTAGGGTCAACGAACGACACCCTACGTGCCGCTGGATCCTCCACCCCTTTGTAAGGCCTAACTATTGCAGATATTAAACTAATCCTTGTAGAACAAGGATCAACCGTAACGGATCAGATCTACTAAACTACGATCAAGCGGGTGCCGCCCCCACACCCGAGATAGGTGCGAGGGCGGCTAGACATGCAAGGGTTGCACTACGTAAGCATGCAGCATGAAGAACAATGCTAACCCTAACACATCTATGATAACTACGTTGCTCGCCATCAAAAACGCTTCAGTACGAGCAACGCATGAACAACGCAGGCAGGCTTGTGCTGCCTAGATCGCAAGATGCGATCTAGGCAGCATGATGCTTACCGATAGAAACCCTCGAGACGAAGGAGTTGGCGATGCGCCGAGATTTGTTTGTGGTTGAACGTTGGTTGTTGTTTATTCCATAAACCCTAGGTACATATTTATAGTCCAGGGGACTTTCTAATGTGGGCGTGCACTAAACCGTGCACGAGATAAACTCTAACTTCTAAACAAAACGTACCCTAACATATTACAGATACACGGGCAATTTAGCCCGAACTCGCGCATAAAGGCCGATTCACATATTTCTTGTTGCGCATATCTTCAAGTCCATCTTGATCGCGGCCCACCTCAGTTTTGGTCAAATTCTGGTGATAACACATGCCCCCCTGGTTTTGGAAATGACATTTCCAAAATCATTACGCTTTTCTTTCGTCGGGTCATGTCGTGGCAGAGCAGAATCGTCGCAGTATGCTTCATCATGACGCCTTGCCTTCGCAACTTCTCTGCGCGATTTGACAACTTCGGCACCGCATCCTTGGAAACTGTCCGAGCATTAATTCTCCACTATATCCTCTGTTATTTATCCACATCGAACAGTTCACCTCTTCACGCCCCTTGCTCCAAACCAACCATCCATCGAAAAAACCCTCTTCCCCTACAGCCATGTCTTCTTCCTCCTCCATCCAATCCTCTTCCTCGAGTGAAGGAGAGCCAGAGGTCAATCAAATGGCCATCTACAATGCTCTCGCGCCTGAGCATTGGGATGCAAGAGAATGGGACTTCTCCATCGAGTCAGAAGCCGACGAACCCCGCACCATTGGGGAGGAAGACCTCCGGTTCCTCGTCGACGGGGAGCTGGAAGCGGCGTGCGCAGACGACCTCCTCTCATGGGAGATAGATCCTTCCTCCGACGAAGAGGAAGAAGAAGCAGAAAAGCCAGACGAAGAAGAAGACTCCTCCGACACCGGGTACCCGCCGGCCAAGCGCCTTCGCGGCTGGGCTTGGTCTGATGATGATGACGACGAGGAAGAAGCCTTCACTGAAGGTCACAGTAGCAGCAACGAGGAGCCCCCCGGAAGCAGCACCGACGGCGGCTATGGCAGTGACGACGAAGACAGCGATGGCCTTTAGAGTAGGGATCCACTAATATAAAATTAGTAGTAGCAATCCCCTTTTGTTAAGCCTCCGGCTCCTCTTTGTAAGAAACCTTAACATCAATGGAAAGTTCCCTGAGTTATGAAGAACTTCCTTCGATCTTGCCGATTCCCCCTATGCTGTTTTAGCCGATTTTCTTCATCTTTGACCCTGCCGATTGCGAATTTTGACCAATGCTTAATGAGCCGATGGCAGCACATCGGTCTCCCATGACAACTTTCGAAATAGATCAATTTAGACTCCCAAATTCCAGTCGAACAGGACCACCTCGTAATCGTGCCAACCTCAGATCTTAGAAATCCAAACCCCTGAGTTCAATGCCGGTTCCAATCGGCAAGGCTC
Source organism: Lolium rigidum (assembly GCF_022539505.1). Taxonomy (NCBI): domain Eukaryota; kingdom Viridiplantae; phylum Streptophyta; class Magnoliopsida; order Poales; family Poaceae; genus Lolium; species Lolium rigidum. Next base: position 108,281,779 of record NC_061508.1, on the reverse strand, counting down.
CAGACTTGACGCCTTCCGGAAAACTTCAGGACCGTTGCTGAAAATCTTGATCGCCTACAACTTTCATTGCGATACTTTATTTCTTTGTAGCAACAAATTGGCCCAACGCCTATCAGCTATGATGGCTCCCTCTTCAACCTAGTGGCTTTAGCTTCCAAGAACAACGAACATTGAAGGCGAGCTGCCCCCCGAGCCTTAGTCAAGATGAAAACCGCAGTAAGCCATCCAAATGAGTCACTATTAGCCTCTAAGTTGCAATGCAGCAATCAACCGATTCTAACCAAATCGGCTTTCAAGAGCAGCGAACCTTCAGGGTGAGTTTTCCCCCCCGAGCTTCTTTGGTTCAATGCAGGAGCTTTTGGTTCGAGATGAAGGTGTGTTGATGAAATCGTCACCCTGGTCAAGCCCGAGGAGAGTTCCACAGCCAATTGGTTGGTCATCGGCTGTTCTCATGATCCTAGCCCGATCTGCATGTTCACGCTACTCTTGTTGTTGTGCAAGGCAGTGGTCCTCCATCTTGCAAATAACTACTAGTGGCTCTGGACGCCAACACTGATGTTCCATTGGGCTTCCCTTTGCAACAGTTGCCTTCCTTGAGTCGATGTCTGCTGCATCGGCTGTGCTCGAATTTTTAAAATTTAGGCCGATTTGTGCGTCGGCCCCCATCCTTGATAGCGTTACTTCATACCCTTGTGTTTTATCCATCTAGGTGCCCCCCGAGCCGATTCTGTCAAGAGAATTGATGGTATCGGCTCTTCAGGTAGTCCCTGTTGGGTCGAACGTTGGGCCCAGGCAGAATGGACGGTGAGGATAATTTTGGCCGATTGTTCAGGATCGGCCTCCACGTTGCTTGCTCGGTGAAGGTTTTGTAATGTCCCTTCACTAATTTTCGGGGGGCCGATCGCAAGGATCAGCCTCGCCACGTTTGTCCATCGATGGTGTTCTTGTTACACGGTCAGTCCAGTGGATAAAACCAGCCTCACCCCGTTCCTTGTCACATCGATGCGTTCGCAGTCGTCCAGATTGATGCCTGAGAGTGGCTCTTGGCCTGATGTCTCCCAAATGTCCATGCCGGCTGTCGAAATCTCAGCTGAATCATCTGCGTGGACGACTTCCACTTCATCTCCATCCCACTGTATTAAGCATTGATGCATCGTGGATGGAATGCAACAATTGGCGTGGATCCAATCTCTTCCTAGCAGTACAGCATAGGTGCTCTTGCTGTCGACAATAAAGAATGTCGTAGGGATAGTCTTTCTTCCTACGGTCAGATCCACATTCAGGACACCTTGTGCGTCAGACGCTTGGCCGTTGAAATCGCTCAGTGTTACATTGGTTTTGATCAAATCTGAGCTGGAGCGTCCCAACCGGCGTAGCATGGAGTATGGCATTATGTTAACTGCCGCTCCGGTGTCCACCAACATCTTGTTGACAGGCTGCCCATTGATGTATCCTCGCACGTACAGGGCTTTCAGATGCCTGTAACTTCTTTCCCGTGGCTTCTCGAAGATGACCGGCCGTGGGCCGCAGTCCAATTGCGCCACAGGTGCTTCATATAACCTTGGAGCGCTAAATTCCGCTGGAAGGATGAAGACCATATTTGTGCCAGCCGATGTTTCATCATCGGCTCTCCTTTGCTTGGGGCGCCACTCTTTTCTTTGTGGCTGACCTTCTTCGTCCAGGGTTCGCTGGACTTTGGCGGCCAGATCAGGCCGTGCCTTTCTCAACGTGTGCAGATATAACCTTTCGGCTTCTTCTAATGCACGTAGTCGCTGAACCCTTCGCTTTTGGGAGCGGCTGAGCCCATCAGGACACCATCTTGGCCGATGATACTTATCCTCTTCACCATCGTCCTCTAGTTCCTCGAGATCGTCCATCCGAGTGGACTCAGCCCACTTGCTCCGCGGGGGGAGAGGTCCTAAGCGTTGGAACACGGACACGTTAGCTGTATCCTTCTTCTTCTGCTTGCACTCTGGGCAGTTCTCGATTGTCGGCAATCGGCTCATTCCTGAGTCCCAGCAGTGTTTGAAGAAGGGGCAGTTCCAGTGCCTCTCCACGTTGTCCGGCTCCCTTGCACCCCCTCTAGCGTGACGTTCGTACCCGTCGTCGCCTCCGCCATGCTGACGGTATCTCCTGTCCTCTGCATTAGACCGATGACGTCCTTCATCGTATTCATCGTAACGCTGACGTCGGTCGTACCGCTGCTCACACTCGTTGAGGAGATGTACGGAGCGTGGGCGTTGGGACCATATGCTTTTCACCTCTTCTGCGGTTAGGTACCGTCTATCGTCGCCTTGGGGCCGGTCGCGTGGAGCGGCCTCCTCTTTATCTTTTCCACGGGAGTGGCTGCTCTCCGCCTTATCTTTGTCATGGCGGCTTGCAAGTCCTGCCATGTTGATGCCAAAGGAGAACTCTGGCCTCTTTGTGCGGTGGCTAAGGTCCACCATGTTGACATCAGGCAACGGACGTGTGTCTCCGTTGAGCTTGATGCCGTGCGAACGGGTCTTCTCATAGGAGCCGACGAGTTCGGTTTCGAGGACTGCCTTGATCTTGTCATGCTTCTTTTTTAGCTTGTCAGCCAGGTCCTCGTACTTGACCGGAGTGCTTTCCGCCATCTCGGATGCAGATGGCGATGTGGTGGGTGTCGAAGATGTAGATGTTTGTCCCACCGGGCGTGCCAGAATGTGTTGACGTCAGAAACCCACCGACGGGCAGCGACATGTCAACACAGTAGAGCCGGGAAGAGCCTAGAGCTGCGGCTGGCTGAGACCCCTCCGAGCGACGGCCCGCAATGCTCTTCTGGTCACACGTCCGATGCTGATTGCAAGGGCGTGCCACCTGACCTATACCTGGTCAGGAAGGTGTGGATGATGCCTCGCTTAATTTCCTGCAGGGCACACACGTAAACGTTAAATACGAGCCTCGATCGGCTCTCAGGTTATCCTGTGAATCGGCTCAGGGAGCCGATCCACCCATGATTCAGACGGGGTGTCCGAATATATGGTGGTCCTGCTTGATCATGGTAAAGCTAATGAGATCTACGACGATGTGGGGTTTTCACCGCATAATCGGATCGTCCTACTCTAGGTTGGGCCTCGCAGCCACGCACGGTGATCGTAAGCCAACCCTAAACAAGGCCTAAAAACCAACACGAGGTTGATCCTCGGAACATCCTGCTTAGGGTCAACGAACGACACCCTACGTGCCGCTGGATCCTCCACCCCTTTGTAAGGCCTAACTATTGCAGATATTAAACTAATCCTTGTAGAACAAGGATCAACCGTAACGGATCAGATCTACTAAACTACGATCAAGCGGGGTGCCGCCCCCACACCTGAGATAGGTGCGAGGGCGGCTAGACATGCAAGGGTTGCACTACGTAAGCATGCAGCATGAAGAACAATGCTAACCCTAACACATCTATGATAACTACGTTGCTCGCCATCAAAAACGCTTCAGTACGAGCAACGCATGAACAACGCAGCAGGCTTAGTGCTGCCTAGATCGCAAGATGCGATCTAGGCAGCATGATGCTTACCGATAGAAACCCTCGAGACGAAGGAGTTGGCGATGCGCCGAGATTTGTTTGTGGTTGAACGTTGGTTGTTGTTTATTCCATAAACCCTAGGTACATATTTATAGTCCAGGGGACTTTCTAATGTGGGCGTGCACTAAACCGTGCACGAGATAAACTCTAACTTCTAAAACAAAACGTACCCTAACATATTACAGATACACGGGCAATTTAGCCCGAACTCGCGCATAAAGGCCGATTCACATATTTCTTGCTGCGCATATCTTCAAGTCCATCTTGATCGCGGCCCACCTCAGTTTTGGTCAAATTCTGGTGATAACAGCGGCTCCTCCACCTTGACGCGGCGGCGGCTCCTCCACCTTGACGCCGCGCCGGCCCCTCCTCCTCCACGCCGCAGCGGCTTGTGCTGCTGGTGGCGGGGATGGGTGGAGCGTGGCGGCATGCGGCCCTCGCGGAGGAAGGCGGCGGCGACGGCAGCACTCGCCATGGAAGGCGGTGGCGCGGGGAGAGGGGAGAGGGGGAGAGAGTGGTATACGGGCGAGGGAGGGGTACGGCCATGATATAGGACACGTTATTTCTGTGGCGCACCGAGGCCAGTGCGCCACAGAACACGTCATTTCTGTGGCGCACCTAGGCCAGTGCGCCACAGAATACGTTATTTCTGTGGCGCACCAAGTGCAGTGCGCGTAGAAAAAGTGAAACCAATGATTGGGCGTGACAGGGTGTGGGCCCCACAAAGTTTTTGTGGCGCAGTGTTCCATGGTGCGCCACAAAATTAAGCTATTTCTGTGGCGCACCTTGCCTGGTGCGCCACAAAATAAGTTTATGTGGCGCATTTTTAACGGTGCGCCACAGAACTAAGCTTCGCCTATGTCGAGGGTGCTCCTCGGCAATGCCCTCCGATAGGGGCTTAGGGTTGATGGAATCCTGCAAGCTGACACGAGACATCGGTTCACAGACAAGCGGGGAGAGCGATTTACCCAGGTTCGGGGCCCTCGATGAGGTAAAACCCTTACGTCCCGCCCGTCCGTTCTTGATTATGATGAAAACAGGTTACAATGGGGTGCCGAATAGTTCGGCTGAGATCTCGTCGAGATAGCTAATTGCAAGGGTAACCTAGTTCTAAGCTTCGTTGGCTAAGATTACTAAGATTGATTGTGTCCCTCGACAGCCCCTCTCCCGGCCTTTATATAGGAGGCCAGGTCTCAAGAGGCCTAATCGAGTACGACCAGGTTTACGATAGATCTATCTCCAGACTTTCCTTGTTCGGCTCCTTCCATGTCTTGTACTTCAAGGAATCTTCTGCCGCACCGTTCCAGAGGCCCACCTCGCCATTGAGTGCCTTCATGGGCCTCCAACTAGGAAATATAGGATAGGGCAACATTGGTTACACGAATGGTAATGCCCACGTCAGTAGCCCCCGAGTGTCTAGCCGAACATAGTTCGGGTAGAGACTAAAGCATGTCCTCTTCCGAAGTTCTTCTCCTCGATTATTCTTGCCTTCTGTCGGGTGCGCGTCAGCGCTCCCGATGGGAGTAGCCCCCGAGTCTAGGTACGGATGCTTGCAATCCGTGCGTAGACTCAAGTTGTTCTACTCGAACATCTTCTTCTGCCGAAGTTTTTCCTGCAAGTCTTTGTAGACCATCCGATTGTTGACGTCAGAAACCCACCGGCGGGCAGCGACTGGTCAACACCGTAGAGCCGGGAACAACTAGGGCTGCGGCTGGCCCCAGTCCCTCTGAGCGACGGCCCGCAAAGCCTCCTGGTCACACGTCCGATGCTTATTGCAAGGGCGTGCCACCTGACCTATACCTGGTCAGGAAGGTGTGGATGATGCCTCGCTTAGTTTCCTGCAGGGCACACACGTACACGTTAAATACGAGCCTCGATCGGCTCTCAGGTTGTCCTGTGAATCGGCTCAAGGAGCCGATCCACCCATGATTCGTCCAAGGTGGCCGAATATATGGTGGTCCTGCTTGATCAAGATAAAGCTGATATGATCTACGACGATTTGGGGTTTTCACCGCATAATCGGATCATCCTACTCACGATTGGGCCTCGCGCTTGCACACGGTGATCGTAAGCCGATCCTAGACAGGGCCTAAAAACCAACACTAGGTTGATCATCGGAACGTCCTGTCTAGGACTAGCAAACTACACCCTACACGCCGCTGGATCCTCCAACCCTTTGTAAGGCCTAACTATTGCGGATGTTAAACTAATCCTTGATGAATCAAGGAGCAACCGTAACGGATCAGATCTACTAAATAAAGATCAAGAGGGGTGCCGCCCCTACACCTGAGAATAGGTGTAAGGGCGGCTAGACATGCAAGGGTTGCACTACGAAAGCATGTAATCCGAAGAACAATGCTAACCCTAACATGTCTAAGATAACTACGTTGCTCGCCATCAAAAAGGCTTCAGTACGAGCAACGCGTGAACAACGTAGGCAGGCTTGCGCTGCCTAGATCGCAAGATGCGATCTAGGCAGCATGATGCTTACCGGTAGAAACCCTCGAGATGAAGGGGTTGGCGATGCGCCGAGATTTGTTTGTGGTTGAACGTTGGTTGTTGTTTATTCCATAAACCCTAGGTACATATTTATAGTCCAGGGGACTTTCTAATGTGGGCGTGCACTAAACCGTGCACGAGTAAAACTCTAACTTCTAAACTAAGATGCGATCTAAAATCTTACAGATACACGGGCAATTCAGCCCAAATTCTCCGTGCAAGGCCGCTTCAGAGATCTTCCACGTGTAATCTTCCAAGCCCATCTTGATCGCGGCCCACCTCCTGATTTAGCCAAAATCTGGTGATAACACATGCCCCCCTGGTTTTGGTAATGATAATTTCAAAACCATCTGTTTTTCCTCCGAAGGGTCATGTCGTGGCAGAGCAGAACCGTCGCAGTACGCTTCATCATGACGACTTGCCTTCCCAACTTCTCTGCACGATTTGACAGTTTTGGCACCATGTCCTCGAAAACTGCTCGAAAATTAAATCCCCGCCTCCTTTTATTTAACCACATCGAGCAGTTCTCCTCTTCATCCCCTTCGCATTAGCACTCCCAAAAAACCCTCCTGCGCCATCATGTCTTCTTCCTCCTCTTCGTCCTCTTCGTCTCGCGCGCCGACGCCGGAGCCGAACCCGGCGGAGGTCCACGCGGCCAACATTCGCCGCGCCATTGAGGCCGGGGAGGAGTCTAGCCATGACTTCTCCCTCTGGTCGGAGAATGACAAATCCTCGACGGACGGGGAGAGTGACCTCCGCTTCCTCGCCGACGGGGAAGCGGAGGAGGAGAGCGATGACGATCGCTTCTCCTGGGACGACTTCACCACCTCCGAGGAGATGGAGGAGGAGGAAGAGGAGGACGACGACGATGACAGCTTCCCCGACGAGCCGCCGGCCAAGCGCCATTGCCCCTGGCCGGGGAATCTGAGCGACTTCGACAGCGACGACGACGACGACGAGGAAGATGAGGACAACGAAGGTCCTGCCGGCGGCCGCTGGAGCAGCGACGACGAGCCGGCCGGGAGCAGCGCCGACAGCGGCGACGACGGCGACGACGAGGGCAGCAACGGCCCGTAGATAGGGCCCCTAGCATAGGGTTAGTAGCAGTAGGCGGGGCAATGCATCCCCTTAGTCCTCCCTTTTGAGAGCAATCAGCTCTTCTATGTAAGAAATCTGGTTTATCAATGAAGAAATTCCCCAACATGATTTTGCCGATTTCCCTTAAGATAATTTAGCCGATTGCCCTTCGTGCTGATTCTGCCGATTGTCGATTTGGTCAAAGCCCAGTGAGCCGACGGCAGCGCATCGGTCCCTGACGATAAATTTCGAGATAGATCCAACCAGGCCTAAACTCCTGGTCGGCCAAGCCATAATCGCGCAAATCCTAGGACTTGTAACTGCAGATCTCACAGGATGGCATGTTAAACTTAGCGGCAAACCCCTGAAATAATGTCCAGTCTCCTCCTTAATTTTAAATTTCAGACATTCTTCTGCCGCATTATCCTCTCCAAATAATTCACCGTCTTTCAAGCGGGCCGTGATGAAGAGTGAGCCGATTTCGACCAAATCGGCTAAACCTCAAGGTCGAGCTGCCCCCGAGCCTCAGCCAAGGCGAGGATAAAGAATGGACCAGCCTAATGGACCATCACCAGCTTCCCAACTGTGGTGCTGCATCAGCCGATCCCAACACATCGGTTTCCCAGATCATCGACATTTCAAGGCGGGCTCAACCACGTTCCAGAGAGCTATCCTACAGGGCCACCAGCCGATCACCTTTCTTCCGTTGGCAGTCGATACTGTGGACGATTACCCACAGCTCCATGGACAAAGCTGACTTGCATGCCAACATTCCTCTGACAGTACTGCTGAACTGGCAACCTGACAACTTCGCGCACTTGTACTAGGGTCGATGACCGTGCATCGGCTCAGGCTGGCAATCTGGCTTCAGGCAGGTGTCTACAACAGAGCCCTGTCATGCTGAAAAACTGATAATTTTGCAATATCAGTACCATTCTTCAGACAAGTTGTGATGCAGAGCCAGCCGATTCCACAAAAATCGGCTTCCTGTAACAACGGATCCTTCGGGGCAAGCTGCCCCCCGAGCCTCAGTCGGGGCGAGAATAGCAGTAAGCCGACCAAGTCGGTCATCCTCAGTTTCCAACTCGTAATGCAGCATCAGCATCAGCATCAGCATCACCATGTCTGCCCGAATGTTGTTTCAGGAGGTCCTTGAAGAGAAGATCCACTTCCTGCTCCATTGATCCTTAAGTCGATGTCTGCACATCGGCTGTGCTAAAAAAATTTTTTTTGAATTTTCGGCCGATTTACGTATCGGCCCTCATACTCCAATCATCATCAAAGGGTGAGACACTTCTGCATATCCTTCAACTTTTATCCACCTAGGTGCCCCCCCGAGCCGATTCTGTCAAGAGAATTGATGGTATCGGCTCTGTTGGATAACATGTTGAACCCAGGCAGAATGGATGGTGAAGATAAATTTGGCCGATTGCTGGAATCGGCCTCCGCGTTGCTTGTTCGGTGAAGGTTTTGTAATGTCCCTTCATAAATCTCTTGGGGCCGATCACAAGGATCAGCCTCGCCATGTTTGTTCATCGACGTTTGCTTTGTTACACAGTCAGGCCTGTGGATAAAACCAACCTAACCCCGTTCTTTGTCACGTCGATGCGCTCGCAGTCGTCCAGATTGATGCCTGAGAGTGGCTCTTGGCCCGATGTCTCCCAAACGTCCATGCCGGCTGTTGAAATCTCGGCTGAATCATCTGCGTGGACGACTTCCACTTCATCTCCATCCCACTGTATTAGGCATTGGTGCATCGTGGATGGAATGCAACAGCTTGGCGTGGATCCAATCTCTCCCTAGCGAGTACAGGCGTAGGTACTCTTGCTTGTCGACGATAAAGAATGTCGTAGGGACAGCTTTTCCTTCCTACGGTCGGATCCACATTCGGAACACCTTGCGCGTCGGATGCTTGGCCGTTGAAATCGCTCGGTGTTACGTTGGTCTTGATCAGATCCGAGCTGGAGCGTCCCAACCGACGTAGCATGGAGTATGGCATAATGTTCACTCGCCGCTCCGGTGTCCACCAACATCTTGTTGACAGGCTGCCCATTGATGTAACCTCGCAAGTACGGGGCCTTCGGATGCACCGTAACTTCTTTCTCGTGGCTTCTCAAAGATGACCGGCCGTGGGCCGCAGTCCAATTGTGCCACAGGTGCTTCATATAACCTTGGAGCGCTAAACTCCGTTGGAAGAATGAAGACCATGTTCGTGCCAGCCGATGTATCGTCATCGGCTTTCCTTTGCTTGGGGCGCCACTCTTTTCTCTGTGGCCGACCTTCTTCGTCCAGGGTTTGCTGAATTTTGGCGGCCAGATCAGGCCGTGCCTTCCTCAACGTGTGCAGATATAACCTTTCGGCTTCTTCTAATCCACGTAGACGCTGAACCCTTCGCTTCTGGGAACGGCTGAGCCCATCAGGACACCATCTTGGCCGATGATACTTATCCTCTTCATCATCGTCCTCTAGTCCCCCAAAATCCTCCATCTGAACGGACTCAGCATGCTTGCTCCGACGGGGGAGGGGCCCTAGACGCTCGAACACGGACACGTTAGCCGCATCCTTCCTCTTTCGTTTACATTCTGGGCAGTTGCCGATTGTTGGCAATCGGCTCATTCCGGAATCCCAGCAGTGTCTGAAGAAGGGGCAGTCCCAGTGCCTATCCGCGTTGTCCGGCTCGCTTGAGCTCCCTCTGGCGTGACGTTCGTACCCGTCGTCGCCTCTGCCATGCTGACGGTACCTCCTGTCTTCTGCATTAGACCGATGGCATCTTTCATCGTTTTCTTCGTCGCGCTGACGTCGGTCATATTGCTGCTCATACTTGTCGAGGAGATGTACGGAGCGTGGGCGTTGGTACCATATACTTTTCACCTCCTCTTTGGTTAGGTACCGTCTCTCATCGCCTTGGGGCCGGTCGCGTGGAACGGCCTCCTCTTTGTCCTTGCCACGGGAGTGGCTGCTTTCTGCTTTATCTTCGCTATGGCGGCTTGCGAGCCCTGCCATGTTGACACCAAAGGAGAACTCTGGCTTCCTTATACGGTGGCTAGGATCCACCATGTTGACACCAGGCGACGGCCGCATGCCTCCGCTGAGCTTGATGCCGTGCGAACGGGTCTTCTCAAAGGAGCCGATGAGTTCGGTGTCGAGGACTGTCTTGATCTCATCATGCTTTTTCTTGAGCTTGTCAGCCAAGTCCTCGTACTTGACCGGAGTGCTTTCCGCCATCTCAGATGTAGATGGCGATGTGGTGGATGTTGGAGATGTGTCCCACCGGGCGTGCCAGAATGTGTTGACGTCAGAAACCCACCGGCGGGCAGCGACTGGTCAACACCGTAGAGCCGGGAACAACTAGGGCTGCGGCTGGCCCCAGTCCCTCTGAGCGACGGCCCGCAAAGCCTCCTGGTCACACGTCCGATGCTTATTGCAAGGGCGTGCCACCTGACCTATACCTGGTCGGAAGGTGTGGATGATGCCTCGCTTAGTTTCCTGCAGGGGCACACACGTACACGTTAAATACGAGCCTCGATCGGCTCTCGAGTTGTCCTGTGAATCGGCTCAAGGAGCCGATCCACCCATGATTCGTCCAAGGTGGCCGAATATATGGTGGTCCTGCTTGATCAAGATAAAGCTGATATGATCTACGACGATTTGGGGTTTTCACCGCATAATCGGATCATCCTACTCACGATTGGGCCTCGCGCTCGCGCACGGTGATCGTAAGCCGATCCTAGACAGGGCCTAAAAACCAACACTAGGTTGATCATCGGAACGTCCTGTTGACAAGGGATTAACTTGTCAATGCCTACGGGTGATAGGCTAGGGTTTAGTTAGAAGTAGAGGGCAAGTAGATCTCGAAGGTTTCAGCCGAAAAGTACTCGACGATTATGAAAACTAGGGTTTGTGAACAATGATTCGATGATCTCTTCGTCCCTCGACTCCCCCTTTATATAAGAGGTGGAGCCGAGGGTTCCGTCTTGTACAAGTTACAGAGTTCGGGACGGTTTCTAACTCATCCCATCAGATTACAAACAATACTTTCTATTACAACTCTATTTTCCTTAATACATCTTGGGCTTCTCGAATCTTCTTATCTTTCGGGTAGTGGGCCTTCATTAAACCCCGGGTACTATCTTTGGCAGGCCCATTTGGGATGCCTATGTCAGTAGCCCCCGAGATTTTGCTTGAATCGTAGAGTCAGGGAAAATCTCCACTGTTTATTTTCAATTGACAACTTAAACTGTTCTATATTTCTTCATATAAATTTCTATATTGTACAGGGATACTGGTAGTTGGGGCTAGTTCATCTGACGGATCAGGTACTAGTTAACTGCTCTAGTGGCAATCCGCAAAAACCTACTTCAAGATCACGTCCCTGGACATGATCTCGGGATACCGGTGCAAACTTCGACGGGCGCCGCTTAAGGTCTTACCATTCCGTCGAGTCCCAGTCAAATTTATCGAGTACCTAACGCGTCCGTTAGGATTTTTCTTCGTATCCGTTGATACGGATAAAAGTAGCAGAGCGCAGTCTTAGGCGATGCCACGCCCGGCAGAACGGATCTGGGGTCTTACCTTCGCAAATTTGCGGCATTCAGAAATTGATCGCAACTTTGGCGTTCTGAGAATATATTGTCGAGTGCTTTTCCGGCTGTTGGAGTGGCACATTTTATCGAGTCAAATATGACTTATATCAATTTCCCGATGGGAGTATATGTAGAGTTAATTTTAACTCGAAATATACTCTCTTGCTTTTCTATCTTTCTCTTTCTTCTTTTTAAATTTCATCGGGCACGCGAACAGCGTTCCCGATGGGAGTAGCCCCCGAGGCTACAGCCAAGAACTTGTGCTTGGTTGTAGGCTCAACATTTTAGTCCACTTTATCGCTATATTGCCATTAGTTCCCGATATTCTTTTTATCTCTTCTTCTTTTTTTTTTTTATCTCTCGGGTGCGCGAACAGCGCTCCCGATGGGAGTAGCCCCCGAGGCTACAACCAAAAACTTGTGTTTGGTTGTAGGCTCCCGCAATTTCTATATTTGCCATAGTCGAAATTTTACTTTTATCGAAGTAGCCCCCGAGCATTTGGACAGAAACTTGTGTCTGACCAAAGGCTCCCGAAGTATTCAAATATCTTCTCTTGTCGCCATTCTCCTTTTATTTTTCTTGTCGACATACTTTCCCTTGTCAGATTTTCTTTTCAGTTCTGAAAATAGCCGAGATTTTGCTGCCTTGTGGGTCCATTATTCCCACCACGTTGACACATCGTGCAAGTGGGGGACACACGTCCTCCGCTTTTCCTGGCGCACGTTCTGTAACCTCGTCAATGTTTGAATGACTAATTTGCCCTTGTTGCCACGTGGTGATCATCTCCTACATTCTTTCTTCATCCAACGGTTCCGCCGCTTCACCGCACCTCTATATAAGATCCCCTTCTTCTTCCTCGGACACTTCCGCTCGCGCCGTTCCTCTGCTCTCCTCTGCAAAATCTCCACCTGCGCTCCACTGCTCCCAGAGCTCTTCGCTTCGCAGCTGCACTTCATCGCCATTGTTGATGCCACCGCGTCGCTTGACCAGGCACAGCACACCTGATTCATCAATGGCTGCTGAAGATCTTGAGTGGGAGAGATCTAAAATCTCCAACCAGGATGTCAACCTGCTAAAGAAGCTTGGCTTGATGAAGAAAGAAAACGCCATCCGCTTCCCCAGCGAAGAAAGCTACCCCAACCCTCCAATGGAGTATCGGGTTAGTTTCGTTGATCATCTTATCCGCGGCCTTTCTTCCCCAATTCACGATTTCCTCCGCGGCCTTCTTTTTGTCTATGGGATTCAACTGCACCAGCTGACCCCCAATTCCATCCTTCATATTTCTATTTTCATCACCTTGTGCGAATGTTTCCTTGGAATCACTCCAAATTGGATTCTTTGGAAACGCATTTTCTGCCTCCGCCGCAATGGCTCCCACAACTCTACTTATAACATTGGTGGAGTTGTCATTTGTGTCCGAACTGATGTTGATTACTTCGACGTCAAGTTCCCTGATTCTGTCCAAGGATGGCGCAAAAGGTGGCTCTACATACACGAAGAAGATGCTAACTCTGTCGAGCACAACATAATCCCTTTTGACGGGAGTACCAAAATTCAACGCCGCCGTTCCTGGGATGCTGAAGCTTCCGAAGAAGAGAAAAAGGCGACAGAAGCGCTTATGACTCGCATTCATGAGCTGCAAAATACTCGAGGCAAAGAACTTTCTGGTGTTCAAATCATTGCCTACTTTCTTCGGATTAGAGTGCAACCTCTTCAGGCTCGCAAAAATCCCCTTTGGACGTTTGCTGGTGAAAATGACGCCAATAGGTTGTCGAAAGATCTTGCTGTGAAGGACTTGGAAAAACTTGTTCGAAGAATTACTTCGCTGAACAAGAGGGATCCTATTCCTTCTTCTTGCCGTGTGGAACCATATAGCTCCACCAATCCTCTCCCCAAGGTATTTTGTCTTCTCGAATTTATTTCTTGTTCCGAACTTTTCCTGCATCTCATTGTTTTGATATTTCTCTAATATTTTTATGTCGTAATATTTCTACAGAACCATCCTTCTATGGATTCTCTTCCGCCTCTTCCTGAAGGTGGAGATGTCGAGGAAAGGGCTGTTGTCACCGATGACAACCAGGAGGCTCCCTCTTTTGTAAATGAACCCACAGATTCTCGAAGGTCTGCGGGGTCTGTTGAAAAGGATGCTGCTTCTGAAGATACTACCTCAGCACAATCTCCTCCTCCTGCTGTTTCTCCAAAGAACAAAAGGAGGAGGGGTGAGGTCGAAGATTCCGGGACTTCCAAACCCGAAGAAGCTGTTCCTTCGCCGCAAAAGGCAGCTTATGATCCATATCTCGCGAGTCTCATCAGTTCGTAAGTTTCTTATCTCTTTTTATTTTTACTCGAAGAATTTTGCTTGCCTTGCTTTTTATGCTGTCACCCTTTTTCGATAGTGATGATGACGAAGAAACACCGACTTTGGATGTGGCTGCTCGAACGAGTACGTCACATACCCTAGTTATTTCAGAGCCGCGAATTGAAGGAGAGGAATCTTCGCCTCCTCAACAAAACGTCGGCATCTCCACTCCTCCTTCGAGCCCCCGAGCTTCTTCACCTAATAGGGCAAGGGTTGAGATGATCATTGAGCCTCCCCCTCAATTGAGCAGCTCTTCGTCTCAACTCTTGGATGATGTAAGTTTGTCGATGTCTATATTTTTTCTATTTTGCTTTTGTAGATCCTTATTTCTTTTGATGCCGATGTTTGCCCCTTCGTTCTTCTTCTTTGACAGCCCATGATCAAGGATCTTATCCGCATCGGGTCCCAATTTATTGGGTACCGCGAGTATGCCAGCAGAGCCGAAGGTAATAACTGTTCTTCTTGAATTTTGCTCCTTTTTTGTTGGTCGCAATGTTTTGATCTTTCTTACCTCTTTTTTTTTTCTTGATAGAGAAACTTGCAGACGCCAACAAGCGTGCCGACACACTTGCTCACAAACTAGAGCACAGTGAGGCGGCTCGCAAGAAAGCCGAACTTTCCGCTAGCGAAGCTAGAGCTGAGGCTGATGATGCCAAAGCAAAGGCTGCTGGTGTCGAGGAACTGCAGAAAAGGCTCAAAGACGCTGAATCTGCCTTAGACGAGCAGAGAGCTGCCCAAGCTGTACGTGAGCAGGGGATCATCAAGCGTTTGAAGACGCAAAGTCGACGTACGCTGAGTAATATCACCGATCCCTTCTATTTTATTGTACTTCCTGTTTCTTGGTTTTCGACTAATGCTTTGTCTCGTGTGGCAGCCCAAACAAACCAAGATTTTGAGCTGGAGAATTCCGTCAATGACCCTCTCCTTGACGCACTTTCTCTTCTGGAGTTTCATGGACGTGAAATTCGTGAAGGCGTGGCCAATGCCAGTGCAGGTTTGTCGGCGTTGTTCCCCTACTTCTTCCCAAAGAAGGAGGAACCGTCGACTTTCCTTGCCCTTGCCAAGCTTTTCAATTCATCGGAAGATCTTGGACTGAAGATGCGTCATGAAAATATGAAGGTGGCTGTTGAAAATACTGTTGCTCTGGTTGCTGACAGCCAGCAGACTCTTGATTGGATGAAGGTTGGCGACACCGATCAAATAGAACAGTCGAGATGGAAGTCACTGATTAAGGCGGCCAAGCCCAACACGAAGAAGATCCTGGCCTATCTTGGAATCAAGCCATCTTCGACTCCTAGCTCGTCG
Organism: Lolium rigidum; assembly: GCF_022539505.1. Taxonomy (NCBI): domain Eukaryota; kingdom Viridiplantae; phylum Streptophyta; class Magnoliopsida; order Poales; family Poaceae; genus Lolium; species Lolium rigidum. The sequence goes on along the minus strand of NC_061508.1, from coordinate 108,266,409 downwards.
AGGCCGGAGGTCTAGTTGCATGCCTCCTTGTTTCTTTTTCTGTTTCTTTTACACTTGTCGCCATTTTAGCCTTGGCGACAATGACCCTCGTAGTCCCCCTGGAAAACTTTCTTTTGTAATATCTGTGTAAATTTTCTAGCAAGTAATGAAATTTCCCTTCGTGCTTTTCATTGATCCTGGGCCTTTCTTTTCCAGTTAATATTTGATAATTACTCGTCCCCTCCTTGTTCTGCCGCTGCTTCACCTGCATCTTCCTTCTCGAAGAGAGTACTAGTCAACCATAATCTCCTCGAGAGTTCATCAAGCGGATATTTGTCGGAAGATTTGCAAGAACTTCGACAACAGCTTCAATCTATGAAGAAACAAACTTTGGCCGTGATGGAACAATCTCGGAAAGCATCTGAACGAGAACAACTTGCTTGTCAGCAAGCCCAAGAAGCTATGGCTGCTAAGGATGCTGCTGTCTTGGAAGCGAAAGGAGCTACAACCCGAGAAAATAGTATGCTTGAACTGATGCTGGAAGCTAGCACAGATATGTTAGGTACGTTTTTGCAACCTCAAGGCGCCTTCTCTTTATTTTGCTGTGCCTTTCTTCCAATTTTTTGCCCTGTTGCTCTAACAGGCTCAGTTCTTGATTCTGCTGCCGAAGATCAAAGAGTGAATGAAAGGACAAATCTTCTTGTCAATCTTTCCCTTAATCATGGGTGTTTGTTCTGGGCCACTCCTGAACGAACCCAACAAATTGTTAGGTTCCAAGATCGTGCTTGCCAAGTGCGCGATTTTCTCAGTTTTTGCACGGCGACATTAACCCTTGTCTATAAGAATCTATTTCCGCGAAACGAGATTCCAAAAACTCTTCCCGAATTATTGGGGGTATTCAGAGATGATCCCCGCATCCATAACTTTGTGCGAGCTCAACTCACTGCTGGAGCGAGATTTGCCATGATTATGATAAACATCTGTTATCCAAAGTTGGACTTGACGAAGATTGTTGCTGACTGTCTGGCCAAGAAGACGCGTCGAAAAAATGATATTGACTCAATCGATGCGATGGTGGCTCCTGTGGCCGAATCGATGATAGATGAACTTCTTCGGATGGACTCGGAGTTTTTTACCAAGGGTTCTTATGCTGAACATAAAACAACCAAGGGCTTGTCCGTGGATACTATCTTGGGATTTAACTGACTTGTATTATATTGGAAACCTTGTATCTCACTCTTTTTCCTTATATTGCCAAAGGAATTTATTGTATATTGCTGAGGTCCTCTATGTTGCTGAAGCCCCCGAGCCCAACTGGGCGGAAGTTGTACTATTTTTCCTCCTTGAAATCTATCTTTTCTGTTGTAATGAATATCTTTGATGTCGAAGTTCTATATTTATATTGCGAGGTTTCTAGACCAAGGCACTTACGATTTTTGATATGTACACTATATTGATGATTGTTGGCTTATATTTGGCGAGGTATGAATGTACCAAGGCGAAATATTTCAGTGAATCTATATGGTATGTATTTTGAAACTTGGGTGTTGAGCCCCCGAGCGTGTCGAAAAATGAGAAATATATCTCTACTATCTTTATTATATTGCAGCACCACGAGCCCGCCTCATTAAAAACCTTTCCCGGCCCCACTCGGTGCCCCGAAAAAGGAAAAGAGTGCGTCTGAAAACTCGTGGGCGTTTCAGTACATTGAAGTTTTACAAGGACTATATTTTAACTCTAGGCGTAGAACCGCCTGAGTTGTGCCACGTTCCAGGGGTTTTGCTCCTCCACCCCTGTCTTCTTGTCCTTTATCCTGTATGCTCCTCCTCCAATTACTTCTGTGACGATATAGGGACCAAGCCATGGTGACTCGAGTTTTTCATGACTTTTTTGCGTGAGCCGAAGAACTAGGTCTCCCACCTGAAAAGATCTTGGTCGCAAACGTCGACTGTGGTAATTCTTCAAGTCCTGTTGGTATTTGGTAACCCTTGATAGTACTTCGTCTCGAGCTTCGTCGAGTGCATCGACGTCGTCTTCCAATGCTATCTTGGAGGTTTCTTCATCATACGCTGTGACTCTCGGGGAGTCGTGCTCTATTTCTATTGGTAGTACTGCTTCTGCTCCATGGACCAGGAAAAACGGCGTCTCCTGTGTCGCTGTGTTTGGTGTTGTTCGAATACTCCACAATACACTTGGCAACTCTTCTGGCCAGGTGTGTCGAGCTTTTTCCAGTGGTCCTAACAGGCGTTTCTTGATGCCATTGCAGATGATGCCATTGGCTTTCTCGACCTGCCCATTGGTTTGAGGATGTGCAACTGACGCAAAGTGCAGCTTGATACCTACTTCTTTGCAGTAATCTTTGAATTCATTGGATGTGAAGTTACTGCCGTTGTCCGTGACGATGCTATGAGGCACTCCAAATCTGAAGACGAGGCCTTTTATGAATTTTACTGCGGATGCTCCATCTGGCGAATTTATCGGCTTCGCTTCTATCCACTTTGTAAATTTGTCGACAGCTACTAGCATGTACTCCTTTCCTCCTGGCCATGATTTATGTAACTTGCCCACCATATCGAGTCCCCATTGTGCAAAGGGCCACGACAGTGGTATTGGTGCTAGTTCTGCTGCTGGAGAGTGGGGTTTTGCGGCAAACCTTTGACACGCATCGCAAGTCCTTACTATTTCTTTGGCGTCTTCGATTGCTGTCAACCAGTAAAATCCTGCCCGAAAAACCTTGGCTGCGATGGCTCGACTACTCGCGTGGTGGCCGCATATTCCTTCGTGCACATCCTTCAGAATTATTCTTCCTTCTTCGGGTGTGACACACCTTTGCAAGACCCCTGAAATACTCCGCTTGTACAATTCCCCTTTGACCACCGTGAAAGCTTTGGAGCGTCGAATTACTCGCCTTGCCTCGACTGGATCATTGGGTATTGCTTTCCTGAGGATGTATGATATATATGGTTGCATCCAAGGAACATGTACCATCATCACAAGTTCTTGTTCCTCTTCTTCTTCCGTGGTCTCTGTGAGAGGTGTCGAAGTTTTCTCTTTTGCTTTTTTCTGCACCTTCGTTGGCTTCGTAGATCTCTCCGCTATTTCTTCCCAAAATACTCCTGGCGGGATTGGGAGGCACTGCGACCCGATATTTGCGAGGACGTCGGCTTCGTCGTTGCTCAATCTGCTGATGTGGTTTACTTCGCATCCATCGAATAGCTTTTCGAGTTCGTTGTACACCTCCTTGTATGCTATCATGCTATCATTGACTGCGTCACATTGGTTCATAACTTGCTGAGCCACCAACTGTGAGTCGCCAAAGATTTTTAATCGAGTTGCGCCACAAGCTTTCGCCATCTTCATCCCGTGTATGAGGGCTTCATATTCTGCTTCATTGTTAGATGCGTTAGGGAACGTCATCCGAAGGATATACTTCAGCTTGTCGCCTTCAGGTGATATAAGTACCACTCCTGCACCAGCTCCTTCTACTCTTTTGGACCCGTCGAAATTCATGGTCCAGGTTCTCGATAAATCTGGGGGTCCTGTGTTTTGCAACTCCATCCACTCTGCGATGAAGTCTGGCAGAACTTGCGACTTGATTGCTTTTCTTTTTTCGTATGTGATGTCCCGAGGGGAAAGTTCTATTCCCCAAAGGGAGACACGACCCGTTGCTTCTGGATTGTTTAGTATATTTGACAGAGGAGCTTCATTGACCACTACGATCGGGTGTGCCGAAAAATAGTGGCGCAATTTTCGTGCTGTTGTGAACACTCCATATGCTAGCTTTTGGTACTGAGGGTACCTCTGTTTTGATGGTGATAAAACTTCGCTGACGAAGTAAACTGGTCGCTGTACTCCGTGGAGTTTTCCTTCTTCTTCTCTTTCGACAACTAACACCGTGCTCACAACTTGGGGCGTGGCCGCGATATATAACAGGAGGGGTTCCTTTTCCTTCGGCGCCACCAAAATTGGTGGTGTCGAAATTTTACGCTTCAAATCTTCGAAGGCTCTGTCGGCCTCCTCGTTCCATTGGAACTTGTCTCCTTGCTTTATCAGAGCGTAAAATGGTAACGCTTTTTCTCCTAGCCTGGCGACGAATCTGCTCAACGCCGCGACTCGCCCAGTTAGCTGTTGTATCTCTTTCAGCTTTGTTGGCTTTCTCATTGTTACAATAGCTTGTATTTTGTCGGGGTTTGCTTCGATCCCTCTTGCTGAGACTAGAAACCCCAAGAGTTCTCCTGCTGGGACACCGAAGGAACACTTCGTCGGGTTCAACTTCAGGCAGAATTTGTTGAGGTTGTCGAAAGTTTCCCTGAGATCCTCGATCAATGTTGTCCCCTTTTTTGATGTTATGACGACATCGTCAATATATACTTGCACGTTTTTCCCAATCTGTGTCGCCAAGCACTTCTGCATCATCCTCTGATATGTTGCTCCTGCATTTTTTAGACCAAAAGGCATTGTTTTGTAGCAAAACACGCCGTAAGGTGTAATGAACGCTGTCTTTACTTCATCTTCTTCTTTCAATCTGATCTGGTTATAACCAGAATATGCGTCCAGGAAGGAAAGACGTTCGCATCCAGCCGTGGAGTCGATAATTTGATCGATTCTCGGGAGGGGAAAGTGATCCTTTGGACAATGTTTATTGAGACACGTAAAGTCGACGCACATGCGAAGGACCTTAGTGTTTTTCTTTGGCACCATCACAGGATTTGCTACCCATGTGGCTTCTGTAAATATCTCTTTGATAAAACCAGCTTCTTGTAGTCGATTGATTTCGACAACGATAGCTTTGCGGTTTGGTTCCGAAAAACGCCGCAAAGGTTGTTTGATTGGTCTCGCTGATGGATCCAAATTTAAGTGATGCTCGGCAAGTTCCCTGGGTACTCCTGGCATGTCAGCTGGGCACCATGCGAAGATTTCCCAGTTCTCACGGAGGAACTCGACGAGCGCGCTTTCCTATGCGATATCCATGTTGTTTGCGATAGATGTCGTCTTTTTTGGATCTGTCGGGTGAATCTGCACCTCCTTAGAATTTTTCTCCGTGTTGAAAGTTGACTCTTTATTTGGCCTTCCGACGTCTGGCAGCACGTCGTAGTCAGTCATACTTTTGGATGCCAAATACTCAGCTTGCATCCCGAAAGTCTCTGATAGCCGATGAAAATCCTTGTCGCATTTGTCAGCCAAGGCGAAGCTTCCTTTGACTGTGATTGGTCCCTTTGGTCCAGGCAATCTCCACAACAAATATGTATAGTGAGGTACTGCCATAAACCTAGCGTATGCAGGTCGTCCCAACAAAGCGTGGTACTGCGACGGAAAATCCACAACTTCAAATTCCAGCCTTTCGATTCTGTAATTCTCTCGAGTTCCAAACTGTACGTCGAGATTTATCTTTCCCAATGGATAATTTGGTTTCTCCGGTGTGATGCCGTGGAACCTTGTGTCAGTTGGCTTCAGGTTTGCTAAGGATATGTTCATCTTCCTCAACGTATCTGCGTACATAAGGTTTAAGCTGCTGCCACCATCTATGAAGACTCGAGAAACATCAAATCCCGCAATAACTGCTGGCAAAATAAGTGCTGACTGCCCTGGTCGAGGAACTTGCTGCGGATGATCCGCTATGGTGAAGCCGATGTCTTGCCCTGACCAATTGAGGTACTCAACCGTTGGTGGAGGCATTTTCTCTGCCATGAACACCTGTCTCGAGATTACTTTTTGAGTTATGTTGGACGACCTTCCCTTCTGAATCATCGACACCGCTCCGTGTGAGTTAGGGTCAACATAGGGTGGTGGTGGAGGTGCTGCCGCTATTCTGAGCTGATGCCGATTATCATCTGTAATCGCGGGAGGTGGCGGTAGATGAATTTCACTCCTGGGCTCCCGAGGGTTTCTCTGTGCTGCTCGAGCGTGAGCGTTTTCTGCGTATCTGAACATTGCTTGAAAATTTCGACAGTCCTTCTGCAGGTGTCCTGACTGTCTTTTCCCGTTGCTGTCAAGGAAAAAATGCATCTGGCATGGTCCGTTCAACATATCTTCGGGGGACACGAAAGGTCTTGGAAACCTTGGCCCACTATTTTGTCTGTTGCGGGAGTCGTCCCTGTTATCGCTTCGCTGCTCATTGCTTCTCTGATAATCATCTCTATTGCTTCCCCCTGTGTTTGTCCGAAATCCTGCCGAAATTTGCCCTGGGGCGTCGTAGTTCGGGTACTGCCGAGGAAATCGTCGCCTCGATTGATAATTTCGAACACGGTCCTCTTCTGGTGACCTGTGCCGTTTATTGTGGACAGCATCTTCTCCATCTACCCACTTATTTGCTATTTCCATTAACGCGGATACTGTCTTTGGATTGGTCCTTCCCAAGTCCTCGACAAAATCTCCACGCCTAACTCCTGCGACAAACGCATCTATTGCTCTCTCGTCAGATATATTTTCTGCCGAGTTTTTTATGATGTTCCACCTTTGGATGTATTTTCTCATTGACTCATCTGGCTTTTGTCGACATGCCCTCAGTTCTTCTAACGACGCAGGTTTTTTGCACGTGGACCTGAAGTTCTTGACAAATACATCCTCGAGACTTTCCCAACTGTCGATAGATCCTGGCGGAAGCTTTTTGATCCAAGATCGTGCGGCTCCACTCAAGTGCACCTGAATACTTTGCATTGCTGTTGCTCTAGTTCCTCCGGTTAACTTCACCGTCTCGAGGTAATCAACTAGCCAATCCTCTGGATCTTGCAAGCCGTCGAATTTTTTGAAGTGATCAGGTAACTTAAATCCCGAAGGGACTCGAGTTTTTCGTACTCTCCTTGTGAAGCACGGCAGGCCGCACATATCCTCGTCATTAAGCTCTGGGGATTGCCGATGGTCCCTTCTGCTTTGCCTTGCTCTATCGACCCTTGCTTGTACCACTGTATCTCTTGCTCCACTGGGTCCTTCAGGAGCTGCCGCCGTTGTTGCTGCAGGTCGTGGACTATTTTGCCTTGCCGCTCCTTCGGGAGGCGTTGTTACAAACGCTGTCCCCATAGCTCCAACTCCTGCTAACGCCATATTGTATAACGTCTCTCTCGGATCACCTGGGGGTGGCCTTGACGCGAGGATATAGGCTTGTGTCGCCATGTACCCAGCTTCTGGTGTCTTAGGGACAATGTTTCCTCTTGTATCTATCGACATAAAGGACATGTCGAGGTTTTGAACTAAGTACTCTCTTTCTGCTTCGGGTATATGTTGCAACCTTGATCTTCCTCTGTTCCGAGCCTCCCTGTGGTTATCATCCGAAGTTCTAGATTGTCGACTTAGATCTGCCCTTCTCCTGCTGGATGCAGAAGCTGCCTCCTTTCTCCTGTTCAACTCAGCTGTCTGTTTTTCTATGTTTCTGGCAGCTCGTGCGAGTCTATATTGATAAGCTTGCAGTTCTTGAGCCGTAGCCGTTGTCGTCATTGGCTCCGAACCATCTAGGGCTTTGGCAGCTCTATCCCAGGCTGCTTGCGGAAGTTGAACTCTAACACGTGGTGTGGGCCCGTCATATTTGTTGCCTAGCCCTTGTCGTAGATTGGAGGGATCGACGTATGGATTTCCCAGATCGTCGAAAGCCTCAGATGTTTCCTCTTGATCCTCAATGGCATAAATCTGATGATATTTTGTACTCAGATCTATGTTGGGTTTGGTGACATCATCGTCGAGACTGATGAAGACCTCGCCCACTGTGATAGATTTGTCGATGAAGTCGTAACTGTCGACATCGCTTGAGCCATCGCTTATATATGAGTCCGCAGATGACTCGAACGATATGTCATTGAAGATCTTGGCAAGTTTCTCTCTTGCTCTGGTGCTGACGTAGCGTGTTTCCGAGGTTTCTTCTTCTCCTGACTCGGTTGACGATGTATAGCTTGAAAAATCGGAATCGACCGCCGACGATCCCGACGAAATCGGAATTTCGACACGATACGATCCTTCCTTCTCGACGCGAAAGTGGAACCTTCCGAACGTCATCTCCATGGGCTCCGCCAGATACGCATATGCATCCAAACGGGAGGGTGGGTGATAGGCTAGGACTAGCAAACTACACCCTACACGCCGCTGGATCCTCCAACCCTTTGTAAGGCCTAACTATTGCGGATGTTAAACTAATCCTTGATGAATCAAGGAGCAACCGTAACGGATCAGATCTACTAAATAAAGATCAAGCGGGGTGCCGCCCCTACACCTGAGAATAGGTGTAAGGGCGGCTAGACATGCAAGGGTTGCACTACGAAAGCATGTAATCCGAAGAACAATGCTAACCCTAACATGTCTAAGATAACTACGTTGCTCGCCATCAAAAAGGCTTCAGTACGAGCAACGCGTGAACAACGTAGGCAGGCTTGCGCTACCTAGATCGCAAGATGCGATCTAGGCAGCATGATGCTTACCGGTAGAAACCCTCGAGATGAAGGGGTTGGCGATGCGCCGAGATTTGTTTGTGGTTGAACGTTGGTTGTTGTTTATTCCATAAACCCTAGGTACATATTTATAGTCCAGGGGACTTTCTAATGTGGGCGTGCACTAAACCGTGCACGAGTAAAACTCTAACTTCTAAACTAAGATGCGATCTAAAATCTTACAGATACACGGGCAATTCAGCCCAAATTCTCCGTGCAAGGCCGCTTCAGAGATCTTCCACGTGTAATCTTCCAAGCCCATCTTGATCGCGGCCCACCTCCTGATTTAGCCAAAATCTGGTGATAACACCGATACATTTTCTTTATGCAAGGGATAACGTGCCCAACTTTTGTTGGTTAACTGCCGATGGCAAAACAACGTTACCCTACACAGAATCAAGTCCCCGGGCATGATCCTGGAGTGAGAAAAAAATTTATCGGATGCGCCTTCAGTGCTCCCGATGGGAGTATCCCCCGAGTCTGAGCACGGACGCTTACGTTCGGGTGCAGACTCGAGTCACGTTTTCCCTTTGAATCTTTATTCTATCGGGTGCGCGCAAGCGCTCCCGATGGGAGTAGCCTCCGAGCCTAGGTGCGGATGCTCGCAATCCGTGCGTAGGCTCAAGTTGACCACCCGATACTTTCTTATCTCTTCGTATGCAATCATTCCTCATGACGTCATTGATGACGTTTTCATGTCCCTTTAATTTTGACTGATAAGACGCGACCTGCCAGCCCTGTTTTCGAGCAATTCTGCCCTTCTTACATGGACTAGGTTGTTCCCCAATATTGCGAGGCTCTCCAGGGCACCTCGATGAGCTTGAGCCATTGACCCTTCAGGGCGTTGGTTGATGAGGTATGCGCCGAGGTTGGCTGTTGCTCCTGCAACGGTTTTCGGTCGTGGCATGCCGGCGCTATCCATAGTCATAAAGGATTTGGTCAGATTCGACGTTATTTCCCTGGCGTCATCTTCTGAAAGCCTGGATAGTCTCGACCGGTGCTTGCCTGTTCCCTGAGTGTTTCGGGAGGCACTCCCTTGCGAGCCCCTTCGCCGTTCGCTGGATCGGTCCGCCGCAGATAGGCGTCTCTCGAGGGTGGCTTGCTCTTTCGACAGGTGTTCCCGGTTTTTCTCCAGTATGGAGCGATAAGCATTGAGGGTTCCAACCGAAGTTCCTGCGGGGAGCGGCGTGTTGTTGAGTACTGCTGCCCTTGCTGCTGCCCACTCCTCATCCGCGATGGTGTAATCGCTGTCGCGGTTGCTGGCGCTGTTTTCAAAACTCGCCCTTCTACTGGAACGGGGGGTATGGTCCTCGTCTCCTCTGCGCCTTGTGTTTCCCGTGTTATTGGCGACATAAACCTGGTGGTGTGCCGCTCTTCGGGTGGTTCCCTGGATGGTGCTGTCGATACTGTCCTCTCCCGATGAATACTGGGCGTTGCAGATGAACGGCGTGTCGCTTGATCCCAGCCCATGCCTGGTGTCACAGTTCAGGCAGTAGTACGAAGTTAGTTTCGAAGATGAGGAATCATCCGACCCTACCGACATGGAGGACACCGAGCGGGGAGTCGAGGGCACGGGTGAGCACGTCGATCCTGTCAGACCAGCCGACAGATCGAGTGACGATGACGCGTTTGAACCCGTCGATCCGGAAGTGGGGGATTCCAGCAATCGAAGGATTCCTTCTGCGTTGACGTTGTAGTGGACGCTGCCGAAGGTCATCTCCATGTTCCCTTGTAGATCTGAAAAGGTCGAACGGGAGGAATCGCTATGTGGAGTAAACTCGTAGGAGCCGAAACGAATCGGGCTTCCCAGGATTGGCGACGATGGTGTCGACGAAGTTGCTGATGAAGTTGTCGGCGAAACCGCCGATGTCATGATCGGATCTGCCGATGCCCTGCCTTGTGCCGACAAGGTCCCCACAGACGGCGCCAATTGTCGAGGGTGCTCCTCGGCAATGCCCTCCGATAGGGGCTTAGGGTTGATGGAATCCTGCAAGCTAACACGAGACATCGGTTCACAGACAAGCGGGGAGAGCGATTTACCCAGGTTCGGGGCCCTCGATGAGGTAAAACCCTTACGTCCTGCCTGTCTGTTCTTGATTATGATGAAAACAGGTTACAATGGGGCGCCGAATAGTTCGGCTGAGATCTCGTCGAGATAGCTAATTGCAAGGGTAACCTAGTTCTAAGCTTCTGTTGGCTAAGATTACTAAGATTGATTGTGTCCCTCGACAGCCCCTCTCCTGGCCTTTATATAGGAGGCCAGGTCTCAAGAGGCCTAATCGAGTACGACCAGGTTTACAGTAGATCTATCTCCAGACTTTCCTTGTTCGGCTCCTTCCATGTCTTGTACTTCAAGGAATCTTCTGCCGCACCGTTCCAGAGGCCCACCTCGCCATTGAGTGCCTTCATGGACCTCCAACTAGGAAATATAGGATAGGGCAACATTGGTTACACTAAGGGTAATGCCCACGTCAGCCTATAAGGGTTTTCCTACTAGTGTCGTCGCCTCAAGCCCTTCAAACAGCCGACCCAGTACAATGGACATGGCGCTCAGGGTTCTCCAGACCGGCTCTTAGCAACGGCAGCGAATATCATGGCAGAACCTCGCTGCGCCTCCTATGCGTTGGGCTGGTAGCAGGCTGCTCATGCCCGGCTTCGTCGTGGCTCCGATGTACACGCGTACGGCGTTGTTGGGGTTCGCCCACGGATCGATCACATCAAATAGATGACACACAAAAACACGAAAACTATAGCCAAGGGTGTGTGTCACACCCTATAATTTTCCTCTTTATTTTCTGATTTTCTCGTTGTGTTACAAAACTCACGTAGACCTTGTGCTTATATATGCACTACAACCGACCAAACACCTGCTCAAAACTACCTAGGACTCCTACCCAGACTCGTACACAAACTCAACAATTTCCTAGTACTACTTGGACTAGCTCTCACGTACATGACAGCTAAACCGACAAGAACACTTACACTTTCCAAATTAACTGCTAACTCCTAATCAACTAAGACTCTTATTCCTACAACGGCGAGAAACAAACACACGCCTAACCTTGCTAAGACCCAATACAACGTGGTGATAAACTTCATCACCGTACGTACATAACTCGAATTGGTACTCATATGCTACTAACTCTTAACACAAATTACTTTGATCAGAGGCAAAATTATGCCAACAATCTCCCCCTAATCTTGACCTGTTATCTCCTCGTACTTTTGTGGTCTTGACTCCCTGTAGATTCGCGGCTTCTCGACTCAACTCCAACGCATGATCCAGACTACCAGCCCACACGGTCGCATCTTCGCGTGCAACGTGCAAGACTGGACGCACCATCAGTCTTCACGTCGTTGCTAATTTAACTGGTCACTGTCCCACTACACGCCAAGTTTGATCTCCTCGCCGAGACACGCAGATGGCCACCTCGCCACCTTGTCTTCGCTCACGTCGATCCTTACTTCCTGGCAACTCCTCGAACGTGACGCGCTTCAACCGCAACAGATCCTCACAGAAACAAGCACTTGGACACAACGACGACTCATAGACTTGACGATGACCCGGCGTGCCAACTTGCACGACCACGACTCCTCGACTCATCGGACTCCTCCGAAGACGACTTTGACGAAAACCCGCGGACGACGATCTTGACGAGACTCCCGGTACCACACCTCGGCACCACCTCTCCCATCAACGATCATCCACCACCTCGCCTCGCCTACGACAACACACGGTCAACCCTTCCGTGTTGCTCCACCGAGCAACGATCGCCCGCCGCCTCGCTAAGAACATCGCGACGCCTGCTCCACCCGGCCGCTTCGCCGAGCGACGGTCACCTGCCCCGAGGCGCTAGTAGGGTCGCCTCCCCGGGGCAAGCGTGGCTTCAAATCTTGAACCTCGCTCTGATACCAATTGTTGGGGTTCGCCCACGGATCGATCACATCAAATAGATGACACACAAAAACACGAAAACTATAGCCAAGGGTGTGTGTCACACCCTATAATTTTCCTCTTTATTTTCTGATTTTCTCGTTGTGTTACAAAACTCACGCAGACCTTGTGCTTATATATGCACTACAACCGACCAAACACCTGCTCAAAACTACCTAGGACTCCTACCCAGACTCTCGTACACAAAGTCAACAATTTCCTAGTACTACTTGGACTAGCTCTCACGTACATGACAGCTAAACCGACAAGAACACTTACACTTTCCAAATTAACTGCTAACTCCTAATCAACTAAGACTCTTATTCCTACTACGGCGAGAAACAAACACACGCCTAACCTTGCTAGGACCCAATACAACGTGGTGATAAACTTCATCACCGTACGTGCATAACTCGAATTGGTACTCATATGCTACTAACTCTTAACACAAATTACTTTGATCAGAGGCAAGATTATGCCAACAGGCGTCGTGCATAGCGCCAAGGTGGCGTGCATGCTCACACGTCTCGACGGGGTTAAGCTGGCCAGGGGCAGGATTAGCTAGCACTCCACGGCATGAAGGACGTCGACGTCGTAAAGTATCGTTGCACTTAGTCGCGGTTCGCAACTGCCATTAGTCGCGGTTGCGCAACCGCGACCAATTAGGCGCGACTAAAGGCCCCCCCTTTAGTCGTGGTTCCTTACGAACCGCGACTAAAGGCCCGTCCACGTGGGCGGCAGGCGAGCGCCAGGGCGGAGGACCTTTAGTCGCGGTTCTCCTGGCCAACCGCGACTAAAGGCCGCCGCAGGTTTAGGGTTTTAGCCCCCCCTAACCTGGTTTCTTTTTAATTTGTATTGTTTTATTTCTTTTGTGTTTTCTTTTAATTTTGAAGGAGTTTCACATATTCTACGGTACTACATACATGCATATGAATGTACAATTTCAAACAAATTTGAAATTAGAACCAAAAAGATACAATATATATTCAATATCGGATGACCATATACAATTTTGAACAAGTTTCCATACATAATTTAGTGCATATAAAGTTCTACGTCCTCTACATAGTGTTCTCCTCTAGGATCGATGACTTCCCTCGCGAACCATCCAGCTAGTTCCTCTTGAAGTGGTCGGAAGCGAGCTTCTGGACTAAGCGTCTTTCGGAGGTTATTCCTCTTGATGTTGTTCTCACACTGCTGGTCCCGCTCATTGGTGTATCTCCGGATCCTCTCACAAACATAGTATCCACATAGATTGGTCCCCGGTGGCTGAATATCCCCAGTCGTCCGCACTGCCCTTTTAAATTGTAGCTCTTTTTTGAATTCACCGACCTTTTCATCTACGAGCCGTCTCCAAACCCTACGAGGCAAAGAAAATTAAATGAACAAGAGAGTTATTAATTAGTTACTTGATATTAGGAAATGATGAACGAAATAGGCCGATCGATATAGAGCGCAAATGAATGAAAATAATTACTTTTGCATCATTTTTCTCATGTCGGTCCAAAGCGCCGGATCCATATTCAGAGAGTCGTGGACGAGAACTGTGGAGGTGTGAAATTGAATTACCATCAGAATCCAGTGGAACCTGCGGACACGATACATGCACGATCATGCATAACTCATCGATTAGCCACATACCATGCATGGAGTAAACAAAAGAGAATGTGCTCAAGACAGAAACACTCACCCAAAATGGTAAGGAAATAGAATATCACTTTTGAGTTGCTGTTTTCTAAGAAACCGCGACAGGTCTTCCTCCACGTCGGCGGGGTGGTGTTCTAACACATATGAATTAACGACTTGTGGGTCAATGAACCCAACATCATGGATGTTCCTTATTCGCATTTCCCGCTTCTTCATTCTGCATAATAGCGTACACAACAAGATAGTTAGGACAATATATATATATATATATATAGTGCGGGCAATGAACGAGATGGGGTAGAAATTAATAAATCACTTACAGAACGTAGCAACTGATGATAGATTTGTCGAGCTCGCGCAGATTGAACAGTTGGAACAATTCACTCCGATGAATTTGTATATAGTAATGTTTGAAGTGATGCTCATATCTAACTTCCGCATAAATATAGTCTTTGGCGTTTTTAAGTTTTATGTAACCCTTGTACCAATTTACCAGACCTTTCATTTGTCGAGGTAGATCCTCTTCCTGCGCAGGCTCGACGAGAGGGCCATTCTCCACATATGTAAATACTACGTCCTTCGTTGGCGCATCATCAAGGCCTAACAGTGCACGAAGAGTGATACCTAAGTTGGCCGCTTGTTCTGTGGCACTCGCTACAGTCAATCCCTGTGCTGCCGCAGCTGCTATGATTTCGGGGGCATCCGGACCGGCGGCTTGCACTATGAGCGGGGCGATCGATTGTTTACTTTGTTCCCCGAGCTGGGCAACTTCTTTCCCCCTTTCTAAATTTTTCTCGGCCTCCTCCAAGGCTTTCTTCTCCTGCTTCTCCGCCAACTCTTGGTTCCTCTTGAACGCGAGTGCTTGCCTACGAAGTTCACGTATATAGTCGTCAGGCAGATTCTTCACGGCTTGGGACGGTGTGTTCAAAAATGACTTGGCCCAGCTCTTTTCCTTCTCAGAAAATACTTGCTTGGGCTCGGGCTCTCTTTTCTTCTTGCAGTCCGCCTTCCATTTCTCATATTCAGCAGCCGCGTGTGCGTCGACTTCCTCGGCACTACGTTCCCAAGGCCTTGTGGGGAGAGGCTTCAGTGATGGCTCTGGTATCTTTGTGGTTCTAGGTACATAAGGCTCCGGGTTAATAACCCAGGACTGCTTCTGCTTCTTCGCCGGAGGTGGATTGGGGGGCGGCGTCTGATCACCCGCCGGACGAGGACTGGGGGGCGGCGTCTGCTTACCCGCCGGAGGTGAATTGGGGGGTGGCGTCGGCTGACGTGAAGTAGGTGTAGGTGAAGCACCACCACCACCACCGCCACCGCCACCACCACCACCGTAGGGGGGTGGACTTGTTGGCGCCTCGCCTGGAAACTTGATAAACTTCTTTTGCCATAGAATGAACTGGCGCTTGACATCTCCAAGTCTCCTCGCCCCTTCAGGTGTAGCAATGTCAATGTCCAGGTCCTCAAACCCTTGAATGGGGTTGTTGTGGTGGAGTGCTCCAGGTAAACATGGTAAAGCACTGCCGATGGCTACCTTCATGGACATGTTCCCGATAGGATAATACAGATGACATTCTTTCATCCCCTTTATATCGTCCACGGGGTAGCGAGGAGGCTCCGGTGCAGTAATTTCGACCACCAGAGGCTCCGGTGCAGTAACTTCGATCGTCGGTGCACCAGCCGGTGGGGCCTCCGTGGAAGCCACGCTGCTTCTTCTCTGCTGCTGGCTTCCGAGATCCATTGGATGATCTTCATGCTGCGCCCGAGCTGCATCTCTTTCGGCTACTAGTACACTCACGGTTTTCTTCATCACATCCATTTCCGATACCAAATGCGCCACAACATCTGCATCCCGATCCATCTTTCTCTTACGGCTTCGTAACCGTACGGGTCATCGTTCCGGGGAACCCTATTTTCCACGGAATGTGCCCCATGCCTCGTACACGTCCTCCGTGTTCAGGATTCCCGAGGGCTTTTGTCAGCGCGTCGTTCTCTCTGTTGAACTTGATCTTCCCCTCTTGAGCATCCCTCATTGCCTCAATAAGCTTTTCGGTGGGTTTAATTATTTTGCCCCGGTAAACACACTCCCATGTCTCCGGGTTCAGCGATCCCCCATGCCCGTACCACCAGCTTTTAGCCCTTGGGTCCCATCCCTCCGTACCTGGACGGATTCCTCGCGCCCTCAGCTCGTTCTCCATCTTCTCCCACCTAGGCTCCCAAAGGCGATACCCTCCCGGCCCCATAATATGATTGTACTCCTTCTTAGCCGCATTTTCCTTATTTTTTTCGATAGTTCAAGGAACTGCTCCGATTTCTTTTGCTTCACAAATTCTGGCCAATCATGTTTCAGTTTCTCATATTGTCCTTTGAAATCCGGAGTCTTGTTCTGGTTGACATAGTCACGGGCTAGATTTTGCTTGAATTTCCGGAATGCATTGGCCATCTTTCCAAGAGCGAACTGTTTGAGTAGCTTCCTCCTCTTCTTGTTTTCCTCAATCTTGTTACCCTCCTCATCGAATTTGTGGTATTCCGGAGGTAGGACGACATATTCCAGAAGCTTTTGCAAGCAATCTTTTTTTGTTCTCTCGTCGACAAAAGTGAAACCAAGACGTGCCTTCTTTGGCTCATTCCACTCCTGGACGGTGATCGAGACGTTGTCTCTAACAACGGCTCCGCATTGGTTGATAAACTTGGCGTGCATGCATTGTATCCCTTATTTGACTGTCCTGAAAGGTTACTAAGAGCAGGCCAATCGTTGATGGTTACGAAAAGCAACGCTCGTAGGTCAAATTCCTCTTCTTTGTGCTCATCCCACACACGGACACCAGGTCTTCCCCACAACTGTAAAAGTTCATCAACTAATGGCCTTAGGTACACATCGATGTCGTTGCCGGGTTGCTTCGGACCTTGGATGAGCACTGGCATCATAATGAACTTCCGCTTCATGCACAACCAAGGAGGAAGGTTGTAGATGCATAGAGTCACGGGCCGAGTGCTATGGCTGGAGCTCTGCTCGCCAAAAGGATTCATGCCATCCGTACTTAGACCAAATCTTATGTTCCTTGCGTCGGCTGCAAAATCTTTAAACTCTCTGTCGATCTTTCTCCATTGCGTTCCATCTGCGGGGTGTCTCAACTCCCCGTCCGACTTACGGTCCTCTTTGTGCCATCGCAACAACTTGGCATGCTCTTTGTTCCCGAACGGACGTTTCAACCGTGGTATTATAGGAGCATACCACATCACCTTGGCGGGAACCTTCTTCCCGGGTTTCGGCCCTCAACATCGTCACCGGGGTCATCGCCTCGATCTTATAACGCAATGCGGTGCATACCGGGCATTCATTCAAATTCTCGTATTCACCGCGGTAGAGGATGCGATCGTTGATGCATGCATGTATCTTCAGAACCTCTAAACCTAGAGGGCAGACAACCTTCTTTGCTTCGTACGTATCGGCGGGCAACTCGTTATTCTTTGGAAACATATTCTTCAACATTTTCAGCAAGTTTTCAAATGCCGAGTCAGCTACACCTGCTTGTGCCTTCCATTTCAGCAAATCCAGTGTGCAGCCCAGCTTTTTCAGACCATCATCGCATCCGGGGTACAGCGCCTTTCTGTGATCCTCTAACATGCGATCCAAATTCTCCCTCTCCTTTTCAGTTTCGCAGCGTCTCCGTGCATCAGCAATGGTCCGACCAAGATCATCAACGGGCTCATCACGTGCCTCTTCTTCACCTTCCCCTTCACCTTCCCCTTCACCTTCAGCATCCTCCATGAAAGTATCACCGAAATGAGCAAGATAGCTTTCATCGATGAAATCATCCCCTTCTTCATCTTCTTCCATTATAACCCCTCTTTCTCCATGCTTGGTCCAACAATTATAGCTTGGCATGAAACCGTGCCGAAGCAGGTGCATGTGAACATCTCTTGAGGAAGAGTAACCCTTCCGATTCTTACGAGTTAACACATGGACAGATAATAAAACCCCCCTGCTTGTTCGCATTAGCCACTACGAGGAAATCTTTCAAACCCGTAGTGAACTCGCCGGAGAGTCGGTTACCGTACATCCATTGCCGATTCATCTGCATTATTATAATATAAAATATATAATTAACCATCATGCATTTGTTAAACTAAATAGAAATTAAACAATGAACTACACACATATGCATATTTTATCAATGACACATATATATGAAAGGTTCAAGTTGTTGCTAACCGCGATCGAGGAGGAAAAAATAAATGAGGAAGCTCGATCAAGTGTGGCTCCGACACTTCATATCATGTTTGTTTCATGCTCTTGGGACATTTCATCAAACACCTTGTGTGCATAAGAGGAGCCAAAAGCAAACCCTACACCCCCTTGTGAAGTTTGTGAAGAGAAGTGGCACCAAATGGCTAAGTGCTGTGGGCTGAGTGGTATATATAGGGGAGGGGCTTTAGTCGCGGTTGGCCAGGCCAACCGCGACTAAAGGCCTTTGGGCCAGGCCTGAGGACATTTAGTCGCGGTTGGCCTGGCCAACCGCGACTAAAGCCCCTCCCGTCCACCAGCTGGCCACCGAGCACTGATGCGCGTAGATGTACACGTCCGTTGGGAACCCCAAGAGGAAGGTATGATGCGCACAGCGACAAGTTTTCCCTCAGAAAGAAACCAAGGTTTATCGAACCAGGAGGAGCCAAGAAGCACGTTGAAGGTTGATGGCGGCGGGATGTAGTGCGGCGCAACACCAGGGATTCCGGCGCCAACGTGGAACCTGCACAACACAAACAAAGTACTTTGCCCCAACGAAACAGTGAGGTTGTCAATCTCACCGGCTTGCTGTAACAAAGGATTAACCGTATTGTGTGGAAGATGATTGTTTGCAGAAAACAGTAAACAAGTATTGCAGCAGATTGTATTTCAGTATAAAAGAATGGACCGGGGTCCACAGTTCACTAGAGGTGTCTCTCCCATAAGATAAAGCATGTTGGGTGAACAAATTACAGTCGGGCAATTGACAAATAGAGAGGGCACCGCGATGCACATACATGACATGATAAATATAGTGAGATTTAATTGGGCATTACGAACAAGTACATAGACCGCCATCCAACTGCATCTATGCCTAAAAAGTCCACCTTCAGGTTATCATCCGAACCCCCTCCAGTATTAAGTTGCAAAGCAACAGACAATTGCATTAAGTATGGTGCGTAATGTAATCAATAACTACATCCTCGGACATAGCATCAATGTTTTATCCCTAGTGGCAACAGCACAACACAACCTTAGTGGTTTCTGTCACTCCCCCAGATATCAATGCAGGCATGAACCCACTATCGAGCATAAATACTCCCTCTTGGAGTTACTAGCATCAACTTGGCCAGAGCCTCTACTAATAACGGAGAGCATGCAAGATCATAAACAACACATATGTAATAACTTGATAATTACCATAACATAGTATTCTCTATCCATCGGATCCCGACAAACACAACATATAGAATTACAGATAGATGATCTTGATCATGTTAGGCAGCTCACAAGATCCAACAATGAAGCACAATTAGGAGAAGACAACCATCTAGCTACTGCTATGGACCCATAGTCCAGGGGTGAACTACTCACTCATCACTCCGGAGGCGACCATGGCGGTGTAGAGTCCTCCGGGAGATGAATCCCCTCTCCGGCAGGGTGCCGGAGGCGATCTCCTGAATCCCCCGAGATGGGATTGGCGGCGGCGGCGTCTCAGTAAGGTTTTCCGTGTCGTGGCTCTCGGTACTGGGGGTTTCGCGACGGAGGCTTTAAGTAGGCGGAAGGGCAACGTGGGGGGCCACACGAGGGCCCCACACCATAGGTCGGCGCGGCCCGGGCCTGGGCCGCGCCGCCCTATGGTGGCGGCGCCTCGTGGCCCCACTTCGACTCCTCTTCGGTCTTCCGGAAGCTTCGTGGCAAAATAGGACCCTGGGCGTTGATTTCGTCCAATTCCGAGAATATTTCCTTACTAGGATTTCTGAAACCAAAAACAGCAGAAAACAGCAACTGGCTCTTCGGCATCTTGTTAATAGGTTAGTTCCAGAAAATGCACGGATATGACATAAAGTGTGCATAAAACATGTAGATATCATCAATAATGTGGCATGGAACATAAGAAATTATCGATACGTTGGAGACGTATCAGCATCCCCAAGCTTAGTTCTGCTCGTCCCGAGCAGGTAAAACGATAACAAAGATAATTTCTGAAGTGACATGCCATCATAATCTTGATCATACTATTTGTAAGCATATGTAATGAATGCAGCGATCAAAACAATGGTAATGACATGAGTAAACAAGTGAATCATAAAGCAAAGACTTTTCATGAATAGTACTTCAAGACAAGCATCAATAAGTCTTGCATAAGAGTTAACTCATAAAGCAATAAATCAAAGTAAAGGTATTGAAGCAACACAAAGGAAGATTAAGTTTCAGCGGTTGCTTTCAACTTATAACATGTATATCTCATGGATAATTGTCAACATAGAGTAATATAACAAGTGCAATATGCAAGTATGTAGGAATCAATGCACAGTTCACACAAGTGTTTGCTTCTTGAGGTGGAGAGAGATAGGTGAACCGACTCAACATAAAAGTAAAAGAATGGTCCTTCAAAGAGGAAAGCATCGATTGCTATATTTGTGCTAGAGCTTTTATTTTGAAAACATGAAACAATTTTGTCAATGGTAGTAATAAAGCATATGAGTTATGTAAATTATATCTTACAAGTTGCAAGCCTCATGCATAGTATACTAATAGTGCCCGCACCTTGTCCTAATTAGCTTGGACTACCGGATCATCACAATGCACATGTTTTAACCAAGTGTCACAATGGGGTACCTCCATGCCGCCTGTACAAGGGTCTAAGGAGAAAGTTCGCATTGGATTTCTCGCTTTTGATCATTCTTCAACTTAGACACCCATACCGGGACAACATGGACAACAGATAATGGACTCCTCTTTAATGCATAAGCATGTAGCAACAATTATTATTCTCACATGAGATTGAGGATATGTGTCCAAAACTGAAACTTCCACCATGATTCATGGCTTTAGTTAGCGGCCCAATGTTCTTCTCTAACAATATGCATGCTTAACCATAAGGTGGTAGATCTCTCTTACTTCAGACAAGACGAACATGCATAGCAACTCACATGATATTCAACAAAGAATAGTTGATGGCGTCCCCAGGAGCATGGTTATCGCACAACAAGCAACTTAATAAGAGATAAAGTGCATAAGTACATATTCAATACCACAATAGTTTTTAAGGCTATTTTGTCCCATGAGCTATATATTGCAAAGGTGAATGATGGAATTTTAAAGGTAGCACTCAAGCAATTTACTTTGGAATGGCGGAGAAATACCATGTAGTAGGTAGGTATGGTGGACACAAATGGCATAGTGGTTGGCTCAAGGATTTTGGATGCATGAGAAGTATTCCCTCTCGATATAAGGTTTAGGCTAGCAAGGTTATTTGAAACAAACACAAGGATGAACGGTGCAGCAAAACTCACATAAAAGACATATTGTAAACATTATAAGACTCTACACCGTCTTCCTTGTTGTTCAAAACTCAATACTAGAAATTATCTAGACTCTAGAGAAACCAAATATGCAAACCAAATTTTAGCAAGCTCTATGTATTTCTTCATTAATGGGTGCAAAGTATATGATGCAAGAGCTTAAACATGAGCACAGCAATTGCCAAGTATCACATTATCCAAGACATTATAGCAAATACTACATGTATCATTTTCCAATTCCAACCATATAACAATTTAACGAAGAAGAAACTTCGCCATGAATACTATGAGTAAAGCCTAAGGACATATTTGTCCATATGCTACAGCGGAGTGTGTCTCTCTCCCACAAAGTGAATGCTAGGATCCAACTTTATTCAAACAAAACAAAACAAAACAAAAAAAAACCGACGCTCCAAGCAAAGTGCATAAGATGTGACGGAATAAAAATATAGTTTCAGGGGAGGAACCTGATGATGTTGTCGATGAAGAAGGGGATGCCTTGGGCATCCCCAAGCTTAGACGCTTGAGTCTTCTTAAAATATGCAGGGGTGAACCACCGGGGCATCCCCAAGCTTAGAGCTTTCACTCCTCTTGATCATAGTATATCATACTCCTCTCTTGATCCTTGAAAACTTCCTTCACACCAAACTTTAAGCAAACTCATTAGAGGGTTAGTGCACAATAAAAGTTTACATGTTCAGAGGTGACACAATCATTCTTTACACTTCTGGACATTGCATAAAGCTACTGGACATTAATGGATCAAAGAAATTCATCCAACATAGCAAAAGAGGCAATGCGAAATAAAAGGCAGAATCTGTCAAAACAGAACAGTTCGTAAAGACGAATTTTAAAATGGCACCAGACTTGCTCAAATGGAAAAACTCAAAACTAATGAAAGTTGCGTACATATCTGAGGATCACTCACGTAAATTGGCATAATTTTCTGAGTTACCTGCAGAGAATTAGGCCCAGATTCGTGACAGCAAAGAAATCTGTTTCTGCGCAGTAATCCAAATCTAGTATGAACCTTACTATAGAGACTTTACTTGGCACAAAAAACATGATAAGGAGAGGTTGCTACAGTAGTAAACAACTTCCAAGACTCAAATATAAAACAAAGTACTGTAGTAAAAACATGGGTTGTCTCCCATAAGCGTTTTTCTTTAACGCCTTTCAGCTAGGCGCAGAAAGTATATATCAAGTATTATCAAGAGATGAAGCATCAACATCATTACCAGGGGTGTTGGAAGTTTTCTCAACCAAGCATAGTATATTTGATATATAAGTTTTAGCGTCTCCTTTTTTATTAGTCTTGGGCTTGCTACTCTCATCTAACAAATTTTCAGGAACAAGCCAAGCATAGTTATTTTCTAGTGCATCATTCATAGTTAGGAGTTTACATGGTATTGGTGCTTTGATCTCCCCACCATCATTAATGTTATTAGTGTACCTTATTCTATCCATGTCCATTTTTTCAAGGAGACCAACAAAATTAGTATGAGAACCTAGCATATTAAATTTAGCAAAGACCTTTCTAGCCTCTCTTGCTAGACCACCAAATTCTCTAAGAAGGGTTTCTAAAACAAAATCTTTCTTTTCCCCTTCTTCCATATCACCAAGTGTAAGAAACATGTGTTGGATTATAGGGTTGAGATTAACAAATTTAGTTTCCAACATTCGAACTAAAGCAGCAGCAGCAATTTCATAGGTAGGTGCAAGTTCTACCAAGTGTCTATCTTCAAAATCTTCAGTAATACTAACATGATTGAAGAATTCTTCTATATTATTTCTCCCAACTATAGACCCACGTCCTACCGGTATGTCTTTTGTGGTAAAATCAAAAGGAAACATGATGAATCAAGTAAAGTAAATGCAAGTAACTAATTTTTTTGTGTTTTTAATATGGAGAGCAAGACAGTAAATAAAGTAAAGCTAGCAACTAATTTTTTGTGTGTTTTGTTTAAGTGCAGCAAACAAACTAGTAAATAAAATAAAGCAAGACAAAAACAAAGTAAAGAGATTGAGAAGTGGAGACTCCCCTTGCAGCGTGTCTTGATCTCCCCGGCAACGGCGCCAGAAAAAGTGCTTGATGCGCGTAGATGTACACGTCCGTTGGGAACCCCAAGTGACAAGGGATTAACTTGTCAATGCCTACAGATTGTAGACTAGGGTTTTGTTAGATGTAGAGGGCAAGTAGATCTCGAAGGTTTCAGCCGAAAAGTGCTCGACGATATGAAAACTAGGGTTTGGGAAAACAATAACTCGATCCTCTCTTCGTCCCTCGACTCCCCCTTATATAGGAGGCGGAGCCGAGGGTTTCGTATCATACAAGTTTACGAGTTCGGGTAGGTTTCTAACTCCTCCCGCAAGATTACAAATAATACTTTCTATTACAACTCTAGCTTTCCTTAACAATATCTTCGGCTTCTAAATCTTCTTATTCTTCGGGTCGTGGGCCTTCAGTAAACCCCGGGTACCACCTTCGGCAGGCCCATTGGGTATGCCTATGTCAGTAGCCCCCGAGATTTTGCTTGAATCGCAGAGTCAGAGAAAATCTCCACCTTTATATTTATTTGACAACTCTGAATTTTCGTACATATCTTTGCATACAAATTTCTATATTGTACAGGGATAATGGTAGTTGGGGCTAGTTCATCTGACGGATCAGGTACTAGTTAACTGCTCTAGTGGCAATCCGCAAAAACCTACTTCAAAATCACGTCCCTGCACATGATTTCGGGATACTGGTGTAAACTTCGACAGGTGCCGCTTAAGGTCTTACCATTCAGTCGAGTCCCAGTCATATTTATCGGGTACCTAACGCGTCCGTTAGGATTTTTCTTCGTATCTGTTGATACGGAAAAAAGTAGCTAACCGACGTCAGAGACGGCGCCACGCCGCACAGAACGGATCTGGGGTCTTACCTACGCAAATTTTGCGGCATTCAGAGATTTATTCGCAACTTCGGCGCTCTGAGAATATATTGTCGAGTGCTTATTCGGCTGTTGGAATAGCACATTTTATTGAGTCAACGGATGACTTATATTGCTTTCCCGATGGGAGTATATGTAGAGTTATTTTAACTCGAAATATACTCTGTTTCCCTTTTTCTTCTCGTTCTCTTTTTATGATTTCATCGGGCACGCGAACAGCGTTCCCGATGGGAGTAGCCCCCGAGGCTACAGCCAAGGACTTGTGCTTGGTTGTAGGCTCCACGCCTTATGCCGCTATATTTTCTTCCTCTCCCGAAATTTTATAATTTCTCGGGTACGCCACAGCGTTCTTCAATGGGAGTAGCCCCCGAGGCTATGAACAAATGCTTGCATTTGGTCATAGGCTCTCGCCATTTTTGTCTTGTCATACTCGAATTTTTCTATTTTTCTCAAGTAGCCCCCGAGCATTTGGGCAAAAACTTGTATTTGATCAAAGGCTCTCGAAATATACTTTGTGTTGTCGATAATCTCTCCCAGCTTCATAGTCGAGCTTTTCTTTTAACATGACGACGTCATTGCTGATGATAGCCACGATTTCTATATTGGAAACATGCGAAAACCGCTCCTCTCACTGCCTTGTGGGTCCAAATTCCCCATCTGACTGACACGGCGTGCAAGTGGGGGACACACGCTGTCGTTTCTTTTCTCAGTGAAAAGCCATTTTTACCCCTTGTCCACGTGTACTCCATCTACGCCGTAAATTCCTCATCGACTGGCTACGTCGATTCACCGCACCTCTATTTAATTCCATCATCTTCTTCCCCTGTTGCTTTCGCTCACTCCGCCCATCTGCGCCTCTGCCAAAAATCCTCCATTGCGCCCATTGCCTTGCGCGCTCCTCCGAGCTTGTGTTGTTCTGCTCCCCTCGAGTGGAAATCATCTTTCCCACAATACGCATACTCCATCGCTCCAACAACCTCCAATGGCCGCGGAAGATCTGGAGTGGGAGAGATCCAAGATCTCCAATCAAGACATGAACCTGCTGAAGAGGTTGGGGCTCACGAAGAATAAAGATGCCCTGCGCTTCCCCCACGAGGAAAGCTACCCAAATCCTCCAATGGAAAACCGGGTTAGTTTTGTTGACCATCTCATCCGCGGTCTTTCCCCTCCTATCCACGAGTTTCTCCGGGGTCTTCTTTTTGTTTATGGGCTTCAGCTTCACCAACTGACGCCCAATTCCATCTTGCACGTGTCGATTTTTATCACATTGTGCGAATGCTTTCTCGGAGTCCAACCTAACTGGGCTCTGTGGAAACGCATCTTCTGTCTTCGCCGTAATGGCTCCCACGGCGTCGCCTATAATATTGGCGGCGTCGTCATTTGTGTTCGTTCTGACGTCGATTATTTCGACGTCAAATTTCCTGACTCTGTCCAAGGCTGGCGCAAGAGGTGGCTGTATGTACACGAGGAAAGCTCTGACTTGGTAGAGTACAACATCGCCCCTTTTGACGGAAAAACCAAAATTCTTCGCCGCCGCTCCTGGGATGCTGAAGCTTCCGAAGAAGAGAAATTGGCAACCGAGGCGCTGATGACTCGCATCCGTGAACTTCAGACTACTCGAGGCAAGGAACTTTCTGGTATCCAAATCACAGCTTACTTCCTTAGGATTAGAATGCAGCCTCTACAGGCTCGAAAAAATCCCCTTTGGATGTACGCTGGTAATGAAGATGTCGAGAGGCTTTCCACGGATCTTTCTGCAAAAGATTTGGAGAAGCTAATCCGAAGAATCTCCAAGCTTAGCAAGAAGGATACTATTCCAACTTCTTGCAAGGTTGCGCCATTTTGTCGTGCCAATCCTCTTCCCGAGGTATTTTGTTTTGTGCCACTATGGTACCTTCTTCTTGGATTATTCTTGTGGCGACTATTTTTACTTGCAACGGAATATAACTGTTGTCGATTTTCTTTATTTTCGATAGGGTCACCTTGTTTTATCTTCTCTTCCTCCCCTTCCTGAAGGTGGGGAAGTCGAAGATCGGACTGTTGTCACCGACGACAACCAGGATGCTTCTCGCCCTGAAAGTGGAGTCGGGGATTCCCATAAATCCGCGGCTTCTCTTGAAAAAGAGACTGAAGCAGAGGTTTCTTCGTCGACACGCTCATCTCTTCCTGCTGCCTCTCCAACGGGCAAAAGGAAAAGGAGTGATGTCGAAGATTCCGGGGCCTCTATACCCGAAGAAGCTGTTCCTTCACCGCAAAAGGCAGCTTATGATCCATACCTCGCGAGCCTCATCAGTTCGTGAGTTCCCTGTCTCTCTTTTATTTTTATGCTCGAAGGATTTTGTCTGTCTTGCTTTTTATACTGCTACCCTTTTACCACAGTGATGATGATGAAGAAACACCAACTTTGGATGTGGCTGCTCGAACGAGTACGTCACATACTCTAGTTGTTTCGGAACCGCCAGTTGAAGGAGAAGAATCCTCGCCTCCTCAACAAAACGTCGGCGCTTCTACTCCTCCTTCAAGCCCCCGAGTCCCTTCACCAAAAAGGGCAAGGACTGAAGCAATCCCGGAGCCTGCTCTCCAATTGAGTAGCTCCTCGAACCCTCTCTTGGACGATGTAAGTTCGTAATTTTCTTGTCACTGTCTGTTTACTTCTATGTGCCATCATATTTTTCTCATACTGACATTTTTCCTTTGTTTTTCTTTAACAGCCTATGATCAAAGATCTTATTCGCATCGGTGCCCAATTTATTGGGTACCGTGAATATGCTAGTAAGACTGAAGGTAATGCCTTGCTTCTTCTTTTTGCCACTGCTCTCTTGCTCTTTTGTTGTCGATATTTTTAACTATATTTAACTTTCTTGACAGAAAAACTGGCGAAGGACAACGAGCGTGCCAACATACTTGCTCAGAAATTAGAGCAAAGTGAAGAGGCTCGTAAGAAGGCTGAGTCAGATGCTATTGAAGCTCGAGCAGAGGCTGACAAGGCCAAGACTGATGCTGCTGGTGTCGAAGATCTTCGGAAGAGACTTCATGATGCCGAGACTTCGCTGAGCGAGCATATAACTGCACAATCTGCTCGCGAGGAAACGATCCTTAAGCGTATAAGGACGCAAAATCGTCGCTTTGTCAGTAAGTATCTGAGCCCCTTCATATCCTTTGTACTTTCTTTTCTTCATTCGTTTGTTACTCACTAAGTTTTTACCTCGGCAGATAGAACAGGTCAAGAATTTGAACTTGAGGACCCCGAGAATGATCCTCTTCTTGACGCCGTTTCATTCCTCGAATTTCATGGGACAGAAGCGCGCGAGGGCATTGATCAAGCTAAAACAGGGCTGTCGCGGCTCTTCCCCTATTTCTTCCCAAAGAAAGAGGAACCCGCGACTTTCCTTAACCTGGCCAAGTGCTTTAATCCACCAGAAGATCTTGGGCTAAAGATGCGCCAAGAAAACATGAAGATTGTTGTCGAAAGCGCTGTTTCCCTGGTTGCTGACAGCCAACAGACTGTTGATTGGATGAAAGTTGGCGACACCGATCAAATAGAGCAATCGAGATGGAGGTCGCTGATTAAGGCAGCCAAGCCCAACACGAAGAAAATCTTGGCATATCTCGGGATCAAGCCAGCTTCGACTCCTAGCTCATCGAGGCCGGAGGTCTAGTTGCATGCCTCCTTGTTTTTTCTTTCTCTGTTTCTTTTTCTCTTATCGCCAAAGTAGTTATTTGGCGATACGTACTTCTTTAGCTCCATTGTAAGGTCTTTGTAACTATCCCGAGAAATTAATGAAAACTCTACCTTTGCTTGTTGATTGATATTGTCTTGTTTAAATTTCAGTTGGTATTTGATAACTATACTCCATCTTCCGCTCCTTCCAATATTTCGCCTTCTTCTTCTCGCTCAAGGAGAGCTCTTGCTGATACTACACCTGTCGAAGATTCCTTGCCGCAAGAATTGGATGAACTTCGGCAACAACTTCAGTATACGAGGAAGCAATCACTTGTGATGATGGAAAAGTCTCGTAAGTCATCTGAAGCCGAAAAAATTGCACTTCAGCAAGCTCGCGAGGCCGTGGCTGCTAGGGAAATTGCTGCTTCTGAAGCTGAAAAGGCGACTACTCGAGAAAATTTCATGCTCGAGTTAATGAATGAAGCCAGTGCGGATATGTCGGGTATGCTCGTTTCATCCTCAATATCTTCCGTCTTCATGCTACGTCTCTTAAAGTTTTCTGCTCCTTTGTTTTAATAGGTTCCTTTACTGATGCTGTTGCCGAAGAGGAGAGGGTAAATACTAGGACAAACCTCCTTGTTAACCTTTCCCTTGATCATGGTTCTCTGTTCTGGGCTACCCCGGAGAGGACCCGCCAAATTGTCAGATTTCAGGATCGTGCCTCTCAAACTCGCGACTTCCTTGACTTCTGTACCAAGACCCTGTCTATGGTTTATAACTCCATGTTTCCTCGGAATGTTCAACCAAAAACTCTTCCTGAGTTAATGGAGAAATTTAAGGATGCCCACAGGATCCATGACTTTGTCAGAGCTCAACTGGTAGCTGGCGCCAGATTTGCCCTTATCATGCTTCAGATCTGCCACTCAAAGCTTGACTCGACCCAAGTTGTTGCAAAAGTTCACGAGAAGGTACGGCGCCGAAGAGTTGGTGTCGATCGTATTAACACGAAGGTTTCGCCTATAGCTGAAGAAATGATTGAAGACCTTCTTCGGATGGATGCCGACTTTTTTGCGGATGGTCATTATGCTGATTTTCTTGGTGCTGCTCCTGAAGAAAACAGAATTACCCTTGATGATATATTGAATCATGACTAATTTTTTTCCTTTGGTAGATAATTCTTCCTTGTAAATCATGATTGTGATTATATTGTGAAGCAAACATCATATTTCTATATTTGTCTAGCCCCCGAGTGTTTTTGGTGGCTATTCACTGTATTTGTATAATGCGAGATTTTGAACCAAGGCATTTACTCAATATGTATTTTTGACGAATATCAGCCCCCGAGCTTCTTTGTTGAGTATTATTTTGTATTTTTACTGACTCACGAGGTATTTTAATACCAAGGCAAGGATTTTCTTTTTCCGAGGAACTATATTGAAATTCGTCGGGTTGGGGATTTTGAGCATGTCGATAAAGAAAAGTTATATTGACACTATCTTTATTATATTGCAGCACCGCGAGCCCGCCTCATTAAAAACCTTTCCCGGCCCCACTCGGTGCCCCGAAAAAGGAAAAGAGTGCGTCTGAAAACTCGCGGGCGTTTCAGTACATTGTAGCTTTACAGAGGAGGACTATATTTTCGGCACTAAGCGTAAAAACGCCTTAGCTGTGCTACGTTCCAGGGATTTTTCTCTGGAATCCCTGTCTTCTTATCGTTGATCCTGTATGCTCCTCCTTCTATTACTTCTGTGACGATGTAAGGTCCAAGCCACGGCGACTCGAGCTTTTCAGTACGGTCTTGATTGAGTCGTAGAACTAAGTCGCCAACTTGAAAGGATCTTGGCCGCAATCGTCGACTGTGGTAGTTTTTCAGGTCCTGTTGATATTTGGCGACTCGTGACAGGACTTCGTCTTGAGCTTCATCAAGTGCATCAACATCATCCTCCAAAGCTTTTCTTGAAATTTCTTCGTCATACTCTGTGACTCTTGGGGAATCATGCTCTATTTCTATCGGCAGGACTGCTTCGGCTCCATGGACCAGAAAGAACGGCGTTTCCTGCGTCGCTGTGTTTGGTGTTGTTCGAATACTCCACAGCACACTTGGCAGCTCCTCCGGCCAAGTATGCCGAGCTTTTTCCAATGGTCCTAACAGGCGCTTCTTGATACCATTGCAGATGATGCCATTGGCCTTCTCGACTTGACCGTTGGTCTGTGGATGTGCGACAGACGCAAAACTCAGTTTGATGCCCACTTCTGCACAATATGCTTTGAACTCCTTGGAAGTAAAGTTACTGCCGTTATCTGTGACGATGCTGTGAGGTACTCCAAATCGAAAAACGATGCCCTTCACGAACTTTATTGCAGATGCTGCATCTGGTGAATTTATTGGCTTTGCTTCTATCCATTTGGTAAATTTGTCGACAGCCACCAACAAGTATTCATATCCTCCTGGCGAAGCTTTGTGCAATTTACCCACCATATCGAGTCCCCATTGGGCGAAGGGCCACGACAGTGGTATTGGCATTAGTTCTGTCGCCGGAGAGTGCGGTTTTGCGGCAAATCTCTGGCACGCATCGCAAGTTCGTACTATTTCTTTTGCGTCCTCGATTGCTGTCAACCAGTAGAATCCTGCCCGAAAAACCTTGGCTGCAATAGCTCGACTGCTTGCGTGGTGACCACATATTCCTTCATGCACATCTTTTAGGATTATGCGTCCTTCCTCGGGTGTGACACATCTCTGTAACACTCCCGAGATACTTCGCTTATACAACTCCCCTTTGACCACAGTGAAAGCTTTGGATCGCCTAATTACTCGTCTTGCTTCAACTGGATCGTCGGGTATTGTCTTCCTTAGGATGTATGATATGTATGCTTGCATCCATGGAATTTGCACCATCATGACTAGCTCTTGTTCCTCTTCTTCTTCTTCCAGTGATTTTTTGGTGTTATCCGAAGTCTTTTCTTCCTTCTCCTTCTTCTTTGTTTTCACCGGCTTTGTTGATCTCTCGCTTATTTCTTCCCAAAACACGCCTGGAGGGATTGCGAGACATTGTGACCCGATGTTTGCAAGGACATCGGCTTCATCATTGCTCAATCTGCTGATGTGGTTTACCTCGCATCCATCAAACAGTTTTTCCAGCTCATTATACACCTCCTTGTATGCTATCATGCTTTCGTTGACTGCATCACATTGGTTCATAACTTGCTGTGCTACCAACTGTGAGTCGCCAAAAATTTTCAGTCGGGTTGCACCGCAAGCCTTTGCCATCTTCATCCCATGTATGAGAGCTTCATATTCTGCTTCGTTGTTAGATGCGTTTGGGAAAGTCATCCGCAAGACATACTTCAGCTTGTCGCCTTCAGGTGATACCAATATCACGCCTGCTCCAGCGCCTTCTAACCTTTTGGACCCGTCAAAGTTCATAGTCCAGGTTCTCGATAAATCTGGAGGGCCCGTGTTTTGTAACTCCATCCACTCTGCGATGAAATCTGGCAAGATCTGTGATTTTATTGCCTTTCTTTTTTCGTACATGATGTCCCGAGGGGAAAGTTCGATTCCCCAAAGGGAGACACGACCCGTAGCTTCTGGGTTGTTCAATATGTTTGACAAAGGAGCTTCATTGACCACTATTATCGGGTGCGCCGAAAAATAGTGTCGCAATTTTCTTGCTGTCGTAAATACTCCATATGCCAGTTTCTGGTACTGAGGGTACCGTTGCTTCGAAGGCGACAGTACTTCACTGATGAAATATACTGGCCTCTGAACTCCATGGAGCTTTCCTTCTTCCTCTCTTTCGACTACTAAAGCTGTGCTAACCACTTGGGGTGTGGCTGCGATGTACAACAGGAGAGGTTCCTTTTCCTTCGGCGCCACCAGGATTGGTGGTGTCGAGATTTTGCGCTTCAAATCCTCGAAAGCTCTATCGGCTTCTTCGTTCCACTGGAATTTCTCTCCTTGTTTTATCAACGTGTAGAACGGTAGTGCTTTTTCTCCCAGCCTGGCGACGAATCTACTAAGAGCTGCGACTCGCCCAGTTAATTGCTATATTTCTTTCAACTTTGTTGGCTTCCTCATAGTTACGATGGCCTGTATTTTTTCGGGATTAGCTTCGATCCCTCTTGCTGATACTAGGAATCCGAGAATTTCTCCCGCAGGAACTCCAAAGGAACATTTTGTCGGGTTCAACTTAAGGCAAAATTTGTCGAGGTTGTCGAAGGTTTCCTTCAAATCTTCGATCAGTGTTGACCCTTTCTTTGATGTTATCACGACATCATCGATGTAGACTTGTACATTTTTCCCAATCTGTGCTGCAAGGCACTTCTGCATCATCCGCTGATATGTTGCTCCCGCGTTTTTTAAACCAAAGGGCATTGTTTTGTAGCAAAACACGCCGTAAGGTGTTATGAACGCTGTCTTGGCCTCATCATCTTCTTTTAATCTGATCTGGTTATAACCAGAGTATGCATCCAAGAAGGAAAGACGTTCGCATCCTGCCGTGGAGTCGATAATTTGATCGATCCTTGGGAGGGGAAAGTGATCCTTAGGACAATGTTTATTGAGACACGTAAAGTCGACACACATGCGAAGGACTTTCGTGTGTTTCTTCGGCACCATCACTGGGTTAGCTACCCATGTGGCTTCTGTAGATATTTCTTTGATAAAACCAGCATCCTTAAGTCGATCTATTTCTGATAGCATAGCTTTGCGGTTTGGTTCCGAGAAACGCCGCAGAGGTTGTTTGATTGGTCGTGCGAGAGGATCCAAATTGAGGTGGTGCTCGGCAAGTTCCCTGGGTACTCCTGGCATGTCAGCTGGACACCATGCGAAGATTTTCCAGTGCTCACGGAGGAACTCGACGAGCGCGCTTTCCTATGCGATATCCATGTTAGTTGCAATGGATGTCGTTTTCTTGGGGTCCGTCGGGTGGATTTGCACCTCTTTTGAATCCTTAGCAGTGTTGAAATTTGGCTCCCTGAGCGGCTTCCCTGTGTCTGGCAAAACATCATAATCAGTTTGCCTTGGCGCCATATATTCTGCTTGCATCCCGAAGGTTTCTGATAATTGATGAAAATCCCTGTCGCATTTGTTAGCTAACGCAAAGCTTCCTTTGACTGTGATTGGTCCTTTAGGTCCAGGCAACCTCCACAGTAAATACGTGTAATGGGGTACCGCCATAAACCTAGCATACGCTGGTCGTCCCAACAAAGCATGATACTGCGACGGGAAATCCACGACTTCAAACTCTAATTTCTCTATCCTGTAATTTTCTCGGGTCCCAAACTGTACGTCGAGGTTGATCTTGCCCAGCGGATAACTTGGCTTCTCTGGCGTGATCCCATGGAAGTGTGTGTCGGTTGGTGCTAAATTTGCTAAGGATATGTTCATCTTCCTTAATGTATCTGCGTACATAAGGTTCAAACTGCTGCCGCCATCTATGAAAACTCTCGATACGTCGAAGCCAGCAATTACTGCGGGTAAAATGAGTGCAGATTGCCCAGGTCGAGGAACCTGCTGCGGGTGATCTGCAATTGTGAAGCCGATATCTTGCCCCGACCAATTTAGGTAGTCGACTGTTGGAGGAGGCATCTTTTCTGCCATGAATACTTGCCGCGAAATTACTTTCTGCGCCCTGTTAGATGGCCTAGCTTTCTGAATCATCAAAACTGCACCATTGGAATTGGGATCAACATATGGAGGCGGTTGTGGTGCTGCCGCTATTCTGAGCTGGTGCCGATTTTCATCAGTAATTGCGGGAGGAGGTGGGAGGTGGATCTCACTCCTTGGTCCTTGAGGATTTCTGTTCATGGCTTGGCTATTTGCAATTCCTGCGGCTCGCAGCATTGCTTGAAAATTGCGGCAATCTTTCTGGAGATGTCCTGACTGCCTCTTGTCGTTGTTATCGAGAAAAAAGTGCA
This sequence comes from Lolium rigidum, assembly GCF_022539505.1. NCBI lineage: Eukaryota > Viridiplantae > Streptophyta > Magnoliopsida > Poales > Poaceae > Lolium > Lolium rigidum. The sequence goes on along the minus strand of NC_061508.1, from coordinate 108,232,389 downwards.
TCTGGCATGGTCCATTCATCATCTCCTCGGGGGACACATAGGGTCTTTGAAACCTTGGTCCATTATTTTGCCTGTGACCGCGAGAGTCACCTCTGTTGTCACCTTGTTGCTCATTACTCCTTTGGTAGTCATCTCGACTATTTCCTCCAGAATTTCCTCGGAAACCAGCCGATATGTGGCCGGGAGCGTCGTTGTTGTAGAACTGGCGGGAAAATCGCCTTCTATTTTGAAAATTTCGACCACGGTCCTCTTCTGGCGACCTGTGTCGCTTGTTATATATTGCGTCTTCTCCATCTGCCCACTTGTTGGCTATTTCCATCAGTGCTGATATTGTTCTTGGGTTGGTTCTTCCTAGGTCCTCGACAAAATCTGCTCGTCGAATTCCTGCCACGAATGCGTCTATTGCTCTCTCGTCAGATATATCTTCTGCTGAGTTTTTAATGATGTTCCACCTCTGTATATATTTTCTCATCGACTCATCGTGTTTCTGTCGACACGCCCTCAGCTCTTCCAATGACGCAGGTTTCTTGCAGGTGGAACGGAAGTTTCTCACGAAAATATCTTCAAAACTATCCCAGTTGTCGATGGAACCTAGGGGAAGTTTCTTTATCCAAGATCTCGCGGCACCACTCAGGTGGACTTGGATGCTTTGCATGGCTGTTGCTCTGGTTCCTCCTACCAGTTTCACCATCTCGAGATAGTCGACGAGCCAATCCTCGGGATCCTGCAGACCGTCGAATTTTTTGAAATTCTCGGGTATCTTAAACCCTTTTGGTACTCGAGTTTTTCGGACTCGTCTCGTGAAGCACGGAAGCCCGCACAGATCTTCATCGGCAACTTCTGGTGAGTGCCGATGTTCTCTTCTTTCTTGCCGCGCTCTGTCTACCCTTGTTTGAGCCGCCGTGTCTCTTGCCCCACTTGGTGGGTCTTGCACTGTAGCGGTAGGTCGTGGACTATTTTGCCTTGCAGTTCCTTCGGGAGGTGTAGTTGTGACTGCTGTTCCCATAACTCCAACTCCAGCCATTGCCATGTTGAACAATGGTTCTCTCGGATCGCCGGGGGGTGGCCTGGACGCTAGGATGTAAGCTTGCGTCGCCATGTATCCTGCTTCTGGCGTTTTCGGGATGATGTTTCCCCTTGTATCAATTTTCATGAAGGACATGTCGAGATTTTGAATTATATTGCCCCTCTCTGCTTCAGGTATATTTTGTAGTCGAGATCTTGCTCTCCTTCGAGCCTCTCTGTGACTATCTCCCGAAGTTCCTCATTGCCGGCTGACATCTGCTCGACGCCTGCTTGACGCGGATGCTGCCTCTTTTCTTCTATTTAAGGATGCTGTCTCTTTTTCCAACTCCCTGCTCACACGAGCAAGTTTATACTGATAAGCTTTTAACTCCTCGGCAGTGGCGGTGGTGGTCATTGGTTCTGATCCATCCAAGGCTCTCGCAGCCCTATCCCACGCTGTTTGCGGAAGTTGGACTTTGTTGCGAGGTGGATTCCCGATATATTTGGTGCCTAAACCTCTTCTGAGATCAGCGGGATCGACGTATGGGTTTCCCAAATCATCGAAAGCCTCTGACGTCTCTGGTTCTGCTCTGTTGGCTTCTTCAATTGCATACACTTGATGATATTGTGAGTATTGATTTTTGTCGGGATTGGTGACACCATCATAAAGATTGGCGAAGACCTTTCCTATAGCAGCAGATTTGTCGATGAAGTTGAAGTTGTTGCTGCTGTCGGAGTCGCTGCTTATAACGGAGTCCGCAGACGACTCGAAAGACGTGTTGCTGAAGATCTTGGCGAGCTTTCCGCTTGCCTTGGTGTCGATGAAGCGTGTCGACGAAAACTCCTCGTCACTCGACGAGAAATCAGAATCGTCCGTCGAAAATTCCGGCAAGATCGGAACTTTGAGACGGTAGGATCCTTCCTTATTGACGCCAAATCGGAATTCTCCGAACATGATGACGATGGGCTCCTCCAGATAGGCACATGCATCCATACGGGAGGGCGGGTGAGGAATAAAATCGACTAGATCAGTTTTTTCCTGTTTACCTCGATCCATCGCGTTGCTAGCCACCGACGAAGTCGACGATTCTGGACGTGCCATCGAGATCAGCTCCTTGCAACCTCTAGATCCCACAGACGGCGCCAATTGACAAGGGATTAACTTGTCAATGCCTACAGATTGTAGACTAGGGTTTTGTTAGATGTAGAGGGCAAGTAGATCTCGAAGGTTTCAGCCGAAAAGTGCTCGACGATATGAAAACTAGGGTTTGGGAAAACAATAACTCGATCCTCTCTTCGTCCCTCGACTCCCCCTTATATAGGAGGCGGAGCCGAGGGTTTCGTATCATACAAGTTTACAGAGTTCGGGTAGGTTTCTAACTCCTCCCGCAAGATTACAAATAATACTTTCTATTACAACTCTAGCTTTCCTTAACAATATCTTGGGCTTCTAAATCTTCTTATTCTTCGGGTCGTGGGCCTTCAGTAAACCCCGGGTACCACCTTCGGCAGGCCCATTGGGTATGCCTATGTCACCAAGAGGAAGGTATGATGCGCACAGCGGCAAGTTTTCCCTCAGAAAGAAACCAAGGTTTATCGAACCAGGAGGAGCCAAGAAGCACGTTGAAGGTTGATGGCGGCGGGATGTAGTGCGGCGCAACACCAGGGATTCCGGCGCCAACGTGGAACCTGCACAACACAAACAAAGTACTTTGCCCCAACGAAACAGTGAGGTTGTCAATCTCACCGGCTTGCTGTAACAAAGGATTAACCGTATTGTGTGGAAGATGATTGTTTGCAGAAAACTGTAAACAAGTATTGCAGCAGATTGTATTTCAGTATAAAAGAATGGACCGGGGTCCACAGTTCACTAGAGGTGTCTCTCCCATAAGATAAAGCATGTTGGGTGAACAAATTACAGTCGGGCAATTGACAAATAGAGAGGGCACCGCGATGCACATACATGACATGATAAATATAGTGAGATTTAATTGGGCATTACGACAAAGTACATAGACCGCCATCCAACCGCATCTATGCCTAAAAAGTCCACCTTCAGGTTATCATCCGAACCCCCTCCGGTATTAAGTTGCAAAGCAACGGACAATTGCATTAAGTATGGTGCGTAATGTAATCAATAACTACATCCTCGGACATAGCATCAATGTTTTATCCCTAGTGGCAACAGCACAACACAACCTTAGGGGTTTCGTCACTCCCCCAGATATCAATGCAGGCATGAACCCACTATCGAGCATAAATACTCCCTCTTGGAGTTACTAGCATCAACTTGGCCAGAGCCTCTACTAATAACGGAGAGCATGCAAGATCATAAACAACACATATGTAATAACTTGATAATTACCATAACATAGTATTCTCTATCCATTGGATCCCGACAAACACAACATATAGAATTACAGATAGATGATCTTGATCATGTTAGGCAGCTCACAAGATCCAACAATGAAACACAATTAGGAGAAGACAACCATCTAGCTACTGCTATGGACCCATAGTCCAGGGGTGAACTACTCACTCATCACTCCGGAGGCGACCATGGCGGTGTAGAGTCCTCCGGGAGATGAATCCCCTCTCCGGCAGGGTGCCGGAGGCGATCTCCTGAATCCCCCGAGATGGGATTGGCGGCGGCGGCGTCTCAGTAAGGTTTTCCGTATCGTGGCTCTCGATGCGGGGGTTTCGCGACGGAGGCTTTAAGTAGGCGGAAGGGCAACGGGGGGGCCACACGAGGGCCCCACACCATAGGTCGGCGTGGCCAGGGCCTGGGCCGCGCCGCCCTATGGTGGCGGCGCCTCGTGGCCCCACTTCGACTCCTCTTCGGTCTTCTGGAAGCTTCGTGGCAAAATAGGACCCTGGGCGTTGATTTCGTCCAATTCCGAAAATATTTCCTTACTAGGATTTCTGAAACCAAAAACAGCAGAAAACAGCAACTGGCTCTTCGGCATCTTGTTAATAGGTTAGTTCCAGAAAATGCACGAATATGACATAAAGTGTGCATAAAACATGTAGATATCATCAATAATGTGGCATGGAACATAAGAAATTATCGATACGTTGGAGACGTATCAAGCACCCTGGGCCCAGGCCTTTGGTCGCGGTTCGCCACCCGAGCCGCGACTAAAGGTCCCATTGGTCGCGGTTCTTGCATTTCCGCGACTAATGGGGCTGTCCGGAAGGCCTTTTTTCTACCAGTGTTGGCTATGCCTAGATCCACCTGAGAGATCGTATCAAACTTCACCTCGAGCTGGAAGCTTTGAGTAGCCGAACTCCGTTGCATCACTAGCTCTGCTCCGACACGAACTCTCCTCGGACCACGCGCCCGTTGGATGGCCGATATCTATATGGACTCAGGCGGATTCGGTTGATATTCAGACATTTGCGATCTGCCCGCTTTGATCCATCTCGTCCTGAAGAGGATCTCGCGGATCGGCTATCGCAGCGAAGGAACTCGCTGGAGACGGGAGAGACGAGTCAAGAGCACGAGGGGGCGAGGTCCACGGTGAGCGTCTCTCATGGAGGTGGGCGGGGACGGCTAAGGCTGTCCTCGTGTCATACGACATGGCGGAGCAGGACCGTATGGTGGTCTATGTGTTTCTTACTCCTTTTTCCGTATGATAGCAACCTGTCTCCATCGCACGCGACTACGAGTCGTGGCCGCCAGCACGCTCGAGCGCGAGTCAGCTGCTCTCGGCGGATGCGTTCGTCGGCATCTCGTCGGCGTACCCTTCGACAGTTCGACGCCATGGAGACACGTGGACGCGCTACCGCTGGTTACTCCACCCAATCAGCCGCAAAGGTCCGGCACGCTTTTATCGGCAGAGCCAGCGGATGGAAGAGTCGAACCTGCGGAGATGGCCGGCCGCTGCTGCCCTGTGGGCGTGCAACATGTTTGACGTCGACTGTCCCATAAGCGATTCTTCATACATATTCAGCAGCGTGTCGGCAAGCGTGATGGCTGCTAGCTAGGCCAAAGAGCCTGGTGCATGAATTGGTTCTTTATAAACACTTTCTTTACAGCTGAAAGCACTGTGTGAGAAAGCTATACCAATATTGATAGAGGGTAGCAACGTCCAGGTATGTGGCATCTAGCTTTCTGAGTTATACCGGTCAATCTTCTAAATTCATTGCATGCCTTTTTGTTTAGCTAATTTCAGGCGTTATGTACTTTACATTGCTGTCTTTGAGGGAAGATGAGACCGCCTACGTAAAATACTGAGATCGTTGTTGCTGCCGGTATCTGGAATCATCAATCCAAGAGAGTTGATCAAATCAGCGGTGGCGACGGACATGCATCGATCGACGACCTCATATTTAGCATATCGTCTATAATTGCTAACTGGTGATAGCGTAAAACTATATTGATTAAAAACTCTTGAATTTTAGGTTCCTTACAACAAGGTAATATGGCATTTGTTTCTAATGGATTAATTTTTTCTCACTATTTATAAGCATAATGTGCAGCATCCAGTAGACCATCATTTGACCACATTTGAGAAAAGAAGCAAAGTGCTAGCAGTTAAAATGCATACTTTACACACTACAGGAGCCCGCCAAGGGGCCGACGGCCAGAATCTGTGCCGACGGCTGCCGTCGGCACAGAACCCCGCGCCGTCAGCCCAGTGAAGTCGCCGTCGGCACAGCCTCGCCGTCGGCACAAGACCATCAGGGCCGCCTGGCCGTCGGCACATTCCCAGTCTGTGCCGACGGCTCTGCTCCTAGCCGTCGGCACATAGGCAACTTGGTAGGGCCACCGACAGCCACCGAGCTGGCTGTCCGAGCGAGGCGCCTGTGGCAGGAGTTGGGCCAACGGCTGGGCCGTCGGCACAGAAGATGGTCTGGGGGACGCGTGGCAGGCGCTGGCCGTCCGAGCGAGGCGACTGTGCCGACGCTAACGGCCGTTAGGGCGCTGTGGGGCCCTCGACGAACGTGCCGACGGCAACATCCGCTGTGCCGAGGCTGCATTGTGCCAACGGCGAGGTGCCGACGGCAGCCGTCGGCACAGGCGTGGGCCGACGGCACCTGAGGTTGTGCCGACGGCTGCCGGCCGTCGGCCCCTCGACTGGTTCCTGTAGTGACATGGCTTTTTTGAATTTTACCATTGTATCTCCCGTTGCAACGCACGGGCAATTCTACTAGTCCAACCCTATGTGTATTGATACATAAGAAAGAAAAAAGAGGTCACGTGACCAGTTAACGATTTCATCTGCCTAAGTACCGCTCCACATCGTGCATGCTTTGTTTTGAAATCGTAGATACGTACAAAAAAGAGGTACGACACAACGTGGGCCACATAGGCCTGTACAGAACTGTACGGACGGTGGACCTACACTAAAATTATGATCTTACCCCCGCTTACAAACAGGTATGAAAAGATCTTCACCGTTCTTATGTCTGACGTTTCCAGATTTTTTTCAGGGGAGGAGCACCGGAGCAGAAGTAGAGGCGAGTCTTTGTTGCCGCCAGATTTAGCTGCAAGTCGTGTTAAGAAGAGGTCGTGCTTAATTAGGTTCAGTTCTGTCGTAATTTGTAAGGAAAAAAACTGTCGATTATGTTCCCTGCTCCTTCCTTCGCTCAATGTTGTGGCCGGCCCATGTTTTTCGTATGCTAATGTTGCAATCAAGCGCTTCCTAGTTAAAGGCATAGTGACGTTGTGATGTAATGCTCGCTGAAACTCATGTATGTGCACGCCGGAAATCCATCTCATGCTCGTTTGTCAAGAAATTGGTTTTCCAATTGAAAAACAAGAGGACTCGTTTGCATAGTCCTGCCGTTTTATCCATTTACAAAAAAAAATTCTTTTGCTCTCTTCCCCCTCGTGAGAATGGGTTATAAGGCGACAATTCCTCTCTGAGTAAAATACATGGGGGTACTCCAAATTGCCGGAGGAGTTCGATTAGGTCACAGTACTCTGAGTACACATTTACGATCATTGAATACGTGTTTTGTGCATGAGACGGCCATCGGTACTTAGAGACCCATTTGCGTACCATGTTAGGAAATACCGCTATCTTCTGACCAATGACCATCTATGAGCACACAACGAGTATTTAGTGACCGCAATTTGGTATTATGCGTGTATGATTACCAAACTAGTCCACGCCAACAAGTTCGAGTACTTGCCATGTATTTCACTCTTTCTCTCCCATGGTGAAAGTTGGCTTGCAATGGTTCCTACCCCCTCTCCCTTCGCGCTCTGGTGGTGGGTGGAGGAGAGGGGTTCTTGTTCCACTCCTAATTGTACACATAGGAAGGGCTAGGTCTTCGTCGTTGGTATTGGAGAGTTGAGGGCAGCGCCACATAAAATAAATTGACCGGTGTCATCCTCACTACAATGCTGCTACCATGATGGCATAAATGAGCCGATGGTGTCATGTGCTTGATGTTTGCTTGGGGCGACGAGCTTTCTGTCTCCTTTCATGTCATGTGATTGATGTCATTCAACGCGGCACCGACAACGGGAATGAAATTGTGGTGACCCAGCATACCACTGCATGGTGTAGTATGCAAGTCTGATATAACACCAATGAAACACCGTTCCACTAGTATTATATCGCTCAGAGTGGTACAACAGAAACATATGCGGGTCCAAGGCATGTCTATAGAATTACAACAATGACTCTGTTACATAAGATCATCACAGCCTCCTACTTTACAATGAGGTAAAACCGCAAATAAACTCCAGAAAAACGACTCGTAGTCTAATCCTATCACGAACTCTAGTTGTAGAGTATTTAACTAGCTATAGAGGCTATGAATAGATTCTAGCTATATAGGAGCTAAGTTTAGGAAGCTAGTTCCTTTCTATTGTTAATCTAGGTTTCTCCTTGTTGGATGTGGTAACTGACTCCTCTGACAGGGTCCTGTTCCCTTGAAGTAGTTGTTGACTCCTCGATCTTCGAGTTGCACTGTATATCCTCCTTTGATGCCTCCATATCTAAGCAGGGGATTTAAGAGTGGGATGAGTACGAGCGTACTCAACAAGTTCATTATAGGAAAGAGGTGTTTAATGCACTAGCTACAACATTAGACCAGAAAGTCTAATACCAATGCAGGTTTTCATAATCATTTCTTCAAGAGGTTGCTTTTATTCAAAAGAACTATGTCCGTCAGCCTTCACCGGTTTACTAGAACTTCATGGAGCTCCTTTCCGGCCGCGTTCGCAGTTCCATATCCCGGAACAGGGAGTGACAGGTCACGGTTCATTACACTCTGCAGAGGTGTGTTGCTTTACCCATAAGAGATCTTAACCTTGGTGCCAACCGAGCTTAAGTTCTCGTCCACACTTCCTTTGGTGTGAGGCCCGGTATAAGGTCTAGCCAATCATGTTTCTCCGCTACCTCGAACACCCACCCTTTGTTGCATACCCCGACCCTGGGTCCTCGTCGGTCCCATTATTCCCGTAATTTCAGGGTGGACCCCGACCACGACAACAGTTTGGGACTCGTGAACCAAACTCCTTCGCCAGTAGCTGCAACCCATCATAGACCACATTACCGTGGGGAATTAGAAGGGGATCCCCATCCTCAAGTTGTTCCGCAAGCAGCAACCGTCTACGGTAAGCAACAGCTATACCGTGGGGAATTAGAAGGGGCTCCCCACCCACCAATTGCTCCGCAAGATACAACCTGCTACGGTAAGCGCATCCGTTGATGAACGAGAGGTGGAACCACTTTTGACTACTCCGTCCCACTCCGGATCTTATGGTTAACACGGGTATTACGGCACAAGAATCACTTGGCGACATTTGTTGTTTAATCCTAGATGGATATTAACCCTTGCAATGGAACCTCCACCATATCAACACAATCCATGGTTCCATTGCCCACCACATAGTCATATTCATAGTTATGAAAATAGTGGTTTTGATTTTTATGCAATAGTGATAAACATAGTACTTTGCAAGTAATTTGATAAAAATACTCAAATGACATGAGCAAGCGATGAACTTGCCTTTCTTGACTGCAAGATTATGCAGACAAGGTCTTCGGTGCGCAATAACTCCAAATTCTGAAATAGCATCATCGTCCGGTAAGGACGATGTTTAAAAGATTGGCAAGAATGCAATAATGCATAAGTATGAGATGCAATCGCTCCAAGCGTGACCTAACCCCGATGATTTAGGATTAGTGAGTTGTAGTGATTTGTTTAGGGTGTGTTACACTTTTAGAGTGATTCATAAACAAGGTTCTTATTAAGGTTTATTACTTGGTAACATAAACAAGTAGTGTAATATATCGCAATAATAACAGTTCTAGCACACAATAAATACATTTGATATAAACATGTAATGAGCAGTTGTCAATTTTAGTGCCATATGGCATGGTTAATGATTACTTATAATATACTTCAAAAGAATAACTTTTGAAGAACATGTTCTGTTATAAAGAACAAGTATGATATTTAGGGTTGTGAGGTGCTATGGTTTATTATGGTTCTACTTAGTTTCTGGGGTAAGGATTAGATGGATCACAACAAAGTTGGATTCATCAGTAACTAGAACTTGTAGGGTTGAGTTAAGCCTAAACATCTTAAGCAATTAATTATACCTGGTTGCTATCAAGGTTGGTTATATATTACCGGTGATCGATGGCTATTGTCTATAGGTCCTATTAGGCAGGGTTGATGGCTTTTCCTTATTTACTTCGAAAGAATAACTTTTGAAGAACATATTACTTAATAAGTATATCAATTCAGGGTGAGGGTGTCTAGGGTTTGCTATTGGATCCACTAAGTAAGGTATAGTTGGTTCCTAAATAGGATAGTTCATAAACGCCTAACACTAGTAGGTTTTAGTGTGTGTGATATATGATGCACAATATGGGCATGGTTGTTACTAGGGTTCATCACAATGGTGTGATGCTAAGCATGGTTAATTAAGGTTGATATCTCTAAGGATAGGACCTAGGGTTTACACTTGGTTGACCCTACTTGATCATCTAGGTCTAATGGTATGCATACATGGAATACTAAATTATTAGTGATATGGCTTCTACATTTCATGTGGACATGACAAGTATTTAGTTGCTATAATGGTTCCATGGATGAAAGGAAAGTATTTTGATTACATGTTTTAACCTAGGGTTTAGGTTTAGAAGCAAGTTAGGGTTCACATATAAATTAGGGTGTTGGGGTTCTCACATAAAATTATGAAGTTATAGTTTTATTCACAATGGAACTAGGGTTTCCTATTTGTCTTACCATTGTTGAGAAAATATTGGTTGAGTAATTTTGAATGTAATAAATAAATCTTAAGTTCAAGTTACTATTGAGTTTGGCATTTAACTTATTTTTTTATCACTTAAAATAAAAGATAAATAAGGTAAATGCAACTTAGGGTTTTAAATTCCCATAATAATAATATTGATGCTAATGTGATAAAAGAGAATTATTTCATGTAAGAGGTTAATACTAAGAATAATTTGGGGATACTCTGTTTAGGATAAAATACAACCTTGAAATGTTGTCAAGGTGTTTTTTATAGTCCAAAGACATTAATGAACTGATTTTCATTATTGAAAATATTGTGTGTGATTTAAATGAATATTTAAATCATCAAATTAAGACTTATTCTTAATTGTCTTCAAAAACCTCTTTTGATATTTTATTTAAGTAGAGAATTTTATGCTAATCAATTTTCATATTTTTAATTATTTTATTAGAGCTATTAAATATTTATTGTGCATTTCCAAAGTTTATGCATTTTAATTGCATTGTGAAATGACTGAAATACCCTTGGGCCCCACCTGTCAGGTGGCCCAACGGGTTAGGTCGAACCCGAGCCACCCTTTGGGCTCGGTCGGCCCATTCGTCCTCTCCTCTCTCCTCGCGTAGAAACCCTAATATCTCTCTCTCTCGCTCTGGCGACGCCGTGGTCGCCTCGTCGTCGCCGAATTAATCCGGCCAACTCCGGCGGTCGCCGCCGGCGAGATCAGGTGGATCTGATCCGCCTTTCGACGGCGGACACGGTGGTCCGCGTTGATCTGACGCAGGCGTCCATGTTCGCTCGCCCTCGTCGCCTCTGCTCGCCTGCAGTGGGGATCCATGGTGATCTCCACGCCGCCGATGCTCCTGGTGCTGTAGCGGTGCTGGGGCGCTCGCGCTCGGCGACGTCAGGCCAGGCGCGGCTTGGCGCTGCCGTGGTGGCCCGTGCCGCCGTGCCGCCGTGGCACGCTATGGTGCTCCGCTCCAGGTTCGTGCGCCGCCATCCTCTTCTTTCTTCCTTCTCTACTGCTGGTTCATCCGCCTCTCCTATTCTTCTGGGCTAGCTCTGGCCATTGCCTGCTGTCCCTTGTGCCGATACTGTTCTGTGGCTGTGCTTATGCTGCTGCCTGCATGCGCCATGATTCCTAGCTAATGTGCTTGCTCTACTGCTATGCGTATGATGCTTGCTGTGTCTTTATTCTTGCCATGCTTCGTGCTTCCTAGCTACTTTTGTTCATGGTCATCTCCTGCTGTGGCCCTCCTGTGATTGCTCATGAGCATCCAGTGATGTTCATGGCCTATTAGCTTGCTCCTATTATTTTTACTGTCACTTGGACATGTTGTGTGTGCATATTCCTGTCCCTGGCTTGATTATATTGTGCAATTTCTTGCAATGTTGCAAGAACCAGGATAATGGTATGCTGTCTCTTGGCTCAATTTCATGTGTATGCTTGATTGAGCATTACTGCTGGTTTATCTGTATGATTCAGTGATGAGCACCAAGTGCTTTACTTATTTATCTGGATCCAGTGGTTCATCCAGCCTTGGATGTGCTTCTGGTTCATGCTCTGTTGCTTAGTGATGCCCTAGCATGCCCTAGCATGCTATGGCAAGCTCTGATGAGCATGTGCTCATCAGCAGCTGATCAGTGGAGTGCTTAACTGTTGCATGTGCCATGCTGTTACTTACTCTGTGTATGTGTGTGGCACAGATCAGTGCTTGTGCTTGCTCAAGCATCAGCTGATGCTTGCGGTGATCCTCTGGATCATTAGCATGTGTCTGTTTCATGATTTACTTGTTAATATCAATTATCTGTGTTGCTTTAATTGATTGAGTGGATAATTGATGTGAACTGTGATACAGTAATGAGCATCACATTTGATTGGCTTAGGCTAGATGGATGCCCACAGTGGTTGGGAACCCTAGCCCTGCTTTGAACCCAATCAGGGTGATGATAATTGTATTTGGCTTGTTGGTTTGGCTGTTCTAGGGTTTGAGGTGACCCTGGCAGTAGTCATATGCTGCCCTAGGGTAGCTCCCCTATTTGATGGCTTTCTGTGATGGATAGATGCTTTCTGGCTGATCATGTTTGACTGCCAGAAGCCTTTTGATGTTGACAATACTGGTAGAAACTTGTATTTCTACCATTCTGATGGTGTAGCTAGACTGTTAGGTGCTTGGTGACTTTGAATGGCTAATTAGGATTAAATCCATGATGGATTTCTCTGGTTGTGTCACTGTGTTGACACAACCAGTGTTCCCTTGGTTGTTTTCCTTCTAGCCTTTGCTTTATTTACTGGCACCAAATGGTTTTGCAACCAAATGATGATATACCCAGGGTTTCCCACCCTTATTTGATTCTGTGATGCAAGTGTATGCTTATTTATGAGCAAAACAGAGTTTTGCTCAGGTTGATCTTGTTTATACCTCACTCCAGCTCCTAGATGGTTTGTTGGTGTAGAGGATTGCTTCTGTGTTGTCCTTGTGGTTGATTACTTGCCCTGCTCCTCCTGGTGAGCTTGATTCGATCTTGTGGTGAGTTAGGCTGGTTGAACAGCGATGGTACTGTTCATGTGTTCTTGTGTTCTTGGTGACTTACCACTGTTGCTTGTCGATGAATGATCTAGGGTTCACCTGTTGGAGAGGCTTTTATATGATCTCCCTCTCCATCTCCGGTCGACAACAAGGCTCGGCAGCCTGCTGGTGACTCACCAGCTGTGTGTGTGTGGTGTGCTGCATGCACACTGCTGTGTGAGCAGCCTATGTGTGTGTGTGTGCACCTGATACTCTGAACTTGGCTTGGAGATGATCAGCTCGGCAGAGCTGATCCTTATCCCCAATTTTTCCTTTCTTTCTAACCTGCCAAGTGGCTATGCCACTTGGCATAACTTGTGTTTGATGTGTTTATGTGCAGGTTCAATATGATGATCAAATGGGCAAGATGATCTTCAAGCTCAAGATTAGATGATATTCACATTGTAATATTTAGGATAGATTCATACTTGTACTTTTCTTTTTATTTTCTTTTACTTTATAATTTCACCAATTCTTGTAATGTGTTGTTTAATTCATTTATTTCCATTATGAATGTTGTAAAGACAATGTATCTTGTGTGTTAATCAATAAAGCTCAAAGTTTTCTCTAATGAGCTTTATTTTACTTTAATTGCTTATATTGTTTATAATTTATATTTTACTTAATGAATTTCCTCACAATTGAATTTATGAGATATTTGTTTGATGTTTGAATTTGAAATTCAAATTCAACTTAGGTTTGAATTCAATCATGCAACTTAAGTTATGATGTAAACTCTCCCCTCTCTTCTCAAAACTCTAATTTGAATAGATGGGAAACAAGTTTGTCGCACTCTCGAAACCCTAACCCTGTAAGGTGTCAAGAGAGAAACTTGTCCCCCTTCGATGAAGTTTTTATTTAAAAGCGCGAAATTTCCCCAGATTTTCTATGCATGAATGCAATGCACACATCTGTTTCCTCTAATTTTGTAACCCCATTACCTGGGATATTACAGAAATGGAGCTTCTGGAGTAGGGTTGGAGGTCCGGCAATAGCGGTTCTGGCGCTCTTCACCGACAATGCCGACGAGGAGCTGCATATTCGGATCTTCATCAACTTGGAGATGTTCCCCACTCACGATGCATGCCTCACTGCTGGTACCACGCATGTTAATCTGTTCTCAAAGCCTCTTTGTTGACATTGTTGGCCTTGACCTATGGACGATGGAGGTCCATCTTGATACGGTCTGACTCAGTGTTTATGGATTGAGTAATGAGGTGGTGATAAAAACGAAGGTTGAACAAAATCAAAATAAGTAAATAATGCAAATTAGAGGATAAGTAGAAGAGCAAGGTTTAGACTTGAATCAAGAATACAAATCATCGTATCATTTAGTGACACGGTTTTCCTTACAGGAAGTTCTACTGATCCGACCAAGTCCAATTAAGGAGAGATTTGGAAGTCCATCGGGCTTCTCATCGACATCATTCTCGAGCTCGGCATTCGGACCGCTCAAAAGTTTGAAGTGGACCTTGACCGGCTAAGCATTGTGTCCTCCATAGAACGCAACCAAGGATAGCTACGATGTCACAAAAATGAGTAATGCTACATCGTGAAATTTAGAAATCGCGATGTTAGAATATTTGAGCGCATAAATAAATGAAGCTCAAAGCAGAAATGCTCTATGGACATTACCTTGTCGGAAACCTTGATGGTTTTCTCGAGCTCCTGGCCCAAAGGGAAACACACTACACAATGTCCCTCGGGCGTCCTTGTTGTGGCTACCAAACCTTCTCGTCCTCGACCACCACCGTGGCCACGACGGTGCGAGACTACGCCCTCCTCCTCCCGTAGGTTTACGTTGTTAGATTTTGCATGTTTATCTTTTATTTATGTTGGTAGCAAGGTTGAATTATACAGTGAGTTAAATTCATATTTTATTCGTGTAGTTAGATCTATCATTTGTTTGTTGCGGTATTATTGTGTTACTTGGATCTACAATATTATGCTATATTGACATGATCCGTTATCATGTACTATTGTCTACATGTAGAAATACGTTTATTAGATGTACAAAATATGTTTACATTTGTGTTTACGCTATAGCTACCATTTCATACCCCTAGCTAGTCTGGATGTACAAGTCTGTTTACAATACTATTTTTGCTACATGTTTCATATTTTTAACTCGAAGTAGCATTTTATAATAGGAATATTATTTTGAGAATACAGCATAATAAGAGTTGGTTACCGATCTTATGTCATGGTTTTAGCATCTGCTAAGAACAAATAAATAAAGATCGTAAGCAAGAGCAAAGGTGTGCGAGGTAGTGCATCTGCTGGAATTTTCTTAGAAGGTACTCATCGCGGCTTCCACTGCACTTGGCACTTGATACGGCCTCTTCACACGCTTGACACAAAATTAAGTCCAATAATCTTCTAGCATTTATTTTTATGCTCAAATACAATTCTAACTTTTTTTTATTCTCACGTCGAGTCGCAAATTATGACATGGTAATATCTAAATGCACTTTCTGGTGTAATTTCATTTATAAGATTGAAATACACAAGCTATATTTGTAATATCGAATGGGCTTGAGAATCAACTTGTGGTTGGATGGTTAGGAGGGCGGTGGCACCCCCAGCCCACCAGAGTTTAAATTCCAGATTTGACACTTTGGTGTCTCATTAAAAATACGGAATATTCTTCAGTGGGAGACGACGTTTCCCGTCGATAGCGAGACGTCCATGGTAACTTCGTCAATTTCAAGATCCGTCAGATCATTTTCTTAGACTCAGTCTCTCGGAGGTGCTCATAGGGTAGGATGTGCGTGCGTGCGTTCATAGGAGTGAGTTTATGTACGTATGTGTGAGCGTCTGCGTCTGTACTGTGTTTCGCAAAAAAAAAAAGAATCGTATACCTTTGTGATGTTTTTAGAGCATCCCCACTCGTTGGCGCTCCCCACGGCCAAATCCGGCGAAATTTTCGTCCGGATTGGATGAAGATTTGGCGTGGGGAGCGCCGAAGTTCCAGCCGTCCCCCCGGCAGGAGACCCCCAACCTCGACCATTTGACATATTTCAAACAAATTCAACATAAAATTTAACAAGTTCGGCAAACAAGAGGACGAAAATTGCTGAAACAAATTCGGCGATAATCAGTACAATGTTTAACAAGTGCTGAAACAAATGAAGCACACAATTTCACAATTTTTCAAACAAATTAAGACAGACTAGTTGGCGTCGGCGTTGGCGTTGCCTCGGAGCCTCCATATGTGCTCCACCGGATCATCTTGCAGCAGCTGGTGCATTGTAGAGTCTCGAATCTCCTGGCGCATAGCAATGAAGGCGGCCCATGATGCGAGCACACTGGTGATTAGGCTGTGCAAGAGGACCCTCTCTCTCATATGGTGCTTCTTGCTCAGCCGGAGGAACCGGATGCTTTCGCTCATCTTCAATAATCATGTTGTGTAGGCACACACAGCAGTTCATCACCTCCCACATCTGATCTTTGGACCAAGTCATAGCGGGGAACCGGACGACGACAAATCTCTGCTGGAGGACACCAAATGCTCGCTCGACGTCTTTTCGGCAAGCTTCTTGTTTCTTGACAAACTCGCAAAGTTTGGGGGTGCTAGGGTTGGAGATCGTCTTCATAAATGTTGCCCACTTTGGATAGATACCGTCTGCAAGGTAGTATCCTTTGTTGTAGTGCCGACCATTGATCACATAGTCCACTGGGGGAGCATGACCCTCAACAAGCTTGGAAAAGACCGGGGAGCAGTTTAGGACGTTGATGTCATTGTTGGATCCAGGCATACCAAAGAAAGAGTGCCAAATCCAAAGATCATGGGTAGCCACTGCTTCAAGTATCACAGTGCAACCTTTTTTGTGACCCTTGTACATTCCCTGCCACGCAAACGGACAGTTCTTCCATTGCCAATGCATGCAGTCAATGCTTCCAAGCATCCCTGGAAAACCTCTAGCTTCATTTGTTGCAAGGATCCTCTGAGTGTCTTCGACAGTGGGTGATCGCAGGTAATAGTCCCCGAACACTGCTATCACGGCCCTGCAGAACCGGTAGAAACAATCAAGGGCGGTGGACTCCGCCATCCGAAGATAGTCATCTGCAGTATCACCGGGAGCTCCATACGCCAGCATCCTCATAGCCACTGTGCACTTCAGCGGTGACGAAAATCCAACCAAACCGAGTGCAATCCGCCTTGCATCCGAAGTAGGGATCAAAGTGGCGGATGGCATACACAATTTGCAGAAATAGCTTTCTGCTCATCCTGAAACGACGCCGGAAAACACTCTCACCGTGCAATGGATTGTCGGCGAAGTAGTCGGCGTACAACATGCAGTAGCCCTCCATTCGCTGTCTCGGCTTGCACTTCCGGCGACCTCGTGCCGACCCACCACGCCGACGAGTTGCCGGTCCGGCGTACATGCTTGCCAAGCAACCAAGGATCATCATGTGCTCGTCGTCTTGGGCGGCTGCTGCCATCTCTTCTTGCATAAGCTCGACGAACATCTGCTCCTCCTCTTCGTCCGAGTCCATGGCCGACGAGGCAAATGGACGAACACCTGACGGGCGTGGTCGAGGCAACCCGAGCCGCGAGCGACGGCGAGCAAGCAGGCCGGATAACAGGCCGGCGGAAGAGCAGCCAGATATGCCGTCGTCCAAACACGGCGGAATATAGGCAGGTGGGGAAGGAGTGGCGGCGCAATCTGGGCAACAAGCCGGCGGGGTGGTGCCGGCGGCGAGAGAGATACGAGGGGTGGGGGAGATTTTGAGCGACGTGGCGGTGGGGTTCGTGCGTCGAGTCACCGACAGATCGGGCCCTTCCCCGCTTTTCACTCGTCCGGAGTCCCCGAGAGCTCCCCGGGGGGCCGGGGGTGGCGTGGGATCGCCGGATGAATTTAGGCCCAAATCCGGACGAAAACGAGGAACCGGGGGCGCGACTGGGCCGAATTTCGCCGTCCGGATGGAAAAAACGTCGCTCGGGGGCCTCGTCGGGGGGACGAGTGGAGATGCTCTTAGATTTTTACGAGCCTACCCTCTATTTTCATCTAGATTCGCCACTGAACCGGTACAAGCTAGTACATGCCCTAGCCTGAGGATGATGTCACTAGGTACATTGGAGTGTTTGGCCTTTTGACCGGGAGTCCAAAGCATCCCTGCCGTTATCTCACAAGCATGCGGTAGAGGCGCAATTGACTCGGTTTTTCTGGTCGTACACAAGAAAAGCAGCTTTACAGTACACGGAGCAGAGAGCTACGGTGGCAAAATACGTCAGGCCAACTTCAAATTCAAATATTCAAATCTCTCTATCTAGCCAGTCGAGCGCCAAGTTCCCGTCCAGAGAGAGGACCTACAGTAGCCTGCTATGCCTACATAACCAGCATCCCAAAGCCAGCCGTTGGACTCGTCGAGCTCCATCCCTTCCCTCCCCCTGACCAACCAAGCAGCCAGCCAGAGCCGGCGAGAGCAGAGAGCGCCATGGCGATGTTCAAGATCGTTGCGAGGGAGTTGCTCAGGCTGTTGTACACCCTCCTCCTGATGGGCAGCGTCTTCCGCGTGCTCCCGGAAAACCCGTGTCTTGCCAACGTCTGCGGGGAGGACCTCCACATCCGCGTCGTCCTCGCCCACCACTTCCTCATCCTCGCCGCCTTCGCCGCCGCCGTGCTCCTCCAGTCGGTCCGGGTGGCGGTCAGCAGCGCCGAGGCCTCCTACGTCGCCGCCGCCCGCGCCAAGGACTTCGACGCCAAGCACGAGGCCGCGGTCGCCGCCGCGGAGGGGGTCGGCTGCATCGTGGGCAAGTGGCACAGGGTGGCGTTGCGCGCGCTGATGCTCGCCGCCGTGGCCCTCTCCGCCGCCGCGTCCTTCCTCGCCGTCGTCTCCATCGAGGACGGGTACCTGTACGCGAACGGCTGCGACGCCGACCACGCCGGGTACGGCACGGGAACGCCCTTCAGCGTGGTCCTGACGGTGGGCATGACGCTCCTGCACGGCGGCGCGGCGTGGGTCGCCGTGTGCAAGAACTAGAGGCGATCGATGTGCTCGTTCTTCGTTGGTGCCACCGCGCCCGCAACAATTGGACCTAGCTAGTAGTAAGCCGTAGTATTAAGAAGGGATTGTGCTTCATTACGGATCGATTGGTAGGTTTGTTTAGTCTTCAAATGAGTTGCGTTATTCAAGTACCACTGTACTTTGTTGGTAATTCAGTTCTGCGGATAATTTGGAAGGAAAACATTCGCCTTTATTCCTTGCTCCTTCATCCACGAGTTCATCCACTCAATGTTTTTCTTTTGAATGTTCCAATCAAGAGCTAGCTTAGCCATGTAATGTAATGCTTGCTGAAACTCGTGTATGTGCGCCTCCATCTCTTGCCCATCTTCCGTTGTGTCGTTGTTGCTGCCTTTTTTTATGGTCTATTGTTGCTGACTTGCTCTGTCGAGCGCTCTTCCGTCGGGTCTCCACAGTGCTCTGCTGCTGTTGCTGTACTCGCATTCTCGCCACCGGAGCAGAACTCGCCGCGGGTATCAGGGTGCACCGAAATGTTCGCGATGCGCGGCGAAGAACGGGAGGCCCAAGATGGCGCCGATCGAGCAGACAGCAGTCCATCACCCGCGCCATCTTCGACGTCTGGGAGCATGTCAAGGTACAGCAGTCCACCACCCGCGCCATCTACCTGTCTGTTGTGGTCTGCTGTGAGTTCGTAAGTAATTTTTGTAGAATCTATCCGTACGTGTAGCATTACTCCGCGGCCTACCTTGCCAACTAAAATGTCCGTCATGTCTTCGCACACACCTGTTCGCTGCACACGACCCCATCTCCTCTCGCACCCGCGCGGCGGCGCCGCGCTGCGCCGAGCGGCCGCAGCAACTCGCCTCCTCCCCCTCCCCAGCGGCTCCCCTCCTCCCGCCGCCGCCGCCTGAGGCGCCGTCGGGCAAAGCCCTGGAGGCGGCGGACTTCCTCGACCACGACAGGCGTGGGGGCGCGGGTTCGCGTCTCCGGCGGCGGCTATCCGCATCGGCTGTCGACGGTGGTGCCATGGAGCGGCGGCGACCAGAGGAGGGAGAGGATATCTATCGTTTTGGCGGGCGGCGGTGGTTCGGGTCCGATCTGGGTCCTGACGGATTCGGGTGGGCTGCGATCATCCTGCTGCATTGACAACGATGCCGGCTTCGTGCTGGGTTTGTTCCGAGGCACGAGGACGCCGTGGGCGACTGTCCTGGGCATGGTGGTGGCGGCCTCCTCCTTCGCCGGAGGTGGTCAGCTGGTTGCTGGGGTGGCAGATCACGAGATCCATCTACTCCGACGATGAAGATCTAGTCGACGACGAGCTAGCGGTGAAGGGGCCACCGGTGAAAACCGCGCACATCGCTCTTGGCAGATGATGGCGGCGACTATTGGTGTTGTTCCCTTGCGAAGGCATCATCTTTGATGACCTCTCCGCTGGCTCTTGTCGAGTTGGGGACTAGCGACTGTCGGTGAAAACTGTGTCACGATTAGCGGGCGATGGCGGCGTTAAGTGTCGCTTCCTTCTTGAAGGCATCGTCGTCGCAGTCTATGGCTACTCACTCGTGCTGCTCCGGGGAAAACCATAGATCCGGGTCTCTGATACGTCCAAAACGTATCTACTTTCCCGAACACTTTTGCTATAGTTTTGCCTCTAATTTGTGTGTTTTGGATACAACTAACACGAACTAACGCTGTTTTCAGTAGAATTTCCCTGGTGTCTCGTTTTTGTGCAGAAACTCAACTTTCAGGAAAATCCCCGGAATTTATATCAAAGGGCTTATATTTTCAGAAGATTCACGGAGCCAGAAGGGCAGGCCAGGGGGCCCACGGCCCCCACACCATGGGCCGGCGCGGCCTAGGAGGGGGGCGCGCTGCCCTATGGTGAGGCCGCCTCGGCCAGCCTCTGATGCCCCCCTCTGGACTATTTAAGGGTTTCGATCTAAAAACGCGAGATGGGAAGTCGAAGTCGCCAGAAACCATCCAGAACACCGCCGCCATCGCGAAACTCCGTCTCGGGACCAGAAACTCCGTTCTGGCACCTCGCCGGGACGGGGAATTGGAGGAGATCATCGCCATCATCACCACCGACGCCTCTCCATCGACCAGCCATGTTTCCCCCATCCATGTGTGAGTAATTCCCCCGCTGTAGGCTGAAGGGGATGGTAGGGATTGGATGAGATTGGTCATGTAATAGCATAAGATTGTTAGGGCATAGTGCCTAGTATCCGTAATTGGTACTTTTATGATATTGTTGCAACTTGTTATGCTTAATGCTTGTCACTAGGGCCCGAGTGCCATGATCTCAGATCTGAACATGTTATTGTTTCATGATGATATTCATTGTTTTATGATCTTACCTGCAAGTTGTATACACACGTCGCTGTCCGGAACCCGAGGCCCCAAAGTGACAGAAATTGGGACAACCGGAGGGGAAGGCGGTGATGTGAGGATCACATGTGTTCACGGAGTATTAATGCTTTGCTCCGGTGATCTATTAAAAGGAGTACCTTAATTTCCAGTAGATTCCCTAGAGGCCCGGCTGCCACCGGCTGGTAGGACAAAAGATGTTGTGCAAGTTTCTCATTGCGAGCACGTACGACTAAATATGGAACACATGCCTATTGATTGATTAGTACTTGGATACCGTTTTATTATTATCTGCAAATGCCCTATCTTGATTGTTACATGAGTTTCTCTCATCCATGCAACGCCCGTCATCCATCCCTGTGCCTACAGTATTTTAATCCTGCTGTTTACTATAATCACTACTGCTGTCTTTGTTACTCTGCTGCTGATATTTCACTACTTCTACTGCTATAAAACTGTTACTACTGATAAACTCTTGCGAGCAAGTCTGTTTCCAGGTGCAGCTGAATTGACAACTCCGCTGTTAAGGCTTTCAAGTATTCTTTGTCTCCCCTTGTGTCGAATCAATAAATTGGGTTTTACTTCCCGTGAAGACTGTTGCGATCCCCTATACTTGTGGGTCATCAAGACTATTTTCTGGCGCCGTTGCCGGGGAGCATAGCTTTATTTGGAAGTTCACTTGGATTGATATTGTTCGCTGCAAATTCTCCATCATGGGTAAACCTCGCGATACTAAAGTCGCCATATTACCAACCACTACAAGAAAAGGTACAACTCTGAGTACCTCTGCTGCTCTTGATTCACCATCTGTGATAAGTAAACTTGTTTCACCACCACAAGCTTCAAATGCTGGTACTTCTACTGAATCTGAAAATTCCTCTTATAATTTTGATGATGCTTCTGCTGTGCTTGATAATGATGGTTCATTAGGATCTTTTCTAGATGCTACAATTGCTAGGTCTAGACAAATTGAAAATGCTGAAACTCCTAATGAAAATGCTGCTACACCTGTTAATTCACCTGAGTCTGTTGAATACTCTAGTGATGATCCTGATGAGGATTATGTGGAACTTGATGATGATTTTATTGTTAAATGCAATGCTACTAGTGATGCAAGTAAAATTAAAAAGTTTCTTGCACAACATACTGTTAGATATAAACTGTCTCCTGATCCTAAATTTGCCACATCTCCTATAAACATTAAGGATAAGGATTATGATTTTTCTCTTGATCTATCTCATATAGCTATTGTTGAGAAAACACCCTTTTGTGGTACTGAAAAAGAAAGTGCTGTAGAACACATGAATGAGCTTTCTACTTTGAGTAGCTTGTTTTCTGATGATGTCAAGTTGCGTACTTATTTTGTTGCTAAAAATTTTCCTTTCTCATTAAAGGATGATGCTAAAACTTGGTATAATAGTTTGCCTCCTGGTTCTATTGATAGTCCAAGTGGTTTGCTTGATGTTTTCTTTCGGAAATACTTTCCTGCTAGTGCTCAACATATTGCTTTGCAGAAAATTTATAGCTTTGACCAGGAAGATGGAGAGAAATTGCCTGAAGCTTGGGCAAGATTTTGCTCTCTTATCAGAGCTCGACCTGGACATGATTTGGAAAAGCATGATTTACTTGATGTATTTTATAGTGGACTAACCATTGAGTCTAGAGCATATTTGGATAGTTGTGCTGGTTGTGTTTTCAGGAAAAGAACTCCAGACGAAGCTGAAGAACTATTGACTAAAATAGGCCGGAATCATGATGATTGGATTACACCTGAACCAACCCCGACACCAATATTGAAGAAGAGGGGTATGATTAAATTAAATGATGAAGATATGAGGGAAGCTAAGAAGTCTCTTAAGGAGAAAGGTATTAAATCTGAAGATGTGAAGAATTTACCTCCTATAGAAGATTTATGTAAGATAACTCCCCCTTCATCCATGATTGAGGTACACTCTCTTCAACGCTTTACTAGGGAAGATATTCCGTATTCGAAACCTCCTGCTCAATGCTTAGATGAGTTTGATAATTATATTGTTAAGCAAGAAAATTTTAATATGAGAGTAGAGAATCATTTAATGGAAAATTATCGAGCTATTAGTGAATTGCATGGTATTGTGGAGAGAACCTCCAATGATGTTAAGATGCTTGTTAAAAAATTTCATATGGTTCAAACTCAAATTGATCAACTCACTAAAGTGCAAAATGACTTGTTAAAAAATAGTTCTAAAGAAAAACATGCTTATGAAGTAACAACTAGAGGTGGTGTTTCTACTCAGGATCCTCTATATCCTGAAGGGCATCCCAAAAGAGTTGAACAAGATTCTCAACGAACTGAAACTAGTGCTCCTTCTAAGAAACAGAAAAAGAAACATAAAACTGTTGTAGAATCCTCTGAACCTGTTAATGATCCTAATAGTATTTCTATTTCTGATGCTGAAACTGAAAGTGGTAATGAACATGATAAAGATAATGATAAAAATGATGCTTCTGATAAAGAAGAGGTTGAAGATGAACCTGAAAAGCATGCTAAAAATAAAAAGTACACTAAAGAAGATTTTATTGCTAAGAAACATGGTAATGAAAGAGAACCTTGGGTTCAAAAGCAAATGCCTTTTCCTGCTAAGAAACTAAAATCAAAGGAAGAGGAACACTATAATAAATTTTGTGATTGGATGAAACCTTTATTTTTGCAAATCCCTTTGACTGGTGCTATTAAATTGCCTCCTTATTCAAAGTATATGAAAGATATTGTCACTAACAAAAGGAAAATTCCTAATGAGGAGATTTCCACTATGCTTGCTAATTACTCTTTTAATGGCAAAGTTCCAAAGAAGCTTGGCGACCCAGGTATACCGACTATTCCTTGTTCCATCAAGAATAATTATGTTAGAACTGCTTTATGTGATTTGGGAGCAGGTGTTAGTGTTATGCCTTTTTCTCTTTATAAGAGACTTTATTTAGATATGTTGATACCAACTGATATATCTTTGCAAATGGCTGATAAATCTACTGCTATTCCTGTTGGTATATGTGAGGATGTTCCTGCTCAAGTTACTCAAAACTGCTTAATATTAACTGATTTTGTTGTGTTGGAAATGCCTGAAGATGATAATATGTCTATTATTCTTGGGAGACCTTTTCTTAACACCGCAGGGCCTGTTATTGATTGCAATAAAGGAAAAGTTACTTTCAATGTCGATGACAAGGAGCATACTGTTTATTTTCCCAAGAGGATTGATAAAGTATGTGGAGTTAATACAATTTCTAATTTGAGATCTATCAAAGTGGGAGATATTGATTGTCCAATATATGAGCCTAAAGAAGAATATCAAACTCTTGTGATTGGATCCATATCAATACAATATATGGTAACATGATTGATTTGAGGTTTACTTCTTCTTATGACATGTAAGATCTATTTGGTAGCAAGACTTGATCAACCTTGTTAACAAATACATTTTATATGCATAGAGGAGCTAAACAACATTTCTTTCCTCCTCACTTGTTTCACTCGCTGTAGCACTACTTGTTTTGCAAGATGCTTAGTTGCTTAGAGGTTTGAAAATCTTTTTCCTGCCCTGTAATAATAATTTTGACACCCAGAAATGTGCATTTTTCAAAGTTCTCAAAAATTTACAAAAATTATACTGTTGGTTGATACGTCCATTTTGCATCACTATTTTATATCATAATTTGCTGTTATTCATTGATATATTTCATATTGGGACACAATACTTATGTTATTTCATCTATTTTGCATGTTTCATGATTATTTGGAGATTGCGCACCGGAGCCAGGATTCTGCTGGAAAAAGCACCGTCAGGATGCAATATTTCGGAAGATCAGCTCTGGAAGGAAATTATACCAAAAATCCTATTTTTCAAGATGACGAAGGAAGCCAGAAGGAGGGGCCAGGAGGACCCAGGGTGGGCCCACACCCTAGGGCGGCGCGGCCCATGCCCTGGCCGCGCCGCCATGTGGTGTGGGGCCCACAGAGCCCCTTTCGCCTCCTTTTCTTCGCGAAACCCTTCGTCCCGAAGACCTAAGCCACAGAGGAATCCTCACGAAGGGTTACAGCCGCCTCTGCGGGGCGGAGAACACCAGAGAGAAAGAGCTCTCCGGCGGGCAGGAATCCGCCGGGGAAATTCCCTCCCGGAGGGGGAAATCGACGCCATCGTCACCGTCATCAAGCTGGACATCATCTCCATCACCATCATCATCATCTCCACCATCATCACCGCCGTCTCCACCGCTGGACACCGTCACCGCCGTAGCAATTTGGGTTTGATCTTGATTGTTTGATAGGGGAAACTCTCCCGGTATCGATCTCTACTTGTTGTTGATGCTATTGAGTGAAACCATTGAACCAAGTTTATGTTCAGATTGTTATTCATCATCATATCACCTCTGATCATGTTCCATATGATGTCTCGTGAGTAGTTCGTTTAGTTCTTGAGGACATGGGTGAAGTCTAAATGTTAGTAGTGAATTATGGTTGAGTAATATTCAATGTTATGATATTTAAGTTGTGGTGTTATTCTTCTAGTGGTGTCATGTGAACGTCGACTACATGATACTTCACCATTTATGGGCCTAGGGGAATGCATCTTGTATTCGTTTGCTAATTGCGGGGTTGCCGGAGTGACGAAACCTAAACCCCCGTTGGTATATCGATGCGGGAGGGATCGCAGGATCTCGAGTTTAAGGTCTGTGGTTAGATTTGTCTTAATTACTTTCTTGTAGTTGCGGATGCTTGCAAGGGGTATAACCACAAGTATGTATTAGTCCTAGGAAGGGCGGTACATTAGCATAGGTTCACCCACACAACACTTATCAAAACAATGAAGATTATTTAGCTACATGAAGCGAAAGCACTAGACTAAATTCTCGTGTGTCCTCAAGAACGTTTGGTCATTATAAGTAAACAAACCGGCTTGTCCTTTGTGCTAAAAAGGATTGGGCCACTCGCTGCAATTATTTCTCTCGCACTTTACTTACTCGTACTTTATTCATCTGTTACATCAAAACCCCCGAATACTTGTTTGTGAGCATTTACAGTGAATCCTTCATCGAAACTACTTGTCAACACCTTCTGCTCCTCGTTGGGATCGACATTCTTACTTATCGAAGATACTACGATACACCCCCTATACTTGTGGGTCATCAAGACTATTTTCTGGCGCCGTTGCCGGGGAGTGAAGCGCTATTGGTAAGTGGAATTGGTAAGGAAAACCTTTCTTGTTGTGCTGATTTTATTTCTGCTCGCTGCTATAAGTCATTATGGAGAGATCTTCTCTTCGATTTCTATTTGGGAAATCTACTACTACTGCAATGGTAGTGGATGAGGCGCCAGGTGAGGAAGAGATACCATATAAAATACCTATGAAAATTATTGAACGTGTTATGGATAACCGCTATGAAGGGGATGGAACTGTTCATCCTGGTGATCATTTATTGTTTTTGCATGAATTGTGCGGGTTATTCAAATGTGCAGGTATTGCTATGAATGAAGTGAGGAAGAAACTATTCTCTTTATCGCTGTCTGGTAAAGCGGCGCATTGGTATAAATTACTGGATAATGGGGATTCTCTTGAATGGGATGATATTGTGCCCCGGTTTTATTCCAAGTTCTATCCTCCGAGTGAGATTCACAAAGATCGGAATCGCATATATAATTTCTGGCCTCATGATGGAGAAAGTATTGCCCAAGCTTGGGGGAGATTGAAGTCTTTAATGCTCAAATGCCCCATTCATGAGCTTCCTGGTAATGTTATTATTGATAATTTCTATGCAAGACTTTCTTTTCAAGACAAGACCTTGCTGGATACTTCTTGTTCTGGATCATTTACACGCAACAAAGAAGAGTTTAAAAGGGACCTTCTTGATCGGATCCAAGAAAATACGGAAGGATGGGAGAACGACAAGGATAGAGAATCGGGTATAATTTATGATTATAAATGCATTGAAGCTTTTATGGATACTCGATAAATTTCGTAATATGAGTGCTATATATGGTCTTGATTCTCAAGTTGCTGCAAATCTTTATAAAGCTTTTGCCTCTCATTATGAATTGCCTAAGAAGAATTTCGATAAGTATCATGAACCGTATAAAGATAAAATTGATTCATCTATTAATAAATGTGTTGTAGTCGAAACTGTTGATCGTGTTATTCCTGAAGCTTATATTGAAAAAACTCCTTTCCCTGCTAAAATGAAGGAGTACTCTGTTATAAATAGTGCGGTTCATAAAAGTGAAAAGAAACCTATAGAACCTGAAGAACAAATAAAAGTTGAACCTGCTGTTGCAATAGTTAAAGATCTTGTGACTGAAAACATAGAGGATGGTCATATTATTTTCTGTGAAGATGCTTCTAATATTGTTTCACATCCTAATAAATCCAAACAAGTTAGTGTTCCTATGCTATCTGTTAGAATTGGTGATCATTGCTATTATGGTTTATGTGATATTGGTGCAAGTGTTAGTGCTATTCCTTATGAGCTTTACACGGAGATTATGCATGAAATTGGTTCTTGTGAACTTGAAGATATTGATGTGGTTATTCAGCTGGCTAATAGAGAAACTATTTCTCCAATTGGTATTGTTCGAGATGTGGAAGTTCTATGTGGTA
Organism: Lolium rigidum; assembly: GCF_022539505.1. Taxonomy (NCBI): domain Eukaryota; kingdom Viridiplantae; phylum Streptophyta; class Magnoliopsida; order Poales; family Poaceae; genus Lolium; species Lolium rigidum. The sequence goes on along the minus strand of NC_061508.1, from coordinate 108,204,625 downwards.
AGATTAAATATCCTGCTGACTTTCCGGTACTTGGTTCTCGCTGCTAGTGATTATTGTCCTATCATTTTTGGTAGACCTTTTCTAAATACTTGTGGAGCTATTATAGATTGTAAGAAAGAGAAAATTTTGACTAAATTTGCTGGTGAACCTTATGAGTTTAACTTTTCTAAATTTACTAAAACTCCTTATAAAGCTGATTTGCCTAGTAATGATTTTAAAATGGAGCAGTGTGCATCTATTGTTCTTGTTCCTAATAATCCTTTGCAGCAACATTTGGAGAATAGCGAGAGTGAAATTTTCAGGAAAGAAAGAGATGATCTTGAGGAGATTTTTCTTCGTCAACCTATTCTCAAGCATGATTTACCGGTGGAAGATTTGGGTACAACACCGCCACCAAAGGAAGATCCTGTTTTTGATTTAAAGCCTTTACCTGATTACCTCAAATATGCTTATATTGATGATAAGAAAATATATCATGTTATTATTAGTTCTCAACTTACAGAGTTTGAAGAAGAAAGATTATTGCAAATATTGAAGAAACATCGAGGTGCTATTGGCTATACTCTTGATGACTTGAAGGGGATTTCTCCCTCCATTTGCCAACACGCCATTAATATGGAAGATGATGCGAAGCCTGTTGTTGAACCTCAGCGTCATCTAATCCCAAAGATGAAGGATGTGGTAAGAAACGAGGTATTACGACTTCTTGAAGCTGGTATTATATATCCTATTGCTGATAGTAGATGGGTTAGTCCTGTTCATTGTGTTCCTAAGAAAGGAGGAATGACTGTTGTGCCTAATGATAATGATGAGCTCATACCTCAAAGAGTAGTGGTAGGGTATAGAATGTGCATTGATTTTCGAAAAGTTAATAAAGTTACTAAGAAAGATCATTACCCTTTGCCATTTATTGATCAAATGTTAGAAAGATTGTCTAAAAATACTCATTTTTGCTTTCTTGATGGATATTCTGGGTTTTCACAAATTGCTGTTAAAGCTAAAGATCAAGAGAAAACCACTTTTACTTGTCCCTATGGAACTTATGCTTATAGGCGTATGCCTTTTGGTTTATGTAATGCTCCTGCTACTTTTCAAAGATGCATGTCTGCTATTTTTCATGGTTTTTGCGAGAGTATTGTAGAGGTATTCATGGATGATTTCTCTGTCTATGGTAATTCTTTCGATAATTGCTTGCGGAACCTCGATAAAGTTTTGCAGAGATGTGAAGAAACTAACCTTGTTCTTAATTGGGAGAAATGCCACTTTATGGTTAATGAAGGAATTGTATTGGGACATAAAATTTCTGAAAGAGGTATTGAAGTTGATAGAGCTAAAGTTGAAGCAATTGAGAAGATGCCCTATCCGAGGGATGTTAAAGGTATTCGTAGTGTTCTTGGTCATGCTGGGTTTTATAGGAGATTTATTAAAGATTTCTCCAAGATTTCAAAGCCTCTTACTAATCTTCTTCAAAAAGATGTGCCTTTTGTTTTTGATGATGATTGTAAGGAAGCTTTTGATACTCTAAAGAAAGCCTTAACAACTGCTCCTATAGTTGAACCTCCTGATTGGAACTTACCATTTGAAATTATGTGTGATGCTAGTGATTTTGCTGTAGGCGCTGTTCTTGGACAGCGAGTAGATAAAAAATTAAATGTTATTCATTATGCTAGCAAGACTCTTGATGCTGCTCAAAGAAATTATGCTACAACTGAAAAAGAATTATTAGCTCTAGTCTTTGCTTGTGATAAATTTAGATCTTATATTGTTGATTCAAAAGTTACAATTCATACTGATCATGCTGCAATTAGATACCTTATGACAAAGAAAGATGCTAAGGCAAGGCTTATTAGATGGTTACTTCTGTTGCAAGAATTTGATTTACATATTATAGATAGAAAAGGTGCTGATAATCCTGTTGCTGATAATTTATCTAGATTGGAAAATATTGCTTATGATCCTGTTCCTGTTAATGATAGTTTTCCAAATGAACAATTGGTTGTAATAAAGGTGAACTCGCGAGATAGTCCTTGGTATGCTGATTATGCTAACTTTATTGTTTCCAAGTATTTGCCTCCAACCTTTTCAGCTCAGCAAAGGAGGAAATTTATTTTATGACTTGAGGCATTATTTTTGGGATGACCCACACTTATATAAAGAAGGAGTGGATGGTATTATGCGAAGATGTGTTCCTGAACATGAACAACAAGAGATATTGAGTAAATGTCATGGTAGTGCTTATGGAGGACATCACGCCGGAGAAAGAACCGCACAAAAGGTTCTACAATCAGGTTTTTATTGGCCAACTCTCTTCAAAGATGCGAGGAAGTTTATTTTATCTTGTGATGAATGTCAAAGGGTTGGTAATATCTCCAGACGCAATGAAATGCCTATGAACTATACTCTTGTTATTGAACCATTCGATTGTTGGGGATTCGACTTCATGGGACCTTTTCCCTCTTCAGAAGGTAACACTCATATACTTGTTGCTGTTGATTATGTTACTAAATGGGTGGAAGCCATACCTACAAAAAGTGCTGATGGTGAGACTTCTTTAAAAATGCTTTTAGAAATTATTTTTCCTAGATTTGGAGTACCTAGATATATTATGACTGATGGAGGTTCTCATTTTATTCATGGAGGCTTTAGAAAAACTCTTGCTAGGTATGGAATTAATCATAGAATTGCTTCCGCCTACCATCCTCAAACTAGTGGTCAAGTAGAATTATCAAATAGAGAAATTAAATCTATTTTGGGAAAGACCGTTAATAAATCTAGAAAGAATTGGGCTAGTAAATTAAAGGATGCACTATGGGCTTATAGAACTGCTTATAAAAACCCTATGGGAATGTCACCTTATAAGATGGTTTATGGAAAAGCTTGTCATTTACCTTTAGAATTGGAGCACAAAGCTTATTGGGCTGTTAGAGAACTAAATAAAGATCCTAAACTAGCTGGTAATAAAAGGTTGCTGCAATTAAGTTCACTAGATGAATGGAGAAGTGAAGCTTATGAAAATGCTAAGCTCTTTAAAGAGAAAGTTAAGAAGTGGCATGATAGAAGGATTATTAAAAAAGAATTTAATGTTGGGGACAAAGTCCTATTGTATCGGTCTCGTCTCAGACTTTTTGCAGGGAAATTACTCTCAAAATGGGAAGGACCATATGTTGTCGAGGAGGTGTATCGTTCAGGAGCAATTAAAATTAGCTCTCTCCAAGGCAATGCTACGCAAGTGGTGAATGGACAAAGACTCAAGCACTATATCTCGGGTGACTCTTATAATGTTGATGTTGATATTATTCAAGTGGAAACACCGGAGGCTTTCATCAAAGGACAAATTGACAGTCCGCGTAACTCGACTTTGAATAGGTAACAGTATTGGTAACGAGAAGTTCGCAATTTACTTTCCGAACAATATTTTTGCTGTTTTTGGAAAATATGAAAAATTACGAGTTCGAAACGGAGTGGAAAGAACGCACGAGGGGGTGCCACCATAGGCCGGCGCGGCCAAGCCTGGGCCCGCGCCGACCTATGGTCTGGCCGCCTCGTCGCCCCTTTCCGACTCTAGTTCGACCTGGTACTTTCCGTTTGTTCTGAAATTTTTTATTATATAATCCCCCGGACCCCTGGAGGTCCGTATATCGTTTTCTCGACGTGTTTTGTTTCGAGCTGTTTCTGCCAGGATCTGTTTTTAGTCTAGAAGCACGATGGTCTCCAACAACAAGGACAAGGGGTTTTGGAAGGAAGAGATGGATGAAAGGATCAATAAGGAGAAGGAAAAGATAGCATCTGCAAAAGGAGAGTGGGAAACTACGAAGAGTAAGCCAATCTTGGTGGGATCGATTAACACTGGGCGTTCTTTTTCTCATAACTTGCAGGGAGCTCTTCCGCCTGCTCTGGACCTTGACTCTTTCCCTTGTGTGGAGGAAGCAATACGGGTTGCTGATGAGTTTTGTGATCAATATCGAGCTCTCAAAAGGGAAGTGGAGATACTTCAGGAGGAGAACCAGCGACTCCGCAGAATGCTGGAATATTACTTAATTCCCAGCACAAGGTCGTCACCACCACATTCGGATAACAATGAGTCTTTTCAAGTTTTGATGCAAAATTGCAAAATTGAGAAGCTGAAGTTGAAGGAGATCCTTATGAAGCGCGAGAAGAAGCCATCACCACCATCTCCGAAGGAGTAACTCATCATCGGTATTGGCATCCCCTTGGTTTGTTCCAAGCTTGGGGGAGTGCCGCGGTATCACATCATCACTATCTTTTACCTTTATTATCAAGTAGTGTCATATCATGAGTAGGAAAGTTATCATATAAGATAGGTTGCAGTGTGGAAGTATCTCTCCTTTAGTTTATCTATGTATCCCTTGGTGTGAGTTATCGTTATGGAATATTAATGAGAAGTCTTATCATTTACATATTGCACACCTTATTTTAGTTTGCAATTTCTACTATATGATTGATCTTGATTTTAGTATTGGTACCACTTTGGGAGCATTGAGTAAATCTATTTGGTTTTGGCAAACTTAGCAATGGTCATTAGCAACAACACTTTGAATTCAAGAAGCATAGAGAAAATACATGTAGAAGTTGTTATTATCTTTCTTATCAGTTCTTAGCTTAGTATTCTGAAGTTAAAACTATTTGTGCTTACAAGTAAGATGCATGATTGTTTCTATCACATGTATATTTGTTTGTTTCCCTCAACTCTTATGCTTGCTATTTAACCTTGCTAGCCAAAGACCTGTACTGAGAGGGAATACTTCTCGTGCATCCGAACCTTAACCCAAACCTATGCCATTGTGTCCACCATACATACCTACTACATGGTATTTTCTGCCATTCCAAGTAAATACTTCGTGTGCTACCTTTAAACAATTCAAAACTTTATTACTCCTTATTTGTGTCAATGTTCTATAGCTCATGAGGAAGTATGTGGTGTTTTATCTTTCAATCTTGTTGGGCAACTTTCACCAATGGACTAGTGGCTTCATCCACTTATCCAATAACTTTGCAAAAAGAGCTGGCAATGGGATTCCCAGTCCCAAATTAATTAACAAAAATAGACACTCCTCCATGGTATGTGATTGATGGAAGGCACCCGAGGATTCGGTTAGCCATGGCTTGTGTAAGCAAAGGTTGGGGGGAGTGTCATCATAATAAAACTAAAATAAAAAGGCACTCCTTCATGGTATGAGATTGTTGGCAGGCACCCGAAGGATTCGGTTAGCCATGGTTTGTGAAAGAAAGGTTGGAAGGAGTGCCACACAAAAATAAAAAATGGGAGCCGCTCTTTGAAGGTTTGCCTGGCAAGGGAGTTAGAGTACCCGCTACCAGTCGTTGACAATAACAAACACCTCTCAAAATGTTACTTTTATCATCTCTATATGATTTCAAAACTGAAAAAGCTCTAGCACATGATTTAATCCCTGCTTCCCTCTGCGAAGGGCCTGTCTTTTACTTTATGTTGAGTCAGTAAACCTATTTCCCTCCATCTCAAGCAAGCATTTGAGTTGTTGTGATCGAACCATTATATTGTGATTTGCTTCATCATGTCTTTTATTCTTTCTTGTTTAGTACAAGTTTTATCTGAATGAATACAGCTTTGAAAGTTATCCATGATCATTATGATTGAGTATGCAATATGAGCCACAAAAGCTTTAATATGAGAGCGCTGCTCGATAGATAAATATAATTTGTTAATTGTTCTCTGACCAAGAACAAAGTTTGCCATCACCAATTATGATTTCTTATGCATCTTTATTTGTGATTACCTTATACTTGTTTCAAGTTGAGTTATATGAAGAAGTTGTTTACTGCAATATCTTGTGTGAATGAATATGATGCTTCTTGTCCGTATTTTATTAATCGACTCTTCACTCCATAAACATGTGGTCTTGTTTACTGAGCTCAGTTTCGCTTGGGGACAAGCGAAGTCTAAGCTTGGGGGGAGTTGATACGTCCATTTTGCATCACTATTTTATATCATAATTTGTTGTTATTCATTGATATATTTCATATTGGGACACAATACTTATGTTATTTCATCTATTTTGCATGTTTCATGATTATTTGGAGATTGCGCACCGGAGCCAGGATTCTGCTGGAAAAAGCACCGTCAGGATGCAATATTTCGGAAGATCAGCTCTGGAAGGAAATTATACCAAAAATCCTATTTTTCAAGATGACGAAGGAAGCCAGAAGGAGGGGCCAGGAGGACCCAGGGTGGGCCCACACCCTAGGGCGGCGCGGCCCATGCCCTGGCCGCGCCGCCATGTGGTGTGGGGCCCACAGAGCCCCTTTCGCCTCCTTTTCTTCGCGAAACCCTTCGTCCCGAAGACCTAAGCCAGAGAGGAAACCTCACGAAGGGTTACAGCCGCCTCTGCGGGGCGGAGAACACCAGAGAGAAAAGAGCTCTCCGGCGGGCAGGAATCCGCCGGGGAAATTCCCTCCCGGAGGGGGAAATCGACGCCATCGTCACCGTCATCAAGCTGGACATCATCTCCATCACCATCATCATCATCTCCACCATCATCACCGCCCTCTCCACCGCTGGACACCGTCACCGCCGTAGCAATTTGGGTTTGATCTTGATTGTTTGATAGGGGAAACTCTCCCGGTATCGATCTCTACTTGTTGTTGATGCTATTGAGTGAAACCATTGAACCAAGTTTATGTTCAGATTGTTATTCATCATCATATCACCTCTGATCATGTTCCATATGATGTCTCGTGAGTAGTTCGTTTAGTTCTTCAGGACATGGGTGAAGTCTAAATGTTAGTAGTGAATTATGGTTGAGTAATATTCAATGTTATGATATTTAAGTTGTGGTGTTATTCTTCTAGTGGTGTCATGTGAACGTCGACTACATGATACTTCACCATTTATGGGCCTAGGGGAATGCATCTTGTATTCGTTTGCTAATTGCGGGGTTGCCGGAGTGACGAAACCTAAACCCCCGTTGGTATATCGATGCGGGAGGGATCGCAGGATCTCAGAGTTTAAGGTTGTGGTTAGATTTATCTTAATTACTTTCTTGTAGTTGCGGATGCTTGCAAGGGGTATAATCACAAGTATGTATTAGTCCTAGGAAGGGCGGTACATTAGCATAGGTTCACCCACACAACACTTATCAAAACAATGAAGATTATTTAGCTACATGAAGCGAAAGCACTAGACTAAATTCTCGTGTGTCCTCAAGAACGTTTGGTCATTATAAGTAAACAAACCGGCTTGTCCTTTGTGCTAAAAAGGATTGGGCCACTCGCTGCAATTATTTCTCTCGCACTTTACTTACTCGTACTTTATTCATCTGTTACATCAAAACCCCCGAATACTTGTTTGTGAGCATTTACAGTGAATCCTTCATCAAAACTACTTGTCAACACCTTCTGCTCCTCGTTGGGATCGACATTCTTACTTATCGAAGATACTACGATACACCCCCTATACTTGTGGGTCATCATTGGTCTTATTTTTCGAAGAGCTACCTGGGAGCACCAAGGGCTGACCAGTGGGGCACCCTGGGGCTGCACCCCACCAGCCGGCGCGGCCAAGGAGGGGGGCGCGCCACCCTTTGGTGTGGGCCCCTCCTTGCCCCACTTATTCATCTCTTCCTCTCATTCTACTCTCTCACCCGAAAAAACTCGCACTCACTTTCTCTCACTCGCGTTTCTGCTCAAGAGCTCAAGATTTCTCGATCTCTTTGCTCAGCCCAGATTTCTGTCTGAAAATTTGGCACATTTGCTCTTCGGTATGTGACTCCTCCGATCATCCAAATAGAATTTTGTTTGGTTGAGTATATCTTGAATATTTTGCTGCTGTAGGTAACATGTTTAGTGAGCTTGCATGCTTGTTCTAAGTTGTACAAATTAGTTTTGATGCATGTTTAGTACTCTACCAAGTTCCTATAGTAGTTTCCCTCAATTATATGTCTCCAAATCAACTTTTATAATGTTTGTTGGAAAATTTCAGAAAAGGAAGATGGATAACTATAACTTTGGAGAAGTGTTTGAAGGAGAGACGACAAGCACGGGGAGGTCCTCAAGGGAAGCCACTCGGTTCAGACGATCCTACAATGAGGATGTCCTCGCACCAAGCTTCGAAGCCGAAGAAGACAATGGAGTCCCTAACGCTTCATCTTTTCCATGTTATAACTTTTTGAGTAATGCAGGGTTGCTGGATGATTTCTTGGTCCTCGTCGGTAATGTGGGCTTAACCACCTATATGGAAGATGAGAGGGATCAATACTACATGCTAACTAAAATCTTTGTTCATAGCTTTCAGTTCAACAACAAACACTACCAACCATCAGTTACATTCAGGATTTATGATGATCCTATTACTATGAAGTTGAAGGATTTTTGTACTGCATTGGATATTGCCCCTGTAGGTACAGCGAAGAAGATCGAGAACAATCCCAAGGCTTTGCTGGAGCTCTATCGAGGAGTCACCAATGATGACTGACGCACCATTCAGCGCGGCAAGATAAGGAACATTCAACTCCCTGATTAAATATTTCGCTTACTATCTTGCCACTAGCATTCTTGGTAGGGAGAACACTAGCAATATTTCTAGTAATCATCTTGCTTTCCTAGTTGCTGCACTCACTGGAGAGACACCTTATCATCTTGGTGCTCTTGTTGCTCGCCGTTTGTCTAACAAGGGGCCTATTTTTGGAGGAATTGTTGCCTCACGCATTTTAGCATATCTAGATCTTCCTCTTGACCCTACTAATGTGAAATTAACTCCTATAAGGCTTGATATTGCTGCTATGAAGAGTCATCAATTTGTTACAACTGACTCTAGTTTAGATAATATTGTCTATAGAATGTTGTTTACTGACGGGGATGAGAGGAAAATCTCTTTGCCGCAGCCAGATTTGTTCAGTATTCACAGGAAACCATGGTCGCGCTCTAAGGAGGAGGTGGATGAGCAGCTGAAGATACATGGCTTCCACCAGCAGCATGACTCCGAGGACGCTGAGCCCTCCCACGACTACACCGTCACGTATCCTGGTGCTTCCTCTAGCACATACCCGGAACAGGATCCATCTTCGTCGTACTACGGAGGTGCCACTTCATGGGCACCATGAGATTGATCTCCACTTAGGCCAAAAGCCTAAGCTTGGGGGGAGGTATACCGGCATCACTCATTCATTGCATATTATAGTTGCTGGATACTTGTATATACTTGTTTAGCTTCTTAGAGTGGTTTTCTAATAAGAGGGAGATGATATTTGGGGAGGTGCTGATTGAAAACAGATTCTGGACTGATACCAAAAAAATTCTCAAAAACAGCAAGAACGTTATTTTGCGAAGCCAATTTTTGTGCATGTTCCCCAGGTTATTATCTTTTTTTTAGAACCCCAGGTTATTATCTAACTTTCATTAGTTGAACACTTTTCGATCTGGGCAGCGGAAGAATTTCTTAAAAATAGATTACTGTACTGCTGTCAAGTTTGGCAGATTTCTGCTACTTTGTGTTTATGTGACTCTTTTAGTTTTCGTTTTCTTGTTTTTGCTTTGTTTCTTTCCTAAAACACAAAAAGACCAAAAATATTTCTGTTGTTTCTCTTCACCATTTGCTTATTTTGGTTTCTTGCTTTTATTTTGCTTTATTTGCTATCGTTGGTTTGCTATAAGAAAATCCAAAAAGATTTTGATTTGTTTGCTTGTTTCCTTTTGCTCTTGTCTCCAATTCGAAAACACCAAAAATATTTGCTGTTCTTCTTTGGTTTTGTAAAGTTCACTATGGAGTTCAGCGGTCTTCGGTGGTTGGAGCTTGGTTTTCATTCCATATTATTCAAGCTACACAAGTGAAAAGGCAATAATGACGATCTACGACAATCCGACTGTGGTGAGAGACTGGTATGAACTCTATTTGTTTTCATTTTTGTACATATACTCATCCATTTGAGCATGATTAGTTGGTTCATGTGAGGTATATGTCATTTAAGAAAGTCTAGTAGTTCATGATCTCTCATGTTTAGCTCCAATTCATTAATATGAGCAGCATGTCATAAATATTTGCTTGCATTGCTTTATTCATAGATAGATATGACATTGTGGTATCCTCCTCTGAATAATTCACTTGAATCAACTTGGCACATGCTCACGCATGCATATGACTGAACGAAAGTCAATTAAGCCTCAATGATCTACTTTGCCTCAGAGTTCTTGTATCACTTTTATGCCTCCGTTAATTTATTTTGTCGCAAGCATGATTATGACAGTTACTGCTCTCTTGATTGTCGCTTCCCAGTCTATTGCTAGCCTTCACTTGTACCGAGCGGGAACGCTGCTCGTGCTTCCAAACCCCGAAAACCAAGTTATTCCGAGTGTCCACCATAAATACCTATGCATGGCATTTCAAACCATTCCAAGTAAATTCTCATGTGCTACCTTTAAAACCTTCAAAATGCTTCTCAATTTGTGTTAATGTTTTATAGCTCATGAGGAAGTATGTGGTGTTTATCTTTCAATCTTGTCATTTACTCCTGACGGACTTTCACCAATGGACTAGTGGCACATCCGCTTATCCAATAATTTTGCAAAAAGAGCTGGCAACGGGTTTCCCAGCCCCAATTAATTAACTTTCATCAGTAATTCTCTTCACATGCTTTGCCCTGATTTATCAGTAAGCAACTTAATTTGCAAATAGACACTCCTCCATGGTATGAGAATGTTGGAAGGCACCCGAGGATTCGGTTAGCCATGGCTTGTGTAAGCAAAGGTTGGGGGAGTGTCATCCATAATGAAACTAAAATACATGTGTAAACAAAAGAGAAGAGGGATGATCTACCTTGCTGGTAGAGATAACGTCCTTCATGGGAGCCGCTCTTGGAAGTCTGGTTGATGAGGTAGTTAGAGTGCCCACTATCATTCGTTGACAACAACAAACACCTCTCAAAAACATTTTACTTCTGTCTTTAGAAAAATGAAAAGCTCTAGCACATGTTAATCCCTGCTTCCCTCTGCGAAGGGACAATCTTTTACTTTTATGTTGAGTCATCATCCTTTCCTTGAGCACTTTCTTGAGAGCACAACTGTCATTCTTAGTATAATATGCTTGTCCCAAAATGTGATTAATTGTGGTATAACTTTGATGCTTTTATCTTTGATAATCTCTACTTCCATCCTTTCCATGAACTTCAAAGGTGTCCGAGCATTTATGTTTTGCTGTACATATACGGGCAAGCGAGATACCACTTTATCATATCCTTTTATGAACATTGCAATCCTGCTGATAGACATGATTCATGATGCTTATTATTAATCTGTTGGTACCTTTTCCATGATTGACATAGCTATTAGATGATTTTATTTGCATGTATCTTATTATGAATTGCTTAAGTACTTGCCCATATCATGAGAATATTTACATCATATGAACAAATGTGTTCGTGAGAGTTCTTTTATCGCACTCAGTTGTTAACTGAATTGTTTGAGGACAAGCAATAAGCTAAGCTTGGGGGGAGTTGATACGTCCAAAATGTATCTACTTTCCCGAACACTTTTGCTATTGTTTTGCCTCTAATTTGTGTATTTTGGATACAACTAACACGGACTAACGTTGTTTTCAGCAGAATTGCCCTGGTGTCTCGTTTTTGTGCGTAAACTCAACTTTCGGGAAAATCCCCGGAATTTATATCAAAGGGCTTATTTTTCCAGAAGATTCACGGAGCCAGAAGGGCAGGCCAGGGGGCCCACGGCCCCCACACCATGGGCCGGCGCGGCCTAGGAGGGGGGCGCGCCGCCCTATGGTGAGGCCGCCTCGGCCAGCCTCTGACGCCCCCCTCTGGTGGACTATTTAAGGGTTTCGATCTAAAAACGCGAGACGGGAAGTCGAAGTCGCCAGAAACCATCCAGAACACCGCCGCCATCGCGAAACTCCATCTCGGGACCACAAACTCCGTTCTGGCACCTCGCCGGGACGGGGAATTGGAGGAGATCATCACCATCATCACCACCGACGCCTCTCCATCGACCAGCCATGTTTCCCCCATCCATGTGTGAGTAATTCCCTCGTTGTAGGCTGAAGGGGATGGTAGGGATTGGATGAGATTGGTCATGTAATAGCATAAGATTGTTAGGGCATAGTGCCTAGTATCCGTAATTGGTACTTTTATGATATTGTTGCAACTTGTTATGCTTAATGCTTGTCACTAGGGCCCGAGTGCCATGATCTCAGATCTGAACATGTTATTGTTTCATGATGATATTCATTGTTTTATGATCTTACCTGCAAGTTGTATACATACATCGCTGTCCGGAACCCGAGGCACCAAAGTGATAGAAATTGGGACAACCGGAGGGGAAGGCGGTGATGTGAGGATCACATGTGTTCACAGAGTGTTAATGCTTTGCTCCGGTGCTCTATTAAAAGGAGTACCTTAATTTCCAGTAGATTCCCTAGAGGCCCGGCTGCCACCGGCTGGTAGGACAAAAGATGTTATGCAAGTTTCTCATTGCGAGCACGTACGACTAAATATGGAATACATGCCTATTGATTGATTAGTACTTGGATACCGTTTTATTATTATCTGCAAATGCCCTATCTTGATTGTTACATGAGTTTCTCTCATCCATGCAACGCCCGTCATCCGTCTCTGTGCCTACAGTATTTTAATCCTGCTATTTACTATAATCACTACTGCTGTCTTTGTTACTCTGCTGCTGATATTTCACTACTGCTACTGCTATAAAACTGTTACTACTGATAAACTGTTGTGAGCAAGTCTGTTTCCAGGTGCAGCTGAATTGACAACTCCGCTGTTAAGGCTTTCAAGTATTCTTTGTCTCCCCTTGTGTCGAATCAATAAATTGGATTTTACTTCCCGCGAAGACTGTTGCGATCCCCTATACTTGTGGGTCATCAGTCTCCCAGATCGGATGATGACGGTGCTTCCTGCGTCGTTCTACCTCTTGGGGCATCATTTTTGGAGCAGCAGCTGGATGGAGGTGGATCTTTGGTGGAGTGGTGTTCATCTACCATGTTGACGTTGATGATTCTCGGCGGCGTGGAGCTGCAAGGTATCGAAGACGGGCGCGGACTGCTGGACGCGTGCATGATGGTGGAGCTGTATGGCGTCATGGTGACATCGACGGCAGGTCTGGCAAGGTCAGTGCGGTGATCCCTCTTGAAGATGGGTGCGAGGAAGACGGCGGTAGCGATTTCTGTGGCATGTGTGTTTGCGTGCGATGAGCTGCTTGACTGGATGTGCTTCTTACCTGCTATTGGGCAGTTTGGGAAGGCATTTGGTTGTTTGGATGATGTGAGTTGGTATTGTGTCACCCCCTTCATCCCTCTGTAGGTTGAGCAAGGTGGCTTCGAGTTTGATTTTTTTTTCGATAAAGGGAATATATTAATATCAAAAGATATCACAACAACGCACCACCCTAATGGCACTACGGATGCACAAAGCCAAAAAAAGGAAAAAAAAACTAAGAAATAAAAGTCCCGCTACAGTATCTCGGGCCTAACAACAGCAATACATCCACCGCCAAGACAACAACTGAAATACAGACTCTCCAAAAAAGACGCCTACAAGAAGGAAACAGTGCTCTAACACCGTCGTCGCCAGATCAAAGATCTTAGGTTTTCACCCTGAAGATAGTCCCCGCTCTCAAAACAATGCCTCCAACAAGGTCATTGCCAGGCACAACCAGTTAAGGCCAGACCTTGGGTTTTCACCCTGAAAGGTAGGACTCTGAACTTCACCTGTGTTGTCGCCCCCACTTTTATATCGCTGCTGTGAAGCCCGGAACACCAAGCTAGTCCCTCAACAGCGCGGAGACTTGAACCTCCCTTAGCTAGTCCTCCCCTCCGGCCTTCATGAAATTCTCTTCTTATGACTTTCATCATGGATCCATAGTCACTTGATGTCAACACAGAAAAAGAGCTTCGCGCCGCTCCCTCCAGAACCAATCGGTCGAAATAAAAGCATGGGTGCGCATAACCGAATACCACCGATCCAGCAAACTCCAGGCAAAAAGCACTGTTACATTCGCCGGCGGAGCCTTCGGAACTCAACACACCGGCCAAATCGCGAGTCCAGGCCTCCGGTAGGTCTTCCTCTTCACGCAAGAGAGACCCTAGGACCGCCGCCTTTATTCAGGTCGGACCCCCATGTCGGCAATTTTTTGTATTGCTCTTGTAAGATGTAGTGAATAATCTAATAAAAAAAGCCGTGTGCATCCCTTGGATGCAGAAGCTGGGTTGATTTTTCCCCATTTCGAAAAAAAAAACATGTTCGGCGGAACGTTTCTGTGGGAGTAAGATGCACCAGGTTCAAGAACGCACCGCAGAGGCCCAAGAAGGAGCTAAGAGCATCTCTAACAGAGCCCGTAAATCCCGCCGGAACTGAATTTTTCCGGCGGATTTACGGGTTCGGGCCGAAAGTGGTGCAGATCAGCGCCCGAATCGGTTGGCCGGCCCGAATCGGAAGTTCGCGGGCCCGAGAAACTGGACCGTCGACCCGTATATATACAGGTCGTGGAGGGGAGTTGCGTTCCAAAACCCTACTCCCTCCGCCGCCTCCGCTGCGCGCACGGTTGGACTTCCGGCGAGCAATCGCGGAGCCGCCGCCGCCGCTTCTCCTCTCTTTCCACCACCACCGTGATCGCGGATTGGCGGGAGCAACTCGCCGCCGCGCCCCCCTGTCTTCCAGTCGGAGGCCGAGCGGTGCAAATGGAACCGCAGCGAAGGCGCTCGGAAGCGGAGCGCGCGGCGCTGGACCAAATGGGGTCTGACGCCGCCGGGGAAGCTCGCGCGCTATGCAAATAGCGGCGAGGGGTCGTCCTCGGCCGCGTACGGCCGTGCGATGTGGCGGCCCGCCTCCGACAGCAACGACGACGAGGAGGAGGAGGTGCCGGTACGCACCCTCCAGCTGTAGTCCGGTGACTTCGTCCTCAACGACGACGAGGAGGCGAGGGCGGTGCAGCAGGTGTCCGTCATCTCCGCCGCCGAGGCGCGCGCGCGCTTCCGCCGCGAGGAAGCGGAAGCCGTCCGTGCCGTGCGGGAGTACGAGGCCGCGCAGAAGGAGGCCGCCGTCCGCCGCGTGAAGCAGGAGGTCGTCGACCTCGACTCCGAGTAAGCCGCCGACGGTGTAGTCTGCCGCGGCGCTTATAGTAGCTCGCCGCCGGCGAAAATTAGTTAGTTTTGGAGGTGGTCGCCGACGACCACCTTAAATGCGATGTACCTATCGATTCGTAGCACCAGAACTATGATAAATATGTTTGAATTTCAGTTCTACTGCTTGTTTGCGATGATCAATTTGCCGGCAATTTTTGAAATCAACGTTTTTGGGTTCGGAATACGGGTGCTGTTCTGCGCCACGCTAAAAATCGCTCGCTTTTTGTTTTTCGGGAGACTGAACTCAGTTTTTTCGGTTCGGCAGAATAAGGGCTCTGTTAGAGATAGCTCTAAAACGGAAGCCCCCCAAGCCATGACCTGATCTGGGATCCTTCTCCGGTTTCAGTCCCAGTCCAGTCACAGTGCTGTTCCATTTAACAGAGAGTAAATTTGACAGACGGGTGGTAGTTAATTCCTACCGACATGGAGTTAAGATTGTTAGCCGTTCAAACAAGAAAAGATTTAAGCTTGACATAATTTTCAGTTTTTTATAGAGCATATCTCCCTCAAACCTGACATCTACTAAATTGTCTTCGTCTAATCAAGAAATGAATCAATAGCTGTGCTTTCTGTGTCTAATCTCGTCCATGATATCTTTCAGTAACATCCAGTGATTGATTGTACCAAAAAAAAAACTGCTTTTCTCATTCATTATCACCAAATGTGGAGAATAGATTTGCTGAAATGCCAATATGTACATGAACAGAAAATTATACAACTCTACAATTGCAACACAATCATCATTTGTACTGTACAATTTCATCTGATTAACGGAAGCCCCTGCTCTCTTTGGGCTTTGCAGCGTGTAGGTGACAAACAGAAAAAAAAACTAGGTGAGATGGTTATTCAATATCGTAATTCATTTCCATACTCTGTTTAAATTCTCCACTGTTCACTGGGTCAGTTTCCTGATTCTCATTGTCACGTTGGCCTGCAGCACAACAAAAATAAAAGCACAGATAAATTTCTAGCCACAAAAGTGTATGAAAATTGACTTCACTATTGGATGGTCTAATGGTGCCCTTGATACTTCATATTCAAGAAATCATGTTGTCAACTCACCAGTCTCCAGTTCAATTCCTCAATGGATTTCTGTCTCTCCCAAACATAATATTTCATTGACTGCAAATCAAATGAAAGGAGCTAAGATAAGGCACAACACTTGGTGAAATGGATATTTGGCAGAAAAAAAAAGGTTTCATGCGTATCCCTACCCCTCGTCGCTGAACCTCAATTGATCTTCGTAATGCTTCTCTTTTAGTCAGAAGATTACTGGGTTCTGATTTTGTTGGGCGGCGATAATTCTTTCCACGGTAAAGTATTATGGCGTGGCTGTTTGTGAGCTTTTGTGTTGCTATTAACATTCCTCCCGTCTCAACTTCAAGCAGCATCGATGTGTATGTTATCTGGTAAGCTCGAGTCTGCTTGGTAATTACTTTCACAATCTCTTTGTGTTTCCAGTGTTGATGAATCTCTTCAATTACACCATCAAAGATACCACGTCTTCCTGCAAGGAAAAAAAAGGATACATAATTTTTGGGATCAGAGGAGGATAAATAGCTTTTCTTGGTCACCTGCACAATGATACGAGCACGTGTGAACACAAATGCTATAGTTAAATGCGGAAAGCTATACCAAGGAGCACATGCTCATCCATCTTTAGGCCAATCTTTCGGAATATCATCATTTCCTCCTCTGTCAAAAGTTCTTTGTCTGAAGATGGCTCTGAAGGGTTCCAGGAACTATGAAGCTTTGCCAGCGCCTGGTTGGATCTTTCAATCTTCTTAGTGAGCTGCAGTACAGACCAGTTTTGTTTCGTTAGGAACTATTAGAAGTTTGAGGATTCCAAACAAGAGCATTAGTGTAGATCAGGTCTTACAATGAAAAGCCTCCGTTCCTGGTCTTTCAGATCCTTCTCCAATCTGTGCTTCTCAGCCTCTAGTTCTATCATGGTCTGGTTGTTTTCAGTTGTTTCATGCACATGGTTAACCTGGAAATCCTGATACTCCCTGAAAGTCCCCACAGAACTTTCCTCAGATGGTAAACCAGCATATATCTGAAGGGAGTCAATCACCGTTAATCGGGCTTCTTCTTCCTTCACATGCTGGGCATCTACCCGTGCCTCTTGTTCAATAACAGACCGCTTAACTCCACCAGGAAGAAAATCCTTGCCTCTATATAGAATAATAAAAGCCTTGTTTCTCAATATGATAGTTCCTCCAGTAAGATGCTGCACCGAGGAGAATCCATTTTACACAAATGAAGATACAAAGATGAACCAATCATCAAAAGAAAGACAACGACCGGGTTACCAATTAAGAATCACTGTAAAGAAAGCATGAATGCATACTTAACTGCTTATTCTAATATACTATCATAGAGTTCAAGTTCCCACAGTATTCTGTACAGTACATCAGTTTGGAGATCTCGTGTGTTTGATAGTTACATGCACAACAAGTAGCATAACAAGATTTCATGTGGAACAGTACTTGCCTTAAGATTCCACGCCATTTGTTCATTACTGGTATTCTGGATACCCACTTTCACTGCAATCTTTGCTAGAAGGCTCTTTTCCCAAAGCTTTAGAATAGCAGCAGCCAAACCCTGTAGTTTTGTATTCCTGCCTGCCAAATATATTAGTTCAGACATATTTGTGATTCTACAATGTTTCTTGTGGAACTTTAAAGTGACACATGCATAACATAATAAGAATGTAGAGTGTGGAGGCAGTTAACACTTAATCATCCCATAAAAGCACAGCTATTTGGAACTTCCAATTTACTTAAATAACATGAGCAAGATATGGGAATTAATACCATACTCACCTAGGGCAAAATGTGTCGGCAAAGGGTGTGCAAGCTTGCGCAAGTATGTCAGTTCCCCATCTGCTAGTGTCGGTCTCACACCAGGAGGACATTGTCTAAATGGTGTCTTGTAACCTGGGACAACTTGTGGAAGGAGATCAGCATCCACAGGCAGTGGTGTGTTCCACCACCAATCTATAAACCGAGGTCCCAAACTGTCCAACAGTCTGTTGACTTCCCTTTCATAGAGTGTTCCTTCGATAGGTGCTTCATATGTATGAACACCAATGCTTTGATCAATCTCTCGGAAAGCACCATGAGCGCCACCATTGCCATTGCTTAAAGACCCGGAGATGCTTCCATATGTCCTTTGGGGCTCAGGGATAGTACATTTTAACACGGGAACTTTCTGAATATTAGCTACGAAATGTATATCTCCTTTAGTCCAAACAACTAAGCCTCCTGATTTTTCCTGATCAAAGGGAAGTAAAATGTGAGATTTGATGTTTTGGGGCAATCCTGTTAAATGGGTCATTGAAGAATTTAAATAGTTCATAAATAAGTAGGTTTTGCATCAAAGTAATCTCTGGCCACAATTTCTCTAGGACGCGATGATGAGTGCCTTCACTCAACAGCTCCCAACTCACCAAAACATAAATCTACCAAACATCAGAAAAAAAAACAGTGGCAAGACCTATGTCATAATTTCAGCACAAATACTCTTTGCAAGATTAGCACCATGCTGCCAACATTTCAGTATCATTTGCAGACCTTAGACTATGCAGTTCACTACAGTTCCAATCCACCATTATCAGTTTAGACCATTTATATCAAAATTCACATTTCTTTGCCACATACATGTACGCAAGGGATGCAAGCATTCCTAATTTGCATTTCTCAGCACACTCTACGGAAAACAGATAATCGATAATGTGCCTGCATCAATAAGAAATGCATCCATGTAGCATCTCTTGCATAAAATCGCACTATCTATTCATCATGACTATGCACCAACATCAAAATGTTTTTCGCTCCTTTTTTGAAGGAAAAAATTGCTCAAAACCAAGTTCAGCAGACAGCATATGAGTCTCACCTCCAGGATCTCCCTTGCTCTGTCCATGCACCGCCGGAGCGGCTCGACGACTCGAACCCCAGCGAGCTCCTGGCCGCTGGACCACTCCCTCCGCACATCCTCCACCACCTCGTCCGTCACCCCGGCCTTCTTGGCCCGCACCCACTTGTCCATCCCACGCGCCGCCCGCCGCAGCCGCTGCAGCTCGGCCGCCTCCAACACCCGCTCAGCGGGCGTCGGCTCTGGCACCTTCTTCTCCCGGCGCAGCGCGACCTTGAGGTCCTGGTCCCTCGCCGCGGACCACGGAACCGCCCTAGAAGTCGGCCTCTCTTTCCCATTCCTCTCCCTCTCCTCTTCTTGGCCTCCCTGCGGCCGGTCGATCGGGAGGTTGAAAGGGATGAGAGTGCTGCTGTTAGCAGCGGGCCTGGGTTTCGTGTTTGGCGGGTCGGAGAGCTCCAGGGAGCGGACTCGGCGGATGATTCCGAGAACGGCGCGGCGGGTGCGGCCGCCGGGGACGCCGGCGGTGAGGGGATTGCTGGAGGAGCTGGTTTTCCTTTGCGGGTCATTCTGGGGCTTTGAAGGGGCCTCGATGTGGTTTGGAGGTGTCACGGATGCGGGGATGTTGGGGCCGTGGAGCCATGGTGGCGGAGGCGGCTGCTTTGGGGACGGGGAGAAGAGGGGGAGTGGAGGTGGCGCCATGGCGGGCTGGGTTTGTTGGGGAGCGCAGGCGTGTGGACGACAAGAGGGCCTCTTCCTTCTCAGTTCTCACGAGGGTAGGATCTCTTCCAACAATATATTTTTGGTGTATATTACTTGTATTTTATTGGTAAAATTATTAATTGAAATGTTGCCTCAAAATACTTAGTGGCCTCCTCCGTCTCATGAAACTTGCCTCAATTTTATCTAAATTTAGATGTATCTAGATACTAAAGAGTGTCTAGATACATCTTAATTTTGATAAGTTAAGACATGAGACGGATTAAGTATATTGTGTCTTAAACTAAAATTTGTTTAGTGTGTCATAGTTGCAATTGAATAATTTTTGGTTGCACTATAGTTGCAACTTGATTTTTCTTTTCAAATGTGGGCGATGCTATTGGAATGAGAATTAAGTTAATTACGTATATCATTTGAGTGAGGCACTAGCTTAGTTCTTCATGCTTTGGAACCGGGCTAGGGACCTTCGTCCTAGTCCTGGAGCGGGATGATGTGCTTGTCAGGCGATGAATGCTATTCTTCCAAGTCATGTATGAAGCTTTATTCATTGGCGGTTGCGGTGCACCTGGAGGCACAGAAATGACGTGGCCTTCAACGGTGGGGTGGCGTCGCAGGAGGCCATTAGGAAGAAGATCAAGGATGAATATGATAGGTAACTAATAGATACAAAAGGCAGAAAAGAACGTCAAGATGTTGGTCATTTATCCTAACAAAAAGCAAAGAAGGTCCAAAGAAAAGAAATAGAAGGGCTTTCTTATTCTTTGGTTCGTGACTCGACTCACCATGGTCATCTTCTCTTATCATGGGAGAAAGATGCCAAACATAGCCACTAGAATGGTTGCATAAAAATAGCGAGAGCCAATCCTCATTTGGTCACCGTAGAGCATTACGGATCACCGAAGTCATCTCCATCACCGTACATAGAAATACGCATTTCACTGTCACTAAATATAGCACAGAGGCCCATCGACAATCACTTACATCGATGTATTCGCTGATGTGGCGACTAGTGGGCCATGCCTTTCAGCCAGTACCTTGTGCAGAGGGACTATATCAAATAATAAAAATCAAGGACGCTAAACCGCAAAATTGATAAAAGGGATAAGGTTTTCCCCCTCCCAGTGCCCTTCCTCTCCTTCGTGAGATGTGCCGTCACACCCTGTGCCCGGCTCCAGCCACCTCCTCCTCGCTGGCCCGACCTTCCTCCTCCTCTTCGTACGTCGCCCTTCGTCTCCTTCGCTCGAGTGTCGCCCCTGCTCCTCCCGGCACGCCTCTCCCTAGCCTCACCGCATCACATCGACCACGCCCAGGGAACAGGGCACCACCTCACGCTTGTACACTACACGAGGTTGAGCAGTTCGGGATTTAGGTGATGGGTGGGTGGCACCGACCATCTAGTCTTGTCCTTCGCTGACCCGGACTTGGGTAGATGTTGTGGGCTTCTCGTTGCTGCGAGTGTCGGTGCCGCCAAAGCCCCCTTCTAGATGTTGCGAGGATTTTGTTGGCATCGCCATTTTGGCTCTACTTTACAGTCTCAGTTTGCCCTACTACACATGGAGCTCCTTCATTTGGTCGTCGAATGCATCGAAGAGGTGTCTCGTCCCATGTGTTAAGAAGTGGCAACAATCAAGCTTTTGTTTGTGTGTGTTACTGGTTCTTTGGAGTGTGGAGACTTGGGTGCTTCATGTGAGTCCTCTGTGCAGGAGTCGTCTATAGTTGTTGATGATGGTGAGGCTGAGACAACGTCAAAGGTGGGTGATGAACCCATTGCTGACAAGGCCCTAGAGAAGTCGTCTCTGGTTGGAGAAGAATGCACCTTGCTTGTTTCCTCCCACGCGATATGTCCTTTCCGTCGCCGCAACACGATGTGTCTGTTGCCTCTAGGTGCAAGGACATCGATGAGATCATGGCTCCGGTGATGTTGGTCATGCACGAGCTACTCCTCTGTTGATGGCGAATATGTAGGTAGACTCGCTTGAGACCTTGGCGGTGGCTTCTGCACCTCCACCGGTGGAGCCTTGCCAGCCACTTGACTTTGTTGACTGTGGTGACAAGGTTAGTGAGGAAGGTGCATTGACAGTTTGACACCCCAGTCCGACACTCTCTTTGCAAAAGAGCTCCACGACTTGCTTGTTAGTCTATAGGTGGCTAGCCCCGGATTATGGCAAGGAGACATACTGCTTGCGTCTTAGCGGGGAAGGCTTCGGAGGACATGATTAAGAAGGTGGAGAAGTTTCTATCTCTCGGGAGGGTAAGAACACCTCCAGCCGTTTGAGCCCCCCAGGGCGAATTCCGGACGTAACTACCGCCGGATTGGATGAAAATTGGGCGTGGGAGGGCACCCGGTTCCCAGTCGCTCCCCCAACATTCGCCCAACTGCGACGTTAAATTCGAATAATCATCTTCCCGCTACACAAAAGCATCTCCCAATAGTTCGGCGATCGGATCAGCCACATACCGGCGATCTAAAAAAACTAGAGGATAACAGGGACATCGACGGTCCCTTCCTACAGCTTGTCTGCCGCGGAGTCAGGCGGCGATGCATCGTTGGCCGCCGGAGTCGCAGCGGCGGGAGTGGACGTCGGAGGAGAGGAGGAAGCACTCGACGGAGGGGGTCGGAGGATTTCTTGGCGATATGATGGCCGTCGTACCAAGCCCTCGTCTCCTCGTCCATCTTTCCATCATTGTTGCCGATCAGGAACGCCAGATCGGTGTTCCTCTTCTTCGCCATGGAGATTGTCTTCAGCAAGGCGATCCGGACGCCATGGTTGGCGAGCATCTCCTTCCACCTGATGTCGTACTTGTCGTCCCTTCCGGCGGCGTGCGCCCTCGCGTCGGCCCAGCACTTGTCGAAGGACGCCTGCAACCTTTCGGTGGGACGGTCTGCCTTCTTCAGTTCTTTGAGCTTCTTCTGGCCGAGCTCGGGACGGCCCGCCGACGCAGCAGGGACTCCCCGTTCTGATCGTCGGCGGCACCGCGTGACGCGATCGCTGTCGTTGCCCTGGTCTCCTCTTGCGTGAAGAAACCCGGGCTCGACGCGGCGGCCATGGAGCCCGACGTGATCATCTCATGCATCACACAGTCGTTCGGGGCAGCATCGCGCCCAACGACGCACCCGCGCCGTTCCCGGGTTGGAGAAGGAGAGTGGCCCTCGACGCAGGGCAGGCGAGATGCCCTCGTACGCGCCCAGGTGGCCGCCGTCGTAATCCAGTGGCGAAGGTGTAAACCTCGACAGAGGTTTGGATTGGGTGTATCTCGTGGAACATGGCAGGTGACGTCAGCGAGAAGTTCGAAGGCGAGCCGATTGTACCTTGGATTGGCCATGAACCGGAATAGGACGACGCGCGGCTGTCCTATGCTCATGGGCACGGAGACCTTCTTCGCTTGTTCATCCGCTGCGGCCCTCTTCGCCAAGAGATTTATCTCCCTCTCAACCTTGCCGCGAGTTTCGGTCTGGCGACGCTCCACATTCGCCGCCCACCTTGCGTTTGACCAACCCGACGGCCTCTCTTTTGGCGCCCGCGGCTTCCTCGCCTTCGGCCCGCCGTCGTCGGTGATCTTCTTCGGCGGCATGGTGGTGGAAGGGAAGAGGAGGAGCTGCAATTGTGGGAAATGGCGGTAGCTATTCCGAAATTCGGCAGGGAGAATGGGGACATTTTGGAGGGAAAACGAAACAAAATGGAGGGAACTAGCCTTTCTGTGGCCGACACCACGGGCCCGCTCGACGTTTCGCGTGCATTCGTTTTGTCCGAACTCCCCGAGTGTGCATCGGGAGGCGGGGATGGCCTGGG
The DNA here is from genome assembly GCF_022539505.1 of Lolium rigidum. Classification (NCBI taxonomy): domain Eukaryota; kingdom Viridiplantae; phylum Streptophyta; class Magnoliopsida; order Poales; family Poaceae; genus Lolium; species Lolium rigidum. The sequence continues at coordinate 108,181,105 of NC_061508.1, read as the reverse complement.
CTCTCCGGATGGATTAAGGGTTGTAATATCCCAGGTTTAGAGACGATCGAGGGGTAGAAATTAGAAAGGGATGTGCATTGCATCGTAAAATCTTGGGAAATTTTGCGCTTTTATAAAAACTTGCATCCTAGGGGGAACCAGTTTCTCTCTCGACACCACCTTGGGTTAGGGTTTCGAGAGTGCGATAAACTTGGACCTATTTAATCTCAACTAGGGTTTCGAGAAGAGAGGTGAACAATCTACCTCTCAACTTAAGTTCCATGATTGAATTCAAACAAGTTATGTTTGAATTTCAAATTCAAACATCAATTAAGTACATTATAATTCAAATATAGATAATTCATTAAACAATTGAATAATCAAGAATATAAAATAATATAACACATATTTAAAGCTCATTAGAGAAACCTTGAGATTTATTGATTAACACACAAGATACAAAGTCATTTACAATATTATTATGAATTATAATTATTACAACACATTACAAAAATTAAATAAATGAAAAAGAAAATGAAAATTACAAAGATATGCAAATGGCTAAACTACTAGCTAAATTCTTCAAGAATTCTTGATCAACACTTGATGAAGAACTTCTTGAGCATTCCTTTGATCCCTGCATATTAACACAACACATAGAAAAGCAAATTATGCCAAGTTGCAAAGCCACTTGGCAGGTTAGTGTAAAAATGATCAAATTGAGAGGATAATCTCAACACTGCCGGGGAAGCCAAGCCAAAGGACCAAGTCCCAACCTGTGAAGCACACAGGCAGCTCACAGGGTGTGTTGCATGCACAACAGCACACACAGGCTAGGGGAGAGTCACCAAAGTGACCTGGTAGTGCTGTCGACCAAGGAAGCAAGGTAAAGGGGGTATAAAACCTTTTCACAGCCAAACCCTAGATGTTCGTCGACAGCAGCTCCACAGGGTAAGAACACAAGAATAGGAAGAACTCATAGCCAGCAAAATCATCCCGAAACAGTTCCATCAAAGAACTGGTTTATGTTGAGCATTGATATGTCTCAAACGTATCTATAATTTCTTATGTTCCATGCTAGTTTTATGACAATACCTACATGTTTTGTTCACACTTTATATCGTTTTTATGCGTTTTGCGGAACTAACCTATTGACGAGATGCCGAAGTGCCAGTTCCTATTTTCTGCTGTTTTTGGTTTCAGAAATCCTAGTAAGGAAATATTCTCGGAATTGGACGAAATCAACGCCCAGCATCTTATAATTGCACGAAGCTTCCAGAACACCGGAGAGGCACCAGAGGGGAGCCCTGGGGGGCCCACACGCCGGGCCGGCGCGGCCCAAGGGGGGGCGCGCCCCCCTATTGTGTGGCGCCCCCGTAACCCTTCCGACTCTGCCTCTTCGCCTATAAGAAGCCCCCTGACCTAAATCTTCGATACGGAAAAGCCACGGTACGAGAAACATTCCATGCCGCCGCCATCGCGAAGCCAAGATCTGGGGGACAGGAGTCTCTGTTCCGGCACGCCGCCGGGACGGGGAAGTGCCCCCGAAAGGCTTCTTCATCGACATCACCGCCATCTCCATCAACACCACCGCCATCTTCATCACCGCTGTTGTCTCCTATGATGAGGAGGGAGTAGTTCTCCATCGAGGCTGAGGACTCTACCGGTAGCTATGTGGTTAATCTCTCTCTCATGTACCCCAATACAATGATCTCATGAATTGCTTTGCATGATTGAGATCCATATGATGAGCTTTGTATCGCTATTAGTCTATGTGCTACTCATGTGATGTTATTAAAGTAGTCTATTCCTCCTTCATGATGTAATGGTGACAGTGTGTGCATCATGTAGTACTTGGCGTAGGTTATGATCATAATCTCTTGTAGGTTATGGAGTTAATTATTACTATGATAGTATTGATGTGATCTATTCCCCCTTCATAGTGTAAAGGTGACAGTGTGTATGCTATGTTAGTACTCGGTTTAAATTGCAAAGATCTATTATGCTCTAAAGGTTACTTAAACATGAATACCGAATGTTGTGGCGCTTGTTAACTCCGGCATTGAGGTGCTCTTGTAGCCCTACACCACTACAAGAAAAGTTTCCATGGCCGACGAAGTTGAAGTCGCTCCGTGGTTGCTGGTGCACCATGGCCGACGATTTTTGGTCCCTCCGTGGTTAATGTCAAAACTTTTTTTTCTCGTTTTTGAGGCCACCTAGCCCGACGAAAGCGGCCAAAACATCGCGTATGGTGGCTCGGGACGTGGTGCATCGCGAATTCTCGGGTTCGCTGGCCGAGTCAACGCAAATCCGCACCGCCCAGGGATGTAGGGCCCAGATGGCAGCCTCTCTAGCATTGTTTTTTCTCTCGATCGCGCCATCTCGTTCAACGCTCTCCGATCGAGCCGTTTACGATGCAGGATCATGGGTCCCGCTTGTCATCCTCTATGAACCAAATTTCTTTCTTTTCTTGGATTTTTTTGACCCCCTGATTTCCGGCTACTTCCTTTTTCTTTTGATCCCTTGCCGCCTTGGAAACGTTGAGACCGCTGCAGCTAAATGGGACCCGCATGTCATCCTCTATGAGCAATCAACTTTCTTTTCTTGGAGTTTTTTTGGCACCTCATATTTGGTCACTTGCCTTTTTCTTTCGATCCCCTGCCGCCTCTCAAACGGTGATACCGCTGCTGCTAAATGGGACCCGCATGTCATCCTCTATGTACTATAAAACTTTCTTTTCTTGGATTTTTTTTGGCACCTCATATTTGGTCACTTGCCTTTTTCTTTCGATCCCTGCCGCCTCTCAAACGGTGATACCGCTGCTGCTAAATGGGACCCGCATGTCATCCTCTATGTACTATAAAACTTTCTTTTCTTGGATTTTTTGGCACCTCATATTTGGTCACTTGCCTTTTTCTTTCGATCCCCTGCCGCCTCTCAAACGGTGATACCGCTGCTGCTAAATGGGACCCGCATGTCATCCTCTATGTACTATAAAACTTTCTTTTTTCTTGAATTATTTTTGGCTCCTGATATTTGGTCACTTGCCTTTTTCTTTCGATCCCCTGCCGCCTCTCAAACAGTGAGACCGCTGCAGCTAAATGGGACCCGCATGTCATCCTCTATGAGCAATCAACTTTCTTTTCTTGGAGTTTTTTTTGGCACCTCATATTTGGTCACTTGCCTTTTTCTTTTGATCCCCTGCCCCCTTTGAAACGTTGAGTAAGCTGCTGGCTCAAGGGACCCGCATGTCATCCTCTATGTCCATCAACTTCCTTTTCTTGGATTTTTTTGACCCCCTAATTACTAGCTACTTTCTTTTTCTTTTGATCTCAAGCCGCATTTCAAACATTGAGACCGCTGCTGCAAAATGGGACCCACGTGTCATCCTCTATGTACAATAAATCTTGGATTATTTTTGGCTCCTGATATTTGGTCACTTGCCTTTTTCTTTCGATATCATGACACGTTTGAAACGCTGAGGAACCTGCTGGCTCATGGGACCTGCATGTCATCCTCTATGTGCTATAAAAGTTTCCTTTGTTGGATTTTTTTCACCCTCTGATTTTTGGCTTGCCTTTTTCTTTTGATCCCCTGCCCCCTTTGAAACGTTGAGTAAGCTGTCGGCTCAAGGGACCCGCATGTCATCCTCTATGTCCATCAACTTTCTTTTCTTGGATTTTTTTTGACCCCCTAATTACTAGCTACTTTCTTTTTCTTTTAGTCTCAAGCCGCATTTCAAACATTGAGACCGCTCGTCGCAAAATGGGACCCACATGTCATCCTCTATGTACAATAAATCTTGGATTATTTTTGGCTCTCGATATTTGGTCACTTGCCTTTTTCTTTCGATATCATGGCACGTTTGAAACGCTGAGGAACCTGCTGGCTCATGGGACCCGCATGTCATCCTCTATGTGCTATAAAAGTTTCCTTTGTTGGATTTTTTCACCCTCTGATTTTTGGCTTGCCTTTTTCTTTTGATCCCTGCCCCCTTTGAAACGTTGAGTAAGCTGCTGGCTCAAGGGACCCGCATGTCATCCTCTATGTCCATCAACTTTCTTTTCTTGGATTTTTTTTTGACCCCCTAATTACTAGCTACTTTCTTTTTCTTTTGATCTCAAGCCGCATTTCAAACATTGAGACCGCTGCTGCAAAATGGGACCCACATGTCATCCTCTATGTACAATAAATCTTGGATTATTTTTGGCTCCCGATATTTGGTCACTTGCCTTTTTCTTTCGATCTCATGCCACATTTGAAACGTTGAGGAACCTGCTGGCTCATGGGACCCGCATGTCATCCTCTATGTGCTATAAAAGTTTCCTTTGTTGGATTTTTTTTCACCCTCTGATTTTTGGCTTGCCTTTTTCTTTTGATCCCCTGCCCCCTTTGAAACGTTGGGTAAGCTGCTGGCTCAAGGGACCCGCATGTCATCCTCTATGTCCATCAACTTTCTTTTCTTGGATTTTTTTTTGGCACCTCATATTTGGTCACTTGCCTTTTTCTTTTGATCCCCTGCCCCCTTTGAAACGTTGAGTAAGCTGCTGGCTCAAGGGACCCGCATGTCATCCTCTATGTCCATCAACTTCCTTTTCTTGGATTTTTTTGACCCCCTAATTACTAGCTACTTTCTTTTTCTTTTGATCTCAAACCGCATTTCAAACATTGAGACCGCTCGCTGCAAAATGGGACCCACGTGTCATCCTCTATGTACAATAAATCTTGGATTATTTTTGGCTCCCGATATTTGGTCACTTGCCTTTTTCTTTCGATATCATGGCACGTTTGAAACGCTGAGGAACCTCGTCGGCTCATGGGACCCGCATGTCATCCTCTATGTGCTATAAAAGTTTCCTTTGTTGGATTTTTTTCACCCACCGATTTTTGGCTTGCCTTTTTCTTTTGATCCCCTGCCCCCTTTGAAACGTTGAGTAAGTCTGCTGGCTCAAGGGACCCGCATGTCATCCTCTATGTCCATCAACTTTCTTTTCTTGGATTTTTTTTGACCCCCTAATTACTAGCTACTTTCTTTTTCTTTTGATCTCAAGCCGCATTTCAAACATTGAGACCGCTGCTGCAAAATGGGACCCACATGTCATCCTCTATGTACAATAAATCTTGGATTATTTTTGGCTCCTGATATTTGGTCACTTGCCTTTTTCTTTCGATCTCATGCCACGTTTGAAACGTTGAGGAACCTGCTCGGCTCATGGGACCCGCATGTCATCCTCTATGTGCTATAAAAGTTTCCTTTGTTGGATTTTTTTCACCCTCTTGATTTTTGGCTTGCCTTTTTCTTTTGATCCCCTGCCCCCTTTGAAACGTTGAGTAAGCTGCTGGCTCAAGGGACCCGCATGTCATCCTCTATGTCCATCAACTTTCTTTTCTTGGATTTTTTTTGACCCCCTAATTACTAGCTACTTTCTTTTTCTTTTGATCTCAAGCCGCATTTCAAACATTGAGACCGCTCGCTGCAAAATGGGACCCACATGTCATCCTCTATGTACAATAAATCTTGGATTATTTTTGGCTCCCGATATTTGGTCACTTGCCTTTTTCTTTCGATCTCATGCCACGTTTGAAACGTTGATGAACCTCGCTGGCTCATGGGACCCGCATGTCATCCTCTATGTGCTATAAAACTTTCCTTTGTTGGATTTTTTTTCACCCTCTCGATTTTTGGCTTGCCTTTTTCTTTTGATCCCCCGCCCCTTTGAAACGTTGAGTAAGCTGGTGGCTCAAGGGACCCGCATGTCATCCTCTATGTCCATCAACTTTCTTTTCTTGGATTTTTTTTGACCCCCTAATTACTAGCTACTTTCTTTTTCTTTTGATCTCAAGCCGCATTTCAAAAATTGAGACCGCTGCTGCAAAATTGGACCCACATGTCATCCTCTATGTACAATAAATCTTGGATTATTTTTGGCTCCTGATATTGGGTCACTTGCCTTTTTCTTTCGATCTCATGCCGCCTTTGAAACGTTGAGTAAGCTGCTGGCTCATGGGTCCCGCATGTCATCCTCTACGAACAATAAAAGTTTCCTTTCTTGGAGTTATTTTTTACCCCTAATTTCTGGCTATTTGCCTTTTTCTTTTCATCCCCTGCCCCCTTTGAAACGATGAGGACGTTGTTGGCAGGTCGGTCCCACATGTCATCCTCTATGAACAATAAAAGTTTCCTTTGGTGGATTTATTTTTGACCCCTAATTAATTTCTGGCTATTTCCTTTTTTTTCTTTTGATCCCCTGGCGCCTTGGAATCGTTGAGGATGCTACTGCCTCATGGGTCCCGCATGTCATCCTCTCAGAAAGGTTAATGTTTTTTTTCTTGGATTTTGTTTACCAACTGATTTTTGGCTTTTTTTTCTTCTTTCGATCTCCTGCCGCCTTTAAAACGTTGACGACGCCGCCGGCTCACGGGTCCCACATGTCAGCCTCTATAAACAATAAACATTGAGGATGCCGTCGCCTCATGGGTCCCGCAGTCATCCTCTCAGAATGATAAATGGTTTCTTTTCTTGGATTTTTTTACCAACTTATTTTTGGTTTTTTTTATTTTCGATCCCCTGCCGCCTTTGAAACGTTGACGACGCTGCTGGCTCATGGGTCCCCGATGTCAGCCTCCCCGTACAAGAAACATGTGATATCTTATTTTGCAGACAATAAACATTGTACTCCGTATTTCGCTCTGAGCTATTGCAAACTGATAAATTAAATCTTTATATTTACATAAACAAACTTATATGTTGAATCTCCTTGTTTTTTGTTTTTGCGAAGCATAGGACTTTCCTGTTTTTTTTAGAAAAATCCGAACTTTCCTGTTTTGGAGTGGGCTGAAATTGTACGAGTCAAAAGGCCCAGCAAGATAGTTCAAAGGCCCAGATGTCCAGATGCAGGCCAATTGAAATCTTTCTTTTCTTGGATTTTTTTCAACCCCTGATTTCTGGCTACTTCATTTTTCTTTTGGTCCTGTGCCGCCTTGGAAGCGTTGAGACCGCTGCTACAAAATGGGACCCGCATGTCATCCTCTATGTACTATAAAACTTTCTTTTCTTGGATTTTTTTGGCACCTCATATTTGGTCACTTGCCTTTTTCTTTCGATCGCCTGCCGCCTCTCAAACGTTGATACAACTGCTGCTAAATGGGACCCGCATGTCATCCTCTATGTACATTCAAGTTTCTTTTCTTGGATTATTTTTGGCTCTTGATATTTGGTCACTTGCCTTTTTCTTTCGATCTCATGCCACGTTTGAAACATTGAGGAACCTGCTACTAAATGGGACCCGCATGTCATCCTCTATGTGTTATAAAAGTTTATTTTCTTGGATTTTTTTTCACCCTCTGATTTTTGGCTATTTCCTTTTTCTTTTGATCCCCTGCCGCCTTGGAAACGTTGAGTAAGCTGCTGGCTCATGGGACCCGCATGTCATCCTCTATGTCCATCAACTTTCTTTTCTTGGATTTTTTGAGCCCCTAATTTCTAGCTACTTTCTTTTTCTTTTGATCTCAAGACGCATTTGAAACATTGAGACCGCTGCTGCAAAATGGGACCCGCATGTCATCCTCTATGTACAATAAATCTTGGATTATTTTTGGCTCCTGATATTTGGTCACTTGCCTTTTTCTTTTGATCACCTGCCGCCTTTGAAACGTTGAGGATTCTGCTGGCTCATGGGTCCCACATGTCAGCCTCTATGAACAATAAAGTTTCTTTTCTTGGATTATGTTTGGCTCCTGATATTTTGTCACTTGCCTTTTTCTTTCGATCTCATGCCGCCTCTGAAACGTGGAGTAACCTGCTGGCTCATGGGTCCCGCATGTCATCCTCTACGAACAATAAAAGTTTCCTTTCTTGGAGTTATTTTTTACCCCTAATTTTTGGATATTTGCCTTTTTCTTTTGATCCCCTGCCCCCTTTGAAACGATGAGGACGTTGTTGGCAGGTCGGTCCCACATGTCATCCTCTATGAACAATAAAAGTTTCCTTTGGTGGATTTATTTTTGACCCCTAATTAATTTCTGGCTATTTCCTTTTTTTCTTTTGATCCCCTGCCGCTTCTCAAACGGTGATACAGCTGATGCTAAATGGGACCCGCATGTCATCCTCTATGTACTATAAAACTTTATTTTCTTGGATTTTTTTGGCACCTCATATTTGGTCACTTGCCTTTTTCTTTCGATCGCCTGCCGCCTCTCAAACGTTCATACAGCTGCTGCTAAATGGGACCCGCATGTCATCCTCTATGTACAATAAAGTTTCTTTTCTTGGATTATCTTTGGCTCCTGATATTTGGCCACTTGCCTTTTTCTTTCGATCTCATGCCGACTTTGAAACGTTGAGGCTGCTGGCTCATGGGTCCCGCATGTCATCCTCTATGAACAATAAAAGTTTCCTTTGTTGGATTTATTTTTTACCCTACTTAATTTCTGGCTATTTCCTTTTTCTTTTGATCCCCGCCGCCTTGGAATAGTTGAGGATGCTGCTGCCTCATGGGTCCCGCATGTCATCCCCTCAGAAAGGTAAATGTTTCTTTTCTTGGTTTTGTTTACCAACTGATTTTTGGCTTATTTTTTCTTTCGATCTCCTGCCGCCTTTAAAACGTTGACGACGCTGCTGGCTCATGGGTCCCCAATGTCAGCCTCCCCGTACTGCAAATCCTCTTTATGCAAAGGTTGAGGATGCTGCTGCCTCAAGGGTCCCGCATGTCATCCTCTTAGAATGATAAATGTTTATTTTCTTGGATTTTTACCAACTGATTTTTGGTTTATTTTTTCTTTGGATCCCCTGCCGCCTTTAAAACGTTGACGACGCTGCTGGCTCATGGGTCCCTGATGTCAGCCTCCCCGTACAAGAAACATGTGATATCTTGATTATTTTGCAGACAATAAACGGTGTATTTCGCTCTGAGCTATTGCAAAGGGATAAATTAAATCTTTGTTTTTACATAAACAAACTTATATGTTGAATCTCCTTGTTTTTTGTTTTTGCCAAGCATAGGACTTTCCTGTTTTGGAGTGGGCTTAAATTGTACGAGTCAAAAGGCTTCCAGCACGATAGTTCGAAGGCCCAGATGTCCAGATCCAGCCCAATTGAAATCTTTCTTTTCATGGATTTTTTGACACCCTGATTTCTGGCTACTTCCTTTTTCTTTTGATCCTGTGCCGCTTGGAAATTATGAGACCGCTATTGCAAAATGGGACCCACATGTCATCCTCTTTGTACAATAAAAGTTTCTTTTCGTGGATTATTTTTGGCTCATGATATTTGGTCACTTGCCTTTTTTCTTGCGATCCCGTGCAAAATGGGACCCGCATGTCGTCCTCTATTTACAAAAAAAGTTTCCTTTCTTGGAGTTATTTTTTACCCTAATTTGTGGCTACTTCCTTTTTTTTATCCCCTGCCGCCTTTGAAACGTTGAGGACTCTGCTGGCTCATGGGCCCCACATGTCAACCTCTCGTGAACAATAAACCTTTCCTCTGTGAACACTAGCATTGACGAACTGAATGTGAACATGCGTTACAGGCTTTTTTTAGTAAATTTTGTCAACCAATTGCTAGCTTCTGTATATATCACTAGTAGTACATACATCGTGAAAGCATTAGAATATTAGACCATGTTCACAAGAATAACATCAAGTCTGAACTACATTAACAGAGTGATAAAATATATTGTTCAGACCAGTACAAAATATAGGGAGTTAAACTAACACTATGCAGAAATTGGCCCATCTCTTGCATATATCCCTCTAGCAAAGGGATCAGCCAACGACAAGTCATGTACCAACCAGCTAAGAACACCGTCCGAGCTGAACTTATCTAAGGATGGTAAATATCCAAACCGAAAATCAACATCGCTATAAGCGGTGTTCTTCGAGTCTAGCTGCTTGAACTGGGTATCCCACCAGATCTTCTTGTGATGATATCTTACACCAAAATTCATTACTTTGAGAATTCTATTGTTCTGTATAAAGAACCTGGAGACAATAACATCATTTCTCCTTCCTCGGTAGTCAGAAATCGAAATTTCTTTGAGGTGGAGATCAAGGCATTCAATGGGACAGGCTGGCTCATTATGTAGCACATGAACCTTATTGCCGGTTCTATAAAACTGCAAAGAAGTCAAATTAAGTAGTCAGTATAATAACAAAGTACTTCATAGCTATCAACTAATGAATATCTCAGGTGAGTTGAATCATGTGTTAATTGAGGACCGTGGAACAACATAATCCCCTGACACGTTCCAATTTGATAGATGCACTTTTTACATCTGTTATTGTCATTGTAAAGTTGGGGAAAGGTTACCAACATGGGAAACTCCAATCCGCAACTAGTTGCGGGTGCACCCCATTTTTCTTTTGACACTTCCAAGTTTCCAAAAAAAAAATGTAAACTAAAAGTCTGGACATACATTGTGTTCTACACAAAAAAAGAACAAATGATGTGTAAATAGTAAGTCACACTATTTACATATGTCTTCTCTTTTTTACACAGATCACATATTATCATGTGTTTATATGAAACTTCACAGATGCACAAGATACAACACATTGTATGACAAGAAGTTTAGTTTTGAACCAACATAATATAACTCCATTGTGGATGTTCTTCTAGTACAATTGTTCAACTGATCTAGGCTAATAACAGGTTAACTCTATGTAACTCTACAGTTTTTGCTCATAGTGGTAAACAGTTAACAACAACGAATTTACCTGGATATATAGCTTCTCCGTGAAGGGAAAGCATGTAAGAAATGCAAGTAGTTGATCCAGACGAGGGCCGTCAGATTTTAGAACCAAGTTCTTCACTGTGCACAGAGAATTTTCCAAGCTTATGGGCATCATCCTCTACAGGACAATGGTACATATGTCAAAAAAAATAACAAAAATATGAGTTAATTCAACAAGAAGAAGGTTGTTCTACCAAAAAGTTTATGCGTCCAATAACAAGTTGGCAGCCAGGGTACGACGCAAAGCCCAACACCATCAACTTTGGTGCGTTGGCGACCTGGATTAGTAGTGGAACATCATCAACGCATATGACCAATATCTCGAGGCAAGATGCATCCATAATTTGCACCGTGTCTAACTGAATAAGTTCGGTGGTGTTGCGTTTCCAATAGCTAGCCACACTAATTGTACGAAGATTTGGCATTTGAATGTTGAGTTGGGTGAACCCGTGGACCCCCTCAAGGTGAAGTGCCTCGAGCACAATACAGCGGGTGAACAGGCGGTCGATGTTCGTCGCCTTACGGATGTAGACGTCATAGAGCAAGAGCCTTTTGAGTTGGGGGAAAAGAAGCATGGAGTTGGCATGAATCTCGGGCAAATAGCAAGTAGAAATGCTGACAATGCGCAGCGTGGGCGCGCAGCGGAACGCGGACAGCGGGAAGGAGCGCATCACCTGTTCCAGCATCGAATCTGCGGTTCTCGACGCAAGATAGGGTGCTGGACCGGAACCAGCCTGTCGAGCGTGGTGTCGACCTTGCAAGTGGTTCCGAAGGGGTCGATTGACACGCTTCGGCGGGGCCAGGGGTGAGCGGCGAGGATACCGGAGACCGCGGCGATGCGTTTGTGGTTTTGCTTGGCGAGTTGGTCGTCGATCTCGAGGTTAAGTGGGACGGAGTGCCAGAGGTGGCGCCACCGTTTGGAGACCAAGGTTGTGCTTACGGCGGATATAGTGGGCAGGTGGGAGATGATGATGTGGAGAATCTGGTCCGGTAGGCGGCGGATGAGGTCGTTGTCGCCGACGAGGAGGTTAAGTGGGACGGAGCGCCAGAGGTGGCGCCACCGTTTGGAGAGCAATGTTGTCCTTACAGCGGATATCATGGGCAGGGAGGGAGATGATGATGTGCGGCATCTCGTCGGGGAGGCGGCTGATGAGGTCGAGGCTCGACGGAGGCTCTTCCCGATCTGGCTGGACCCGCCTTCGGGAGTTGAGCGGCTCCGCCTCCATCTGACACGGCGGCGACACAGGCAACGCCGCAGTCGTCTGCTCGAAGTGTGTAGCAGGTAGTGGAGCGGATCTGCTGGACAGGGGAATAGGCGCAGCGGCGGTGGTGAGGACAGAAAGGTACTCGGCGGTGGATTTAGGTGGATGGCGGATGCAAGTGCGCTGGGGTTTTTGGAGGAGACGGCAAGCGCTATGCAAGGAACTATTGCGGCGGGCGGCCAGCCGGGGTGCCTGAGGAGAGAAAGGTATACTACTACTAATGATGCGGTGCGGCGTTTGCGTCTCCCTTCCCCACGCGTGCAGCCTTCACATTTCACAAGACGTGCGAGTTTTTCAACAGAGATTATCAAGTGGAGATAATCACTCTTGAAAACACCGAGAAGATGGCAGTGAAGAAGACGGAGAGGCAAGGAAAAAAACAATATGAATTGAAATCAAATATAATACGCGCGTTCCTTCTCTCTGGTCTCTGCTGCACTTACTGCACCTGTGGTGCAGGCGTGTGACCCGAGAAGAAGCTAATGTACTGTATAGCCGTCCCTTGCACGCCGTGTAGCTGTATTTTGTCTCGTCAAATCAGCTCGGGACAGTTTCAGCAGAGAAAACATCATTTTTTCTTGCCATCATCATAATAGGCGAACATTACCACGGGCACACGGTAGTGCACATCCAACTTGTACTACTCAATCCTCCATATGCTGCACAAACCACCACTTTAACTTTTTCTTCGCAGTTTTCATGAATTTTAGCAGTTTCCACCATGTGGTGGTCTAATCTGTTGCAATTTTTACCACTTGGTCATCTGATCAGTTATTTTGTCATGTCGATAGCAAAATCAACAAGTGGATGCCAACTTTTTTGAAGGGCTACTCTCTAAAACACAGTTTGCATTATGGCATGTTTGGTATTTTCCCTAGGTAGTACATCCAAAAAAAAAATTGACTACATGCTTTTATTTGCCTATTTTAAGCACCTTTTACCATGATTTCAAATTTAGGTCAAACTCACGGGGGTCATAGGATGCACGGCATTTATTTGGCAATTGTTTCAGTATGGCCAACTAGTTAGGCCTCCTTTGGTTCATAGGAAATGGAAAGTATAGGAAAAGGAAAATCATAGAATTGGGATGTCATGTCTACTTGAATCCTATGGGAATCGTGCTCCTTTGATTCATATGATTGTCATAGGAATTATGTTGGATTTGGTTCTTATGGGAAAAATTCCTATACAAGTCATTTGATTCATAGGAACTATTCATATAGGAATCTTGTAGTGCAAATCTTATAGGAAAAAACCATTAGCTAATACCTCATGGAAAAATTCCTTTGCCACAATCAAAGACACATAATGTTCCTATAGGATTCAACTTGGCATAACATTCCAATCATGCACCTTTCATATTCCTACGCCCTCCATATTCCTTTCAATCAAAGGAGCCCGAAGTTTATTTGATTGTAGCAAAGGAATTTTCCATGTATCGACAGTTTGACATGGTATTTTAATAACCAATCAAGAAGGCATGCAAACGTACTTAAAAACACACATGGTGCCAAAATCGGTGAAAGGGAATATTCTCAAGAACATAGGTAGGTCATGTTTGGCATTGTTCCTAGGTATTTCATCACAAATGATGAATCCATGATAAATTACTAACATTCGGAAGTTTGCCATGGTTCTAGCATTAACCAACTCACCTCTCACTTCGGAAGAGAGCCATGCGAACTCCAAGATGGATTCTGTCAAAAAAAACTCCAACATGCATGGTGCCAAAATCTGGTAAGTTCTTCTAAAAAATATTTTGGTGTGCCATGTTTGGTATTCTGATATATATGTAGATTACTTACATCACAAACAACTACTCAATGCTTTCGTTTTCCATATGGGTGTTACGTACTTGGATGCAACGCATATGTTTGGTCATTTTTTGTTGGGTACCACACATTTAGTGCACATCACGTATATATAGTTTCCCCTTTTTTAATTGTACTTCGTGTACTTCGCGTTGAAATTTCAAATTAAATGGAAATGAGCCCAAAACTAATTTAATATATGGTCACAAACCGAAATAATTCGTGAAATTTTGGAAATGTCCATCCTACCATATCAACCACATGAAAAAATTGCAATGGCGGCAATCTGCCACTACAAATTTTAACCATTTCACGGAAAACACTCATGTAGTAATTTGTTCCCTTCTAGCACTTCATAAATCTCCCCGGTCTAGTTTGAAAAGGAGCCCCCGTCCGAAGAGTCCCTGTTTATAACTAAAACTAATTATTTCAGTACCGCATAAATCGCAATTACCATTAGATAAACAAGATTAAGATAGAGCATGTACCACCTGTCAATTACCGGTTCGCAATCTCCATATGCTCGCAATGACCGGTTCCACATTATACTTGGTCGAATTCAATTAAACATACAAGTACATCATGCCGAAGTTTTGTTCTAGGACATGGACACGTTCAAACTAATCACGGTAATAGATGATACAACATCGCACATATAAATAGACGACATGTCTAAAATCATATATTTTTTGAACACAGAAATGTCCCAAAGGACCTGGCGACACTGCTTTTATATTATGATGACGGTGGGATTACAGACTGCAAGCTAGGAGGACCCTCCAAGTAAAAGGAAACTACAGACAAGACATCCAAAAGTACAAAAAGAACTCTAGTTCTAGAAAAGGAAACTCCATCCGGTCCTTTTCCACCGAGCTCAGATTAGCCTCAAAGCGCGATCATCTTCTCCATCGAGACCGGCAAGATCAACCACCTACCGTCTCGTTGGCGCATGCGGGCACGTCGCCTCATGTTGAAAGTATTCGAGCAAGTCGCCGCTCATGTCGCAACCATCGTTGCTGCAATCCACCTTAAACAAGGAGGCAAATCTACTTAAATCCTCATCCTCTTCGTAGATGTCGTCGCAGTTCGGGCACACGAGACTGGGCAGGTTTCTTAAGCAGCTTCCGCATGCAATGTGATGTCCCTCCCCCATGCGAATGCACTGCTTAATACAAGGAAATTTACATGACTGTTGGCCCAAAGAAAAATACAGCTGGGTAGAACCTAGTGAAGAAAGTACTAACCCGGTATAGTGGACGTCGTGCGATTTGAGAGCACAAACCGCAGATGAACGTTCTTCTCACCACATTCTTTTCCATAACACATTCACGGGAAAAGTCCATGCTTTCAGATGGAGGACTTTCACCTTGGAAGACGCCACGGCATCCCGGGCACGCGCCACCGGGCAGGTTCCTAGCGCAGCTGTCGCATGCAACCTTCTTGCACGAACAGCACTGCTTAATACAAGGAAATTAACACGACTGTTAGCCCAAATTAAAATACATCTTGTCGACTGGCATATGGTCGGTGGCGGCCTCCTCTCCCGCCGACAAGGTCAACCGGCGGGCGGCGGTGTGGGGGACGACCGATCTGCTTAATAAAGGTGGATGACCTAGAGTTCCTCTTGTGCGAAGATGGAGACCTTTCTGAGACCGGTCCTTCTGGTCTGGCATGAGTGGTAAGTTCCGGAAGGCTCCTTCAACGGATGTAACACTGCACCTATGCCTGAAGTTTGCTGGATCGGTTGGTATTCGGTCGGGTGCACCCATGCTTTTATTCCAATCGTTTGGTTCTAGAGGGAGCAACGCGAAGCTCCGTTTTTGTTGTCATTAGGTGACATTTTGGTCTATGGTGAAGTCAGAGGCGGAGAATATCATGAATGCTAGATTGTAGGACTAGCAATGGAGGTTCTAGTCTTTACGTTGTTGAGAGACTTGCTTGGTGTATTGTGTTACACAACAGTAGTATGCAAGTGGGGACGACAACAAAGGTGAAGTTCAGGGTCATACCTTTCACGGTGAAAATCTAAGGTATGGTCCTAATTGGTTGTGCGTGACAATGTCTTTTCTTGAAGGAATAGCTTTGAGAGCGGAGAATAGCTTCAGGGTGAAAGCCTAAGAGCATCTCCAGCCGCGTCCCCTAAAGCGCCCCCAAAGGGATTTAGGGCGCACCGGACAAAAAATCGTTCCCGGCCGCGTGCCCCAAAGGCCCTTTCCGTCCGACGCAGCCCAATACGGTGTCCGGCGCCCTGAGCTCATCCCCGCTACACAGGGGACGCTCCGGGCACGTCGGACACAACGAAATGCGAGACGGGGAGTGGCGGGACCGACGCGTCAGCGACTCACGAACGAACGCTCAACTGCCGCCTACCTAGCGACGGTGCATTTGCCGGGAAGGGGAACAGTCGCAGTGGCAACCGCATCGATTGACGCGCGAACCGCCGGAATGGAGCACGAACTCCGCGGAAGAGCAACCGCCGCTCTCTTCGATATCTGCGCCGCCATTCATCCGCGCTCAATAAGATACCTACGTATGCGCTTTCCGATCTACAACCGGTCAGCACCATTCATCTCTCCTCTCCTCTCTCAAAATGAGCGACCTCTCGCAGCTGCCATCAGACACCGAGAACGAGGGGAAGCCGCTGGGATGGCGCCATTGGTGGGATAAAGTTGCAATGCCTAGCAGCGATGGTTCCCCGCCGCCGGACAGCAAGGAGGAATGGGTGGCCGACGAGGAGGAGGATGAAGAGGCCGAGGAGGCGGCGGCGGCCCGGGCGAAGGCGGATGCGAAAGCGAAGGTGAAGGTGCAGCCGGCGAGCACCGTCGACGACGAGGAGGACACAAGTTCCTCCAACGCGTCGAACGACACCGGCTCTTCGGAAGAGGTGACGAGGAGGAAGCGCCACCGTGAGGACGACGAGACGGGGCCATCAAAGAAGAAGTAGTTTAATTTTTTTTCAAAGTTTTTATATGTAATTTGTTTATGTTTTTTCGAAGTTTTTATATGTAATTTGTTTATATTGCACAGCTTTGAATATTAGAAAAGCGTTACCTACATCGTACCTACAAACTTCTATCTTTTAAAATAAAATACAATATTTTAAAGTTTTGGGGGCGCGTTTGGGGGATGTGGCGGAGTGACGTCCCCTAAACGCGACACGAAGGAAACACGTCCCCCAAACGATAAATATGGCGCCGTTTGGGGGATGTTTTGGGGGACGCGGCTGGAGATGCTCTAAAAATTTTGTCGGGCGACGACGGCGCTTGTGTACTGTTCTCCTTCTTAGAGGCATCGCTTCTGGAAAAAGCCTCAACTTTGTTGTCTCAGTGGTGGATGTATTGTATCTGTGGTGGATGTATTGTTGTTGCTAGGGCTGAAACACAGTAACAGGTTTTTTTATTTTACTTTTAGTTTTTTTTTTGAGTTTATCAATACTGCTATATTACAATACTGCTAGTTAGAGAAACATGGTTGGAATCTCTCGGTATTAATATTAATATATACGGAGTACTTTTTATCCAAAAAATGCAATAAAGAATTCTTTGCCGGAGCAGGAGTTGGATTACCCTCCCGTCGTCCACTCGCCTCCGCTCCCCAACAAACACAGCCCGCCATGGCGCCACCTCCACTTCCCCTCTTCTCCCCGTCCCCAAAGCAGCCGCCTCCACCGCCGTGGCTCCACGGCCCCAACATCCCCGCATCCGTGACCCCTCCAAACCACATCGAGGCACCTTCGAAGCCCCAGAACGACCCCAAGCCGCAAAGGAAAGGCAGCTCCTCCAGCAATCCCCTCACCGCCGGCGTCCCGGGCGGCCGCACCCGCCGCGCCGTTCTCGGAATCATCCGCCGAGTCCGCTCCCTGGAGCTCTCCGACCCGCCAAACACGAAACCCAGGCCCACTGCTAGCAGCAGCACCATCCCCTTCAACCTCCCTATCGACCGGCCGCACGGAGGCCAAGAAGAGGAGAGGGGGGAAATTCAACAAATTTGACCCTTTTTCGAAAGTTCAGCACGATTTGACCTCTTTTTCAAAAATATTCAAAATCTGACCCTTTTTAGTAGCGCCTTTCACAGGGGAGCTACCCTCTTCGCCGTAGCGCCACCGTCACTGGCGCTGAACTTGTGCCAGCGTGGCGCGGCTGGGCCCACAATTCGCGAGATCAACTCCATTCTTGGGGGCGCTACCCTTTTGAAGTTCAGCTCCCTTACGAGTGGAGCTACCCTTTCAAAGTTCAACTCCCCTCGCCGGGCGCTACCCTTTGGAATATGTTAAGTCGCGTGGGCCGCCCTCATCCCCTCCACCTACCACTTATCCCTCACACCCCGACCTGGAAGAAGCTAGGGCGCGTCCCCATCTCTCCCCCCTCTCAAATCCTTCCCCAAAATCCCCTAGATCTGAAGATTTCTTTGGTGGGTCTCCATCCCTCCCTTAGGTATGTTCTTTCGATCACACCAAATTTTTTCGAAAATCTTGAGTCATTAGACCCAATTTTGTTTAGTATTGGTGAAACCCTAGATCATCACAAATTTCGAAATTTGTGTGGTCTTGTGGATTTTATTTTAGTTTGATAGTATTATTATCCTCTAGATTGTCCTATTTTGTGTTGTTAATATTGACATGTATAGTTTGAGCTTGGTATTGTAGATCTAGATGAACTTGGAATTTGAAGATTATAATTGATATACTTATTGTTTATGCATTTGTTTTTTATAACTATTTGGTAGATGGCAAAACATTGTTGTAGGCATTCTATGTTTGCTTTTTGTCTTACAAATTTTTTGCTTATCTTAGTTTGGAATATCGTTCATAGTAACTTTAATATAAAATTGTTGTAGGTATGGCGTCGTCTGATCCGACGGAGAACCCGAGGAAGTGGAAGAACCTTTGGCCATCCAATTTTCCCGAAGGGACGGAACAAGCTCGTTGTTGGTGCGGTGACCTTTGTGTCTCTAAGCGATGTGATGATTGGGATGCCAAACACGGAAGGAGGTTTTGGATGTGTCCTAACTATGCACATGACAAGGCCAAGCCAAGAAACCCATACGACTACCCACCGGTATGTGCCTCCCCTTGTAATTATTTTTTCTCAAGTGTTTGCCGTTAATAATATTAAGTGTGTATTTGTAGTCTCCTCCACCTCTTTGTCAATTCGTGAAGTGGATAGATTTGGAGCAATCAACTTCTCACAAGGAAGAGGTTGCATATGAGGAGGGAAGGAAGTGGAACTATATGTTTAATTTGATTCGTGAGGAGGAACGGGAGAAAAAGATGAAGATTAGGCTTGAGAAACAATGTTTGGAGAAAGAGAAGAAGGAGCAAGAAGAGAAGGACCTCCGTGAGGCGGAACGGGAGAAAAAGAGAGAGAGGGCTCGTCGTGCAAGGGAGGATGCGGAAGCGCAAGAAGATGCAACCAAACGGAAGGGAAAATACCCCCGTTGGACTCAGTAGATTCATGTGTTCAACTAAAAATCTTTAGAATTTTTGTTGTGAACTTGTAGGCTCAATGCCACCTATTTAATGAACTTTCGTTTGTATCGTGCACTTTAATCTTGTAAACGTTGAAGTCGGCATTTTGTTGTTATATGATTTTAAGATCGGAGAATTTATTGTTGTGAACATTATTGATTTTTAGATGTTACATATGTGGTTTTCAATTGTTAAAGTTAGAGGTGTAAGTTTATTTGCGCGGATAAAAACAGAGAATAGAGTAGCGCCGCACCTCGTACTGGAGCTGCACTTCGCGCAGCACAGCGCCGCACGCACTGGAGCTACTCTTTTCTCAGACTAAAACGCCCCACGGCAGTTTCCAAACCTAAAACAACGAAGCCTGTGGGCTGCTCCCCACGGCCGCCGCCCGCGCCGCCGCTCGCCTCGCCGTGATGCTGGTCGCCTCGACCCAACCCGCACCGTCGCTCCCTCGCTGCGCTGCCGGTCGCGTCGACCCCACCCGCGCGCCGCTCGCCTCGACCGCGCTGCCGCTCGCGTCGCCCACGCCCGCGCCGCCGCTCGCCTCGCCCATGCCGCGCCGCCGCTCGCCTCGCCAACGTCCGCGCCGCCGGCTCCTCCCACGCCCGCGCCGCCGCCCCTCTGCTCTGCCCGACGCGCATCCATCTCTGCTTCGGTGAGATTGATATTTTCGTTTTTTAAATTTCTGGATGTTACACTATATGATTTGCTAGATGTGAAACAATTTGTTCTTGCTCAATGTTTTTGCATGAAATAATTTGTCCTTGCTAAATGTTTTTGCATGCATAATATTCCTAAGGCTCTTACTTATGCTTAATATTCATTTTTTTTGTTGCTTGTGTTCAAATGTTTAGATGGAACTTCTCCACCAACATTATGATCAAGAACACGTGGGCGGTATATTTCCGAGTTTACCGATGTAATACAATTTTACCACACTTGTCTATTTGTTTACTTGGCATGGAGATGCAAGTTGCTTACTTGAATTTTTTCAGGAATTGTCACCCCTTCGCCTCAGGTACCACGGGGTGTCTGGCACACAGTTTCCATACGACGAGCGATACAGCCCGTTCATCGAGGCGCAAGGACTCCTCCCATTCATCCAACTTGTGAGCCGGTTGATGACGCGTAAAGCACACGCTCGTTGGGAACCCCAAGTGGAAGGTGTGATGCGTACAGCAGCAAGTTTCCCTCAGTAAGAAACCAAGGTTTATCGAACCAGTAGGAGCCAAGAAGCACGTTGAAGGTTGATGGCGGCGGGATGTAGTGCGGCGCAACACCAGGGATTCCGGCGCCAACGTGGAACCTGCACAACACAACCAAAGTACTTTGCCCCAACGAAACAGTGAGGTTGTCAATCTCACCGGCTTGCTGTAACAAAGGATTAACCGTATTGTGTGGAAGATGATTGTTTGCAAGAAAACAGTAGAAAACAAGTATTGCAGTAGATTGTATTTCAGTAAAGAGAATTGGACCGGGGTCCACAGTTCACTAGAGGTGTCTCTCCCATAAGATAAAAGCATGTTGGGTGAACAAATTACAGTCGGGCAATTGACAAATAGAGAGGGCACCGCGATGCACATACATGACATGGTAAATATAGTGAGATTTAATTGGGCATTACGACAAAGTACATAGACCGCCATCCAACCGCATCTATGCCTAAAAAGTCCACCTTCAGGTTATCATCCGAACCCCTCCAGTATTAAGTTGCAAACAACGGACAATTGCATTAAGTATGGTGCGTAATGTAATCAATAACTACATCCTCGGACATAGCATCAATGTTTTATCCCTAGTGGCAACAGCACAACACAACCTTAGGGGTTTCTGTCACTCCCCCAGATATCAATGCAGGCATGAACCCACTATCGAGCATAAATACTCCCTCTTGGAGTTACTAGCATTAACTTGGCCAGAGCCTCTACTAATAACGGAGAGCATGCAAGATCTTAAACAACACATAAACATCAGATTGATAATTATCATAGCATAGTATTCTCTATCCATCGGATTCCGACAAACACAACATATAGAATTACAGATAGATGATCTTGATCATGTTGGGCAGCTCACAAGATCCAACAATGAAGCACAAAAGGAGAAGACAACCATCTAGCTACTGCTATGGACCCATAGTCCAGGGGTGAACTACTCACTCATCACTCCGGAGGCGACCATGGCGGCGTAGAGTCCTCCGGGAGATGAATCCCCTCTCCGGCAGGGTGCCTGAGGCGATCTCCTGAATCCCCCGAGATGGGATTGGCGGCGGCTGCGTCTCTGGAAGGTTTTCCGTATCGTGGCTCTCGGTACTAGGGGTTTCGTCACGGAGGCTTTAAGTAGGCGGAAGGGTAGGTCAAGAGGCGGCACGAGGGCCCCACACCACAGGGCCGCGCGGCCAAGGGGGGGCGCGCCGCCCTAGGGTGTGGCCCCCTCGTGGCCCCTCTTCGTCTCGTCTTCGGACTTCTGGAAGCTTCGTGGCGAAATAGGACCCTGGGCGTTGATTTCGTCCAATTCCGAGAATATTTCCTTACTAGGATTTCTGAAACCAAAAACAGCTAGAAAACAAGAATCGGCTCTTCGGCATCTTGTTAATAGGTTAGTTCCGGAAAATGCATAAATATGACATATAATGTGCATATAACATGTAGATAACATCAATAATGTGGCATGGAACATAAGAAATTATCGATACGTTGGAGACGTATCAGCATCCCCAAGCTTAGTTCTGCTCGTCCCGAGCAGGTAAAACGATAACAAAGATAATTTCTGAAGTGACATGCCATCATAATCTTGATCATACTATTTGTAAAGCATATGTAATGAATGCAGCGATCAAAACAAAGGTAATGACATGAGTAAACAAGTGAATCATAAAGCAAAGACTTTTCATGAATAGTACTTCAAGACAAGCATCAATAAGTCTTGCATAAGAGTTAACTCATAAAGCAATAAATCAAAGTAAAGGTATTGAAACAACACAAAAGAAGATTAAGTTTCAGCGGTTGCTTTCAACTTGTAACATGTATATCTCATGGATATTTGTCAACATAGAGTAATATAACAAGTGCAATATGCAAGTATGTAGGAATCAATGCACAGTTCACACAAGTGTTTGCTTCTTGAGGTGGAGAGAGATAGGTAAACTGACTCAACATAAAAGTAAAAGAATGGTCCTTCAAAGAGGAAAGCATCGATTGCTATATTTGTGCTAGAGCTTTTATTTTGAAAACATGAAACAATTTTGTCAACGGTAGTAATAAAGCATATGAGTTATGTAAATTATATCTTACAAGTTGCAAGCCTCATGCATAGTATACTAATAGTGCCCGCACCTTGTCCTACTTAGCTTGGACTACCGGATCATCGCAATGCACATGTTTTAACCAAGTGTCACAATGGGGTACCTCCATGCCGCTCGTACAAGGGTCTAAGGAGAAAGTTCGCATTGGATTTCTCGCTTTTGATCATTCTTCAACTTAGACACCCATACCGGGACAACATGAACAACAGATAATGGACTCCTCTTTAATGCATAAGCATGTAACAACAATTATTATTCTCACTGGAGATTGAGGATATGTGTCCAAAACTGAAACTTCCACCATGATTCATGGCTTTAGTTAGCTGCCCAAAGTTCTTCTCTAACAATATGCATGCTTAACCATATGGTGGTAGATCTCCCTTACTTCAGACAAGACGAACATGCATAGCAACTCACATGATATTCAACAAAGAGTAGTTGATGGCGTCCCCAGAAACATGGTTATCGCGCAACAAGCAACTTAATAAGAGATAAAGTGCATAAGTACATATTCAATACCACAATAGTTTTTAAAGCTATTTTGTCCCATGAGCTATATATTGCAAAGGCGAATGATGGAAATTTAAAGGTAGCACTCAAGCAATTTACTTTGGAATGGAGGAAAATACCATGTAGTAGGTAGATATGGTGGACACAAATGGCATAGTGGTTGGCTCAAGGATTTTGGATGCATGAGAAGTATTCCCTCTCGATACAAGGTTTAGGCTAGCAAGGTTATTTGAAACAAACACAAGGATGAACGGTACAGCAAAACTCACATAAAAGACATATTGTAAACATTATAAGACTCTACACCGTCTTCCTTGTTGTTCAAAACTCAATACTAGATATTATCTAGACTCTAGAGAAACCAAATATGCAAACCAAATTAGCAAGCTCTAAGTATTTCTTCATTAATGGGTGCAAAGTATATGATGCAAGAGCTTAAACATGAGCACAACAATTGCCAAGTATCACATTATCCAAGACATTTTTAGCATTACTACATGTAGCATTTTCCAATTCCAACCATATAACAATTTAACGAAGAAGAAACTTCGCCTTGAACATTATGAGTAAAGCCTAAGGACATATTTGTCCATATGCAACAGCGGAGCGTGTCTCTCTCCCACAAAGTGAATGCTAGGATCCAACTTTATTCAAACAAAAACAAAAACTAAAACAAACCGACGCTCCAAGCAAAGTGCATAAGATGTGACGGAATAAAAATGTAGTTTCAGGGGAGGAACCTGATGATGTTGTCAATGAAGAAGGGGATGCCTTGGGCATCCCCAAGCTTAGACGCTTGAGTCTTCTTAGAATATGCAGGGGTGAACCACCGGGGCATCCTCAAGCTTAGAGCTTTCACTCCTCTTGATCATAGTATATCATACTCTTCTCTTGATCCTTGAAAACTTCCTTCACACCAAACTTCAAGCAAACTCATTAGAGAGTTAGTGCATAATAAAAATGTACATGTTCAGAGGTGACACAATCATTCTTTACACTTCTGGACATTGCATAAAGCTACTGGACATTAATGGATCAAAGAAATTCATCCAACATAGCAAAAGAGGCAATGCGAAAATAAAAGGCAGAATCTGTCAAAACAGAACAGTCCGTAAAGACGAATTTTAAAATGGCACCATACTTGCTCAAACGGAAAAACTCAAAACTTATGAAAGTTGCGTACATATCTTAGGATCACTCACGTAAATTGGCATAATTTTCTGAGTTTCCTACAGAGAATTAGACCCAGATTCGTGACAGCAAAGAAATCTGCGCAGTAATCCAAATCTAGTACTTACTTTACTATAGAGACTTTACTTGGCACAAAAAACATGATAAGGAGAGGTTGCTACAGTAGTAAACAACTTCCAAGACTCAAATATAAAACAAAGTGCTGTAGTAAAAACAATGGGTTGTCTCCCATAAGCGCTTTTCTTTAACGCCTTTCAGCTAGGCGCAGAAAGTGTAATCAAGTATTATCGAGAGATGAAGCATTGGCATTCTTACCAGGGGTGTTGCCCTTACCTTTCTTACTCTTATTCTTACTCTTTGGTCTAGGGAATACATGACCGCATCCGGGTGTAGTGGTAAAATTTAGAGTGCCTTTCCCAACATCAATGACTGCTCCCATGAGTTTCAGCAGGGATCTTCCAAGCGTGATTTGTCCTGTTCCTACACATTCAATAACGAGATAATCAGTGGATACCGTCCTTCCAAGAAAGGTTGTAAAAACACCTTCAGCTATACCCTTAGGAATTACAACAGAGTTATCCATAAGAGTTATTTCTTCTCCTCCTTCAGTAAGTTCCCAAAGTGTTAAAGATTTATAAATACTTTCAGGCATAAGGCAAAACTCAGACATAATATCACAACGAGCAGGGAAAGTTTCACCACCAATAGTAGCTTTAATAGTAGGCACCCACATTGAAGGTTCGAAGCTTAATGGAACATAATCATAGTATTCGCGAATTCGGTTATACACTTCTTTTAAACAAGATATATTTGTTTCAATAGTGTTTAATCTATTATGCATACTAGCATGAGATGGATCGAAATTATTATCGAGCTAAATGATGTAATCAATTTCCTTATAGCATTAAAAGCTTGATCCCCATCACAATGAAGGAAATCTCCTCCCACTACAGCATCTAAGGCATATCTATAGCGAAGAATAAGCCCAAAATAAAAATTACTAAGAAGCAAGCTTAAGGTCATTTTAGGTTCAGTTTTACTATAAGAATCAAAAATTCTAGACCATGCTTCTTTAAAATTCTCTTCACCTCCTTGTTTAAAAGTGAAGATTGATTCCTCAGGTGATAGAGTAACAACTACGGGACTAGACATAATAATAAAGTAAATGCGAGTAACTAATTTTTTTGTGTTTTCGATATAGAGAGCAAGGCAGTAAATAAAGTAAAACTAGCAACTAATTTTTTTGTGTTTTGTTTAGGTGCAGCAAACAAAATAGTAAATAAAATAAAGCAAGACAAAAACAAAGTAAAGGGATTGAGAAGTGGAGACTCCCCTTGCAGCGTGTCTTGATCTCCCCGGCAACGGCGCCAGAAATTTACTTGCTGGCGTGTAGTTGACGTGGGAGTTAGAAATCTTTGTGGTGTAACTTTTCTTCGTTCCCCGGCAACGGCGCCAGAAATTTAGCTTGATGACGCGTAAAGCACACGCTCGTTGGGAACCCCAAGTGGAAGGTGTGATGCGTACAGCAGCAAGTTTCCCTCAGTAAGAAACCAAGGTTTATCGAACCAGTAGGGAGCCAAGAAGCACGTTGAAGGTTGATGGCGGCGGGATGTAGTGCAGCGCAACACCAGGGATTCCGGCGCCAACGTGGAACCTGCACAACACAACCAAAGTACTTTGCCCCAACGAAACAGTGAGGTTGTCAATCTCACCGGCTTGCTGTAACAAAGGATTAACCGTATTGTGTGGAAGATGATTGTTTGCAAGAGAACAGTAGAAAACAAGTATTGCAGTAGATTGTATTTCAGTAAAGAGAATTGGACCGGGGTCCACAGTTCACTAGAGGTGTCTCTCCCATAAGATAAAAGTATGTTGGGTGAACAAATTACGATCGGGCAATTGACAAATAGAGAGGGCACCGCGATGCACATACATGACATGGTAAATATAGTGAGATTTAATTGGGCATTACGACAAAGTACATAGACCGCCATCCAACCGCATCTATGCCTAAAAAGTCCACCTTCAGAGTTATCATCCGAACCCCCTCCAAGTATTAAGTTGCAAACAACAGACAATTGCATTAAGTATGGTGCGTAATGTAATCAATAACTACATCCTCCGACATAGCATCAATGTTTTATCCCTAGTGGCAACAAGCACAACACAACCTTAGGGGTTTCGTCACTCCCCGGATATCAATGCAGGCATGAATCCACTATCGAGCATAAATACTCCCTCTTGGAGTTACTAGCATTAACTTGGCCAGAGCCTCTACTAATAACGGAGAGCATGCAAGATCTTAAACAACACATAAACATCAGATTGATAATTATCATAGCATAGTATTCTCTATCCATCGGATCCCGACAAACACAACATATAGAATTACAGATAGATGATCTTGATCATGTTGGGCAGCTCACAAGATCCAACAATGAAGCACAAAAGGAGAAGACAACCATCTAGCTACTGCTATGGACCCATAGTCCAGGGGTGAACTACTCACTCATCACTCCGGAGGCGACCATGGCGGCGTAGAGTCCTCCCGGGAGATGAATCCCCTCTCCGGCAGGGTGCCGGAGGCGATCTCCCGAATCCCCCGAGATGGGATTGGCGGCGGCTGCGTCTCTGGAAGGTTTTCCGTATCGTGGCTCTCGGTACTGGGGGTTTCGTCACGGAGGCTTTAAGTAGGCGGAAGGGTAGGTCAAGAGGCGGCACGAGGGCCCCACACCACAGGGCCGCGCGGCCAAGGGGGGGCGCGCCGCCCTAGGGTGTGGCCGCCTCGTGGCCCCTCTTCGTCTCGTCTTCGGACTTCTGGAAGCTTCGTGGCGAAATAGGACCCTGGGCGTTGATTTCGTCCAATTCCGAGAATATTTCCTTACTAGGATTTCTGAAACCAAAAACAGCGAGAAACAAAGAATCGGCTCTTCGGCATCTTGTTAATAGGTTAGTTCCAGAAAATGCATAAATATGACATATAATGTGCATATAACATGTAGATAACATCAATAATGTGGCATGGAACATAAGAAATTATCGATACGTTGGAGACGTATCACCGGTCGACGCCAAACATGAACCCTGCTGCGATTACCGCTCTCGTTGACCGATGGAGGCCGAAGACACACACGTTTCATCTCCGTACGGGGGAGATGACTGATAACCCACAAGTATAGGGGATCGCAATAGTCTTCGAGGGAAGTAAAACCCAAATTTATTGATTCGACACAAGGGGAGGTAAAGAATACTTATAAGCCTTAACAACTGAGTTGTCAATTCAGCTGCACCTGGAAATGCACTAGTAACAGGGGTGATGTGAAAGCAACAGTAATATGAGAGCAGTAGTAACAGTAACACATCAGCAGTAGCAGTAATATGAGAGTAATGACACCAGAAAATAGTTGATACTACTTCCAATGACATGTAGGGCGAGTATATGATGATGAGAGATGGACCGGGGTTCCCAGCTATCTACACTAGTGGTAACTCTCCAATAACAAGTGTTGGGTGAACAAATTACAGTTGGGAAATTGATAGGATTGAAATAGCATTAAGACAGAACATCAAGATTATTAATCATGTAGGCATGTTTCCCATATATAGTCATACGTGCTCGCAATGAGAAACTTGTACAACATCTTTTGTCCTACCAGCCGGTGGCAGCCGGGCCTCTAGGGAATCTACTAGAAATTAAGGTACTCCTTTTAATAGAGCACCGGAGCAAAGCATTAACACTCCGTGAAAACATGTGATCCTCATATCTAAGCCTTTCCCTCCAGTTGTCCCAATCTCTGTCACTTTGGGGCCTTTGGTTCCGGACATAGACATGTGCATACAACTTGTAGATACAATCTAAGCAATAAGTATAGAGCTTAAATCTAAGATCATGCCACTCGGGCCCTAGTGACAAGCATTAAACACAACAAGATTGCAGCAACAATAACTTCACAAACTTTATAGATAGACTAATCATAATGTAACAATCCATCGGATCCCAACAAACACAACACCGATTACATCAGATGAATCTCAATCATGTAAGGCAGCTCATGAGATCATTGTATTGAAGTACATGAGGGAGAGAGTACCAACTAGCTACAGCTAGAACCCGTAGTCCATGGGGGAACTACTCACGGAGCATGATGGAGGCGGTGGCGTCGATGGAGATGGCTTCCGGGGCACTTCCCCGTCCCGGCAGGTGCCGGAACGAGACTTCTGTCCCCCGAATTGGAGTTTCGCGATGGTGGCGGCACCCCTGGAGTCTTTCTGGAGTTTCGTCAATCGGTATCGATGTTTTAGGTCACCAGGGCTTAAATAGGCGAAGAGTCGGAGTCGGAGGGGCCACGGGGCCTCCCCCTCATAGGCTGGCGCGCCCAGGCCTGGGGCCGCGCCACCATGTTGTGTGGTGGCCCCCTGGCACCCCTCTGGTCCCCCTCTGACTTTCTGGAAGGTTCCGGAAAAAATAAGGTCCTGAGTCTTCGTTTCGTCGAATTCCGAGAATATTGCCCGAACAGCCTTTCTGGAACCAAAAACAACAGAAAACAACAACTGGCCCTTCGGCATCTCATTAATAGGTTAGTTCCGGAAAATGCATAAAAACATTATAAAGTGCAAGCAAAACATATAAGTATTGTCATAAAACAAGCATGGAACATCAGAAATTATAGGTATGTTGGAGACGTATCAGCATCCCCAAGCTTAGTTCCTGCTCGCCCTCGAGTAGGTAAACGATAAAAAGAGTAATTTCTGTAGTGACATGCTACTTACATAATCTTGATCATACTATTATAAAGCATATGAGATGAATGAAGTGACTCAAGGCAATGATCTATAGTTGCTAACAAATAGATAACATATAGCAAAACTTTTCATGAATAGTACTTTCAAGACAAGCATCAAAAGTCTCGCATAAGAGTTAACTCACAAAGCAATAAATTCAAAGTAAAGGCATTGAAGCAACACAGAGAAAGATTTAAGTTTCAGCAGTTGCTTTCAACTTTCAACATGCATATCTCATGGATAATTGTCAACACAAAGTAATATAATGAATGCAAAAAAGCAAGTATGTAAGAATCAATGCACAGTTGACACAAGTGTTTGCTTCTAAGATGGAAGGAAGTAGGTAAACTGACTCAACATAAAAGTAAAAGAATGGCCCTTCGCAGAGGGAAGCAGGGATTAAATCATGTGCTAGAGCTTTTCAAGTTTTTGAAATCATATAGAGAGAATAAAAGTAAAGTTTTGAGAGGTGTTTGTTGTTGTCAACGAATGGTAATGGGTACTCTAACTACCTCGTCAACCAGACTTTCAAGAGCGGCTCCCATGAAGGACGTTATTTCTACCACCAAGGTAGATCATCCCTCTTCTCTTTTGTTTACACATGTACTTTAGTTTAGTTTTTATTTTTTTATTTTTTAGATGACACTCCTCCCAACCTTTTCTTTCTCAAGCCATGGCTAACCGAATCCTCGGGTGCCTTCCAACAATCTCATACCATGGAGGAGTGTCTATTTGCTAAATTAAGTTGCTTACTGATGAATCAGAGCAAAACATGTGAAGAGAATTATTAATGCAAGTTAATTAATCGGGGCTGGGAACCCCATTGCCAGCTCTTTTTGCAAAATTATTGGATAAGCGGATGAGCCACTAGTCCATTGGTGAAAGTCTGTCCGGAGTAAATGACAAGATTGAAAGGTAAACACCACATACTTCCTCATGAGATATAAAACATTAACACAAATTGAGAAGCATTTTGAAGGTTTAAAGGTAGCACATGAAGTATTTACTTGGAATGGCAGGAAGTACCACATAATAGGTAGGTATGGTGGACACGAATGGCATAGGTTTTTGGCTCAAGGTTTTGGATGCACGAGAAGCATTCCCTCTCAGTACAAGGCTTTGGCTAGCAAGGTTGTTTGAAGCAAACACAAGTATGAACCGGTACAGCAAAACTTACATAAGAACATATTGCAAGCATTATAAAACTCTACACTGTCTTCCTTGTTGCTCAAACACTTTTACCAGAAAATATCTAGACTTTAGAGAGACCAATCATGCAAACCAATTTCAACAAGCTCTACGGTAGTTCTCCACTAATAGGTTTAAACTACATGGTGCAAGAACTTAATCAAGATCTACTTGAGAGCTCAAAACAATTGCCAAGTATCAAATTATTCAAGACAATATGAGGCATTTTCTGTTTCCAACCAAATACCAATAAGTGCAATAGCTTCCAACTTTTACCATTGAACATTAAAAGTAAAACGAAGAACACAAGTGTTCATATGAAAAAGCGGAGCGTGTCTCTCTCCCAAACAAGGATTGCTAGGATCCGAATTTATTCAAACATAAACAAAAATAAAAACACACAGACGTTCCAAGTAAAGCACATATGATGTGACCGAATAAAAATATAGTTTCAATAGAAGAAACCTGATAAGTTGATGAAGAAGGGGATGCCTTGGGCATCCCCAAGCTTAGACGCTTGAGTCTTCTTGAAATATGCAGGGATGAACCACGGGGGCATCCCCAAGCTTAGACTTTTCACTCTTCTTGATCATATATCATCCTCCTCTCTTGACCCTTGAAAACTTCCTTCACACCAAACTTCTCATAAACTTCATTAGACGCGTTAGTACTCAAAAAACTTTAATCCACTTTAGTCCTGTAGTGACACATTGCAAGAACTCAATAAAACATTAGCTACAGCTCTCCACGTCTAGAAAGCCTCACTTAAAGTCCACAAGAGACAATGCAAAAAACAGAGACAGAATCTATCAAAACAGAACAGCCAGTAAACACGAATTTTTAAAAGATACTTCCGTTGCTCAAATCAGAAAACTCAAAACTAATGAAAGTTGCGTACATATCTGAGGAACACGCACGTAAATTGGTAGATTTTTCTGAGTTACCTACAGAGAGCCCTGCCCAGATTCGTGACAGATAGAAATCTGTTTCTGCGCAGAAATCCAAATCTAGTATCAACCTTCTATTAGAGACTTCACTTGGCACAACAATGCAATAAAATAAAGATAAGGAGATGTTGCTACAGTAGTAACAACTTCCGAGACACAACAAAACAGTAGCAAAATAAAGACATGGGTTATCTCCCAAGAAGTGCTTTCTTTATAGCCATTAAGATGGGCTCAACAATTTTAATGATGCTCACATAAGGATGAGAGTTGAAGCAAAAGAGAGCATCAAAAAGCAAGTTCAAAACACATTTAAGTCTAACCCACTTCCTATGCATAGGAATCTTGTACACAAATAAATTCATGAAGAACAAATTAACAAGCATAAGAAGATAAAACAAGAGTAACTTCAAAATTTTCAGCATATAGAGAGGTGTTTTAGTACCATGCAAATTTCTACAACCACATTTTCCTCTCTCATAATAATTTTCAGTAGCTTCATGAACAAACTCAACAATATAACTATCACATAAAGCATGTTTCTCATGATCCATAAACATATAATTTTTATCAAGCTCAAAAATAGCGGGGTTAAAACTTTCAAATCCACTTTTATCAATAATATAACAAGATGATTGATCAATCTCAAAAGATATGGGACTCCTAGATAAAGTCAAGATCTCTCCAATCCCATTTTCAATAGTAGTACAATTAATATTATCAAGTAACATAGGACCATCATCTAGAGCTTTATCATAAACATTTGCTAAGCAAAATTCTTTAGTACCATGCATTTCGACACCAGGCACAAACAAAGCATTATCATAAGATTTATCAAAATAGCATGGATTATCATAGATAACAGTAGCATAATCATTCTCACAAGTTTTCCTCATAGGTAATATTTCAAGAGAATCCATAGGAACATAACATTCATCCTTCTTTGGTAAGCATGGAGGACAATCAAATAGTGTAAGAGATAAAGAGTTACTCTCATTAGAAGGTTGGCATGGGTAGCTAATCCATTCTTCCTCCTTTTGTTCATCACTCTCCTCTTCTTTTTCATCCAATGAGCTTTCGGGTTCATCAATTTCTTCTTCCACTCGGTTCCTGCAAATTGTGAGTGCATTCTTGTGCATTAATGAGTCTCTCTTTATAATCAATGATATAAGGATTATCACTGTAGCTTTCTATGCAAAAATTAAGAATAGAAGAGACATAATCTTTAAGGTCCTTACAAACAACACAAGTTTCATAATTCTTAGATATGAAGGATTCGATCTCAGAGGCTCCCATAAATATGACAAATTGTTCTACCTCTTCGAACCCAAAATGAATATAGTTATTCCATTTATAGTTCTTAATTAAAACTTCCTCACTAAAGCCACATTGAAATTTCAGATGTTTAGTGTCCTCTTTAGAGCAACAGTTTATATCATGGCGTTTAAGCAAGATTTTAGCAATTGTATTCAATTTTTCTATCACAGCACTCATAACTTTACCCTTTCTTGATTCTCTATAATTATTATATAATTCAATAAGCTCCAACATAGTTATGCGTTCTTCCATAACAACAGTTTTTAATTTTTAGGTTTTTCAAATTTTTATGGATTTTTGGGTATATGAGAAAAGTAAAACAAAACAAAAACAAACTAGACAAAAGTAAACTAAGCAAAATAATACTAGACAGAAATAAACTAAGCAGAAATAAACTAGGCAGAAGTAAACTAAGTAAAACAAAATAAAATAAAACAGAGAGAGGTAGAGTGTACTCCCCAAGTGAACTTATGAGTAGAGCTATGCCTCCCCGGCAACGGCGCCAGAAAATAGTCTTGTTAACCCACAAGTATAGGGGATCGCAACAGTCTTCGAGGGAAGTAAAACCCAAATTTATTGATTCGACACAAGGGGAGGTAAAGAATACTTATAAGCCTTAACAACTGAGTTGTCAATTCAGCTGCACCTGGAAAAGCACTATTAACAGGGGTGATGTGAAAGCAGCACTAATATGAGAGCAGTAGTAACAATAACACAGCATCAGTAGCATTA
Source organism: Lolium rigidum (assembly GCF_022539505.1). Taxonomy (NCBI): domain Eukaryota; kingdom Viridiplantae; phylum Streptophyta; class Magnoliopsida; order Poales; family Poaceae; genus Lolium; species Lolium rigidum. Next base: position 108,147,888 of record NC_061508.1, on the reverse strand, counting down.
ATATGAGAGCAATGGCACCAGAAAATAGTTGATACTACTTCCAATGACATGTAGGACGAGTATATGATGATGAGAGATGGACCGGGGTTCCCAGCTATCTACACTAGTGGTAACTCTCCAATAACAAGTGTTGGGTGAACAAATTACAGTTGGGCAATTGATAGGATTGAAATAGCATTAAGACGGAACATCAAGATTATTAATCATGTAGGCATGTTTCCCATATATAGTCATACGTGCTCGCAATGAGAAACTTGTACAACATCTTTTGTCCTACCAGCCGGTGGCAGCCGGGCCTCTAGGGAATCTATCGGAAATTAAGGTACTCCTTTTAATAGAGCACCGGAGCAAAGCATTAACAATCCGTGAAAACATGTGATCCTCATATCTAAGCCTTTCCCTCCAGCTTGTCCCAATTTCTGTCACTTTGGGGCCTTTGGTTCCGGACATAGACATGTGCATACAACTTGTAGACACAATCTAAGCAATAAGTATAGAGCTTAAATCTAAGATCATGCCACTCGGGCCCTAGTGACAAGCATTAAACACAACAAGATTGCAGCAACAATAACTTCACAAACTTTATAGATAGACTAATCATAATGTAACAATCCATCGGATCCCAACAAACACAACACCGATTACATCAGATGAATCTCAATCATGTAAGGCAGCTCATGAGATCATTGTATTGAAGTACATGGGGGAGAGAGTACCAACTAGCTACAGCTAGAACCCGTAGTCCATGGGGGAACTACTCACGGAGCATGATGGAGGCGGTGGCGTCGATGGAGATGGCTTCCGGGGCACTTCCCCGTCCCGGCAGGGTGCCGGAACAGAGACTTCTGTCCCCCGAATTGGAGTTTCGCGATGGTGGCGGCGCCCCTGGAGTCTTTCTGGAGTTTCGTCAATCGGTATCGATGTTTTAGGTCACCAGGGCTTAAATAGGCGAAGAGTCGGAGTCGGAGGGGCCACGGGGCCTCCCCCTCATAGGCTGGCGCGCCCAGGCCTGGGGCCGCGCCGCCATGTTGTGTGGTGGCCCCTGGCACCCCTCTGGTCCCCCTCTGACTTTCTGGAAGGTTCCGGGAAAAATAAGGTCCTGGGTCTTCATTTCGTCGAATTCCGAGAATATTGCCCGAACAGCCTTTCTGGAACCAAAAACAACAGAAAACAGCAACTGGCCCTTCGGCATCTCATTAATAGGTTAGTTCTGGAAAATACATAAAAACATTATAAAGTGCAAGCAAAACATATAAGTATTGTCATAAAACAAGCATGGAACATCAGAAATTATAGGTACGTTGGAGACGTATCAATGACCGTGACTCTTCAGGATGTCTCAATGATCCTGGCGCTTCCCATCGATGGACCTCCGGTGTGTATGAGCACAGATTCTTCAGGATGGCACGGGCAGATGGAAGACCTTATCGGTGCGGTTCCTCCACCCAAGGAGGACCCCAAAAAAGAAAGAGTCCCTGCCGGCGCCACATATACATGGATCTGTGAGCGGTTCAGTGTGTGCCCTCCTTTGGCTAATATAGAGGTGGTAGAGCAGCATGCACGCACATATGTCTGGTACGTTATCACGAGGACCTTGTTTGCCGACGGCGGTGGTAGGACCGCTCCTTGGATGTGGCTGAAGGTGTTAACAACTCGGGGGCTTAAAAGTTGGGGTACCGCTGCACTGGCATACCTTTACCGTCAGGTAATCATTTGCATTCTCCAATCTTAGCTTGTCGAAACCATGTTGCCATGTACATGTACCACAAAATTAACCTTGTTGGCCTATGTATGCAGTTGGACGATGCTTGCCGCAGGCGTGGAGGTGAAAGCTGTATTGGTGGTTCGCTGCTCCTACTTTCAGTGTGGATGTGGGAACGTTTCCCAGTTGGTCGGCCGAAAAATGTCTCATACGATGATTGGCCAGATGATGTCAACCCACTGCGGAGGGCTACATGGGCGTACAAATGGGACGTGGTTTCGGAGTTCACGAGTGACCCACAGAGAATGTACTTGCAGTACATCAATGAGTTTGACACACTCACCGCCGACCAGGTACTAATTGATGCGTCGGACAACTCCTTGTTCCCACATGCCATATAGAAGTTGGACAGAAAATGTCTCATGCACCATCTATGGTGCAAAGGAGCATGCCCTGGAATGTCTATCTGCACAGCGTTGAGAATACCCTGGTTGCGGTCCGAGAGGACACAAACTTCCCTATTTGCCGGAATGACCTTGGTTCTCACAAGACGCATGAACCACTCCCAATTATCATTATTCTCAGCAGTAACCAATGCAAAAGCCAAAGGCAACAACCGATTATTCCCGTCATTACCTATTGCAACCAGTAGTGTGCCCTTGAATTGTCCGGTCAAAAAAGTTCCATCAACTGAGATGACCGGCCTACAGTGTTGGAATGCCCTTACGGATTGCTGAAAGGCCCAAAATGCACGGCCCAATACTCGGACTATTGCACCTTTGTACTCTCTAGTTTTCTTCCCAAAAGGCTCGACGACATGATACATCCCCGGGTTGGTAGCCGCCATCGCGCCCAACAACCGAGGGAGTCGGTTGTATGCCTCTTCCCAATCACCGTACAACATCTTAAATGCGGCTTGCTTCGCCTTCCATGCCTTCCCATACTTCCCATACTTCACCTCATAACCGAAATGTGACTTCACTGTATCAATGACTTGCTTGATTGTCATTGTTGGGAGTGTCTTAATGCTATTCGATAGTTTGTAAGCGATAAAATTGGATGATAACTGCCGGTGAACATCTTTCTCTTCCGGGTCATCGAGGTCCTTGCCCTCGCACATATGAGTCGAAACACAACTTGATATGTGCCATTGCGGCCCTCCTTTAAATGGTCTTGCACGCACAACCCATGGACACCGGTCATCCTCACATCTAACCGTGTAACGCTTGTTCACGTCTGAGTGAGCCACCTTGAACGGACGGAAATACTTAACCGCATACTCCTTGATCCATATTTGAAATTCCAACAAGGTTTCAAACTTCACTCCTTTTTCGATCCCATACCTTTTGTGATTCATATCCCGCTTCGAACTTGGCCTTGGTCCGAGCACAAAGGTCTCACCACCGTCTACCATGGCTTTATTTGCAAGACTAAGATCACGGAACAATGGTATCCGGTGATCCCGACCAACTACCTTCTTGAAAATTTCGGCTTCTTTAGCCGTGAACCCCTCTTCATCAAGCTCCTCCTCGGGACCTTCATCCTCCGATTCTGATGCATAGCATCGGTTATAAGGTATGTCATGGTCCATGTCCTCTTGCGCACAATAAACATCCAAATCACCAACCTCATTGTCATTGGGATCACCCTCGGACCCGTTGCCCTCATAGTCATCATTATCTTCTTCCATTGCTTCATAATTGCCATTGCGAATCGGGCTCGGTGGTTGGCTGATTTCTTGTTGGGTCATGACATCTTGGGTCATCGGAGGAGGACTACTTGTTGAGATGTCAACATCGGGTTCAACAAACGGGCTCCTACCATGAACTGGGGAGGCATGCCGGTTCAAGTCCAAGTGTGGCCGCGACGATACCTTCTTTGTGGCAAATAACTCGAGAGCCTTGTCTTGCGATTCGGCCACCACCTCCTTGTATGCACTCCACCTTTCATCTGAGTTGAGATTCATTGTCTTCCAACGATTATGCATACCAAAAGAAACATTATACCTTCCCTCCAATTCTATGTCATCCGTTGGGCTCATCCATTTCAACTCAATCCTCACTTTCTCCACAACCTCGACATAGTTGGGACTTCTTTCAAACACCATCACCACCTCATCGGGGTCTAACTCGACATTGCCTTTCATGAACTCGTCCTTGTCCACATAGTGGACACTCACAATTCTCGCCATCTATAACCAAATTACAACAACCCAAATGCATCAACTATACGTATATTACATTATAGCATATGCATTTCAACAATAAAATAAGAAGATAGAATGGTGGCCAAATAGATCTAGGTCTAACCCTAACTACATCTATGTCACTAAATAGATCTAGGGCTAACCATAAACTACAAATCTTACATAGACACATACAAACCACCAATAGACTATACAACAACAATAGAACATAGAACATGACATCAATTTTTCTAGGGTTACCAAGATTTACCAAAATAGAACCAAAAACATGACATCAAATGGACAAAATGAAGTGGATGGGAGAGAACACCTCTTTGCATCAAGGGGGACCAAAATCCACCAAAGAAATCTTCAGATCTAGGGGATTTTGGGGAAGGATTTGAGAGGGGAGAGAGATGGGGACTCGCCCTGGCTTCTTCCTGGTCGGGATGTGAGGGGTAAGTGCTAGGTGGAGCGGATGGGGGCGGCCCACGCGACTTAACATATTCCAAAGGGTAGCGCCCCTGCTGGGGGAGTTGAACTTTGAAAGGGTAGCTCCACTCGTTAGGGAGCTGAACTTTAAAAGGGTAGCGCCCCCATGAATGGAGTTGAACTCGCGAATTGTGGGACCAGCCTCGCCACGCTGGCACAAGTTCAGCGCCAGTGACGGTGGCGCTACAGAGAAGAGGGTAGCTCCCCTGCGAAAGGCGCTACTAAAAAGGGTCAGATTTTGAATATTTTTGAAAAAAGAGGTCAAATCGTGCTGAACTTTCGAAAAAGGGTCAAATTTGTCGAAATCCACAGGAGAGGGGGAGAAGGAATGGGAAAGAGAGGCCGACTTCTAGGGCGGTTCCGTGGTCCGCGGCGAGGGACCAGGACCTCAAGGTCGCGCTGCGGCGGGAGAAGAAGGTGCCAGAGCCGACGCCCGCTGAGCGGGTGTTGGAGGCGGCCGAGCTGCAGCGGCTGCGGCGGGCGGCGCGTGGGATGGACAAGTGGGTGCGGGCCAAGAAGGCCGGGGTGACGAACGAGGTGGTGGAGGATGTGCGGAGGGAGTGGTCCAGCGGCCAGGAGCTCGATGGGGTTCGGGTCGTCGAGCCGCTCCGGCGGTGCATGGACAGAGCTAGGGAGATCCTGGAGGTGAGAGTCATATGCTGTCTCTGTGTGGTCGCCCGGTTCAGCGTCTCTGCTGAACTTGGTTTTGAGCATTTTTTTTTCCTTCAAAAAAGGAGCGACAAAGATTTTGATGTTGGTGCATAGTCATGATGAATAGATAGTGCGATTTTATGCAAGAGATGCTACGTGGATGCATTTCTTATTGATGCAAGCACATTATCGATTATCTCTGTTTTCCGTACAGTGTGCTGCGAAATGCAAATTTGGAATGCTTGTGTCCCTTGCATACATGTATCATGTATGTGGCAAAGAAATATGGATTTTGATATAAATGGTCTAAACTGATAATGGTGGATTGGAACTGTAGTGAACTGCGTAGTCTAAGGTCTGCAAATCATACTAAAATGTTGGCAACGTGGTGCTAATCTTGCAAAGAGTATTGTGCTGAAAGTAGGACATAGGTCTTGCCACTGTTGTTTTTTCTGATGTTTGGTAGATTTATGTTTTGGTGAGTTGAGAGCTGTTGAGTGAAGGCACTCATCATCACGTCCTAGAGAAATTGTGGTCAGAGATTACTTTAATGCAAATCCTACTTATTTATGAACTGTTTTAATTCTTCGATGACCCAATTAACAGGATTTGCCTCAAAATATCAAATCTGACATTTTACTTCCCTTTGATCAGAAAAAATCAGGAGGCTTAGTTGTTTGGACAAAAGGAGATATACATTTCGTAGCTAATATTCAGAAAGTTCCTGTGTTAAAATGTACTACCCCTGAACCCGAAAGGACATATGGAAGCATCTCTGAGTCTTTAAGAAATGGCAACGGTGACGCTTATGGTGCTTTCCGAGAGATTGATCAAAGCATTGGTGTTCATACATACGACGAAGCACCTATTTTTTAGATAATAGGCAAACATATGCCCGACTTTAAATTAATAAAGCCACGAAGGTAGCAATTCAGATACACCAGCTGGGCATTACAACTTGGCCACACATAGCGAGCGCCTACGATAAGAGTTCCAGCGATAACAAGGGAACAAACAACAGAAGAACAAAGCAAGGCTCCCAACCGTCTTGACCGTCCAGGTACCCGTTCCGTGGCACGGCCTACTCCTTCACGGCGGCGTTGGCTTGAGCGCCGCGTACAGCTCCCTTAGCTCGCGTGCCATCCAGCCTAAGCCCTCCTTTTCTCTTGATTTGCATTTTAGGCTCCACAGCTGCAAGAAAATGATGATTTTGAAAATAATGTCAGCTGGGTTAGCAATAGTTTTCTTTTCAATGGCAAGTTTATTGCGCACATGCCACAAAGACCAAGATTGGGCAAGGAACAGGATCCACAACAATTTTCTGGGGTAACCCGAGAAGCTAGAAAGAATGTCGTGAAATTGGGCAAAGTTGGTGGGGCACCAGTTGCACCCGAGCATCTGGCGCGTAACTGACCACGCAAAAATCGCCAAAGAGCAGGAGAAGAAGATATGGCTAGCATCCTCTGGCGCCCCGCACAAGGAACAGAGCCCATTGGACGGACCGTGGCGAGCAAGTATCTGTAACCCCGAAGGTAGTTTATCAAGCGCTAGCTGCCAGGAGAAGATTTTGATTTTGAGCGGCACCGGGGCTTCCCACAGGTCTTTGAAGTGGGCAATAGACGTGCCCCGCGAAAGCGAAGAGTACATGGATTTCACTGAGTAGGATCCGGACTGTTCCAGGTGCCAGGAAATCTGGTCTTGACCCTCGGTGAGAATAACCTCAGCCATGGTATGTTGAAGCTCGACCCATTGTCGCAGGCCCTCTGGATCAAGAGAACGACGAAAGCGAACTTGCAGATCACCTTGGTAGATCGCGTCAGCAACCGCAATATCTTGGTTGTCACAGATGGCATACAGCAGAGGGAAGGACTCTAGGAGGGGGCCCCTCCCCCACCACCAGTCCTTCCAGAAACTGGTTCTAATACCATTCCGCACCTTGTGCTTTGCACCAGCCTTGAACAGATGCTTGATCTTGTGGAGGCTTTTCCAGAAGGGTGACCCTCCCTGACCTGAACCCGCAAACAGATCGGAGGCGTCCGCATACTTAGCACGAAGGATACGAGCCCATATCGTGTCCTCATCCTGATAGAGCCTCCAAATCCATTTCAGAAGAAGCGCCAAGTTCATCTTTTTGGTATTGAGCAACCCTAGACCTCCCACTTCCTTAGGTCTGCACACATTTGGCCAGTTCACAAGATGGTATTTCCTTTTTGGCCCCGCGCCTTCCCAAAAGAACTTAGAGCGGTGCGAGTCAAACCTCGCATGAATCCCGTCATGGAGGAGGAACAGACCCATTGCAAACATTGGGAGATTATCTAGGCACGCATTGGAGAGGATGAGTCTTCCCCCTGACGACATCAATCTTCCCAGCCACGGTTCGATTTTGGTGGCGAGTTTCCTCACCAAGAAGAGCCACTGTTCCAGGGTAAGTTTCCTGTCCGAGATAGGGAGGCCCAGGTAAATGAAGGGGAAGGTGCCTAACTTGCAGTTTAACTTGTTAGCGATATCCGTTCGCTCCTCAAACCTCTGTCCCATCACAAATACCTCGCTTTTGTGGTAATTGATCTTGAGCCCAGACATATCTTCAAAACACATCAGCAGAAATTTGAGATTGGCAATATCCTCATCGGAACCCTGGATGAGGATGAGCGTGTCGTCTGCATACTGGAGGTGGGAGACGCCCCCAGGCAGAAGGTGCGGAGCCAGACCGTGAATATGTCCGGCCTTAGCAGCAGCAGTGAGAATACCCGACAAGGCCTCACCAATGAAGTTAAACAGCAGCGGTGAGAGGGGATCTCCCTGTCGAACCCCTCTCTTATTCCTGAAAAACGGCCCCACTTCACCATTGATCGAGATAGCAGTTTGTCCCCCGGAGACAAGCTGAGTAATCCGATGGATGTAGCCTTCGTCGAAACCTTTGCAACGTAGTACTTCCCCCAGGAAGTCCCAGTTCACTCTGTCGTAGGCCTTTTCGAAGTCAAGTTTGAGAAGCACCCCATTGTGCTTTCTCTTCCTCAAGTCGTGAATGATTTCCAGCAGTGCCAGCGGGCCATCAAGGATGTTCCTTCCTTTTATAAAGGCAGTTTGATTGGGGGATAAAATCCTATGAGCTATCGGATCCAGCCTAGAGGCATAGGCTTTGGAGACGATCTTAAAAATCACGTTGATCAAGGCAATCGGTCTGTATTGCGTGATTTGGTCTGCGCCCGGGACTTTCGGAATGAGTGAGAGAATTCCGAAATTGAGCCTAGAGATGTCGATGCGCCCCAGCACAAAGTCGTTGAGAATGTGAAGAACCCCAAGTTTGACCTGCGGCCAAAATTTCTTGAAGAACACAACAGGAAAACCGTCCGGGCCCGGGGCGGTGTCAGTCTTCATGTCTTTAACAATGGCTTCGAGGTCAGACTCAGAGAAAGTATAGGTCAAGTTCACATTCTCCTCCTCTGAGACCCGGTTGTACCTATCCCAGGTATCCGGCGCCAACCCACACACCCTTGGGGCTGACGAGCCAAGGAGGTTCCTGTAGAACTCATACACGTGTTGTTGGATGAGCTTTGGGTCTGTGATTGTCCCGCTGTCCGAGATCAGTGCTGAGATATTACATTTCCTTCTTCTGCCATTGGCGATGGCGTGAAAGTACGCGGTGTTCGCGTCGCCCTGCAGTGCCCACTTGACTCTGCCCCGCTGCCTCCAGTGCTCCTCTTCCATCTTATAAATGTGCAGCAGCTGTTCTTCCAGGTGATATCTAGATGCCCAGGCGTCTTCGTCAAGGCCTGAGGAGTCTGCCAGGACGTCGAGCTGGGCAATCTGCGTCAAGAGGGCCTTCTTTGTAGCCTTGGAATCCCTACCAAGGTTCTGGTTCCAGCCCCTCAAGTATTGTCTTATTCCCGTCGACATGAATGACCACCAGTCAATGATGTCGCGACCTCCTACGTTGGACAGCAACCTGGCCCAGGTTAGCTGCATCAGCGGGACAAAGTCTGGGCGCTCAAACCAGCTAGTCTCGAAGAAGAAGCGGTTGGAACGCGTGGGGAAACCCTCCCCGGTATCAAACACCAGCGGCGTGTGATCGGACCCAAGGCTGGTCTCGGCCGCAAGAGAGCAAAGTGGGAAAATGGTTTCGAAGGAAGCAGAAACAAAAACTCGATCGAGGGCAGAGCGAACTGGATTAAGCTGATGGTTAGACCAGGTAAAGCGCGCCCCTGTGCGCGGAATTTCCCTTAGTGCCCAAGTGGCAATGCTGTTGTTGAAGAGATCTATGAGAGTCCAGTTAAGGTTGTCATTGTTCTTGTCTTCAGCCGCCCTGATAAGGTTGAAATCCCCTCCCATGAGGATCGGAAGGGCACAGTTGGCGATTTTATCCGTAATCTCGGCCAGGAACCCCCTGGAGCGAGCATGGTCCGTAGGACCATAGATACCAATGACCTCGAGCTTTTCCTTGGTAGCACGATGAAGGATAGATAGGCTGAGGAAGAATTGACCCCTGTCCATTCTTCCCACCTCAAACATACTGTCTCTAACTCCCAGAAGCATGCCTCCCGATTGGCCATTCGCCGGGAGCCAGGACCAGAAAAATTTCTCGCCAACTTCAAGGCTGGCAAGCTCGGCGTCCGTGAAGTCTTGTTTAATGGTTTCTTGCAACAAAACCAGATCAATATGGTGAAGCCTGAGGTAGTCTTTGAGCAGAGTTCGCCTCCCCCTACGGCCGAACCCCCGGATATTCCAGAAGAGGGCCCTCATTGGCGAACCACGCTAAGAGCCCGTGCTTGGCGGGTTATCGGTCGGTGCCCAACAGGGGTGGGTCTGCGGGCGATTCTCTTCTTTTTGGGAGCAGTTTTCTTTACTTTGCCATGTCCCGGGATTGGTTCCCCCTCGGAACCTCCCTCTGGGCAAGTACCTTCCTCCCTATGGTCAGTACTTGCCCGAGCAGCTTCTTCTTTGGCTTTAGCCGTCTCCTCTTCGATCTTTCTTCTGGCTGCGATCAGTTCAGCTTGGGCGCGTTCACGGGCTTGGAGCAGAGCCACCGCTTGGGCGGGAGACCCGTCCGAAGATTTGAACAAGATACAACTGTCTCTAGCCACCTTAACAAGATGCTCTACCGAAGAAGCTTGAAAAGCAACAAAGGAAGAGGGGGAGATAGGGTTACCTGGCGCAGGTGTGGCGGAGGACGGGGTAGCAGATACTTCAATGGCGGCCGGGGAAGCGGATGCTTCGACGGAGCCCTTGAGCATGGAATTCTTCTCCGCAGTGGCCCGCATGGCGCGCTCCAGCACCGGGCCAGCAGTAGCCCCTTTGGCTCTCGCGCTTTTGCGGAGGGCTTCCGCTGGCGGGGCCTTAGAGCGTGGCGCACGAGCAACCGCTGCCCCCAGAGCTGGGATTGGGGCATCCAGCATCAGGAGTTGGCCCGAGGAAGGCGAGCCGCCCTTAGAGATCGCAGGGGCTTGATGAAGGACCAGAGGCGGGGTAGACACAGGGGGCTCCATCGGGGGCTCAGACTCCGCCGCTTCCAGCATCAGCTTTCTAGATGGGCGATCGTGGTTGCTCTTGCTCCTGCGTTCGCTGTTCCGCCGGTACTCCTGGTCAGACGAAGCAGAGGGAGGAGAACTCCAGCCCACCTCCTCCCTATCAGCCTCAGACAGCCTCAGGGCCTTGCCAGGTGTCGGAGAAACCCTTTCCTCCGACGAGGGCTCGACAGGTAAGTCTAGCAGCAGGGGTGAATCACTATCAGAAGCTTCAGGAGACTTGGGCTTGGCTTGGGAAGAGAGCGACGCCTTGATGATTTGCGCCACCAGGGGAAGATGTTTCCAGAGGGGGTCAGATTCGATCCATACTGGCTGCGGGCAGAGTCCGGGATGGAAAAGATTGGTTCCGCAGCACAAGCAGGAGGAGAGGTCGACGAGGACGGCGCGGCCTCCATTGGCACTGATTTACGCGGTCCACCTCCTCCAGCACCTGGTGCTGAGGCGGAAGAACGCTTGTCCTTTAGGTGTTTGCCCCGCCGGCCGTCCCAGCGATCTTCGTCAGTCTCTTCGCAGTCGTCATCCTTTTCCCCTGTGTTGTCGCCGGGGGGGAACCTCGGCGGAGCCCGAGGGGGAGAGTCTTCAGCGGCAGCAGTCTCGCGGAGGATCTTGATACGATATCCTTGCAGGTTGACGAAGAGCGTAATGTACTCTGGGAGCACGTCTCCTTTGCGGCATCCAAACGACATTCTGACCGGCGCCTCCAGGTGATCAAGGGAAGCCTCGTCCACCGAAATAGGACGAGCCACCTCCCTTGTGGACAGCAGCAGACGCTCCGCCAAGCGCAGGGGAGGCGGCACCCCCAGCAGCTTGACCCAGACCTCTTCCAGAGTCTCAGACGCAAGCGGGTCACCCAGCGGAATGGTGACCACGGCCTTGATTTTGCTCGACGGCAGAGTAAGTCCGCCCCCACGGATCGCAATACGGAGGCTTTCCTTGGAAGGGAATACGACAGCGAAGTCTGAGGCGGAAAGCTGTCGCACCTGCCAGTTCCAGTTCTCGTCAACCAGGTCTTTGAACTCCTCTTCGACTTCTTCTTCCGAAAGGCGCCCCCCTTCCAAGATGACGGTGGCCGAGTTGGAGGCCGGGCGTTGTAGCTCTTCTTCGGGAACGTCGATGCAGAGGAACCCCTGGCGTCCTCCACTGAAACCTGCCCAGTACGGAGCCAAAACCTTGGCGAAGGCGGCACACATGGCCGAGAGATGTCCCACTTTCTTACAATTGACGCAGAAAGGCTCGTCGGTGCAGTCCGCCTGGATATGTCCTTGTTTCCCGCAATTGTAACATGTAATATGCGCAGCATCTGGGTTTGCAACAGCGGTCTCCCCTGAGACGGTGCCATCCCCAAGATGCGGAGCAGAGGGAGGGCCTTGATTAGCGCTAGGCTGACGGAGATTCCTCCGACCCGCATTCTTCCCAGATGCGCGGCCGCGAGGAGGGGGCGGGGGGGGGGGGAGGGGCACGGGAGTCCTGCCGTGAGCGTTCCCCCTCGGAACGCCACGACGAGGAACCCGCCCGGTCGAGGTCGCGGTCTCGCTGGCGCTGCTGACAACGATGTTCCTCCTGCTCGCGGTCAAGCTTCTGCCGAAGGTCTTGCTCGCGGTTGCGGGAGTAGCCGCCTTGGAAATCATCATACGGGCGCTTGCCGTAGGAGGAGCGATCACGATCCATGTGTACCAGGTGGGGAACAAGGGCGCCGGAGCAGGGGTCGCGGCGGCTGGAGAGGAGCTTGGCGGCGGAACGGTTGCGGCGGATGTCTCGAGCGGATGCGGGGAAGGCAAGTGTGAGATCTAGGGTTTGTGGGGGAAGCCAAAACCACTTAAGACCCGACGGCGGGAGGGTAGAAGCGTCCCCAACAGAAACCCTAGGCGCGCTAGGCCGCACATCCTCACAGAGGGCTACGTGGCGAAGATCCGACGGTTCGATCGAAAGGGTAGAGCGGTCCAGCAGAAGAGATGGAGGTTGGGCTGGCCCAAGCGGCCCCACCCCCACCGAAGGATGCACCTGGGCCTCCCTAGCAGGCCCCCGTCCCTGGGCCGGCCCACCAGGCCCCGCGTATCGCAGGTCAGGGCTCCCCCCGCTGGGGGCAAACCCTAGAGGCGGCGGCGGCGCCTCCCTCGACTCCGGCCGCCCAGGGCACGGAGGAAGCACCAGAACGAGGTCGCCGACGCGGATCGACGACGAGCCCGAACCCTGACCGCCGGAGCCCCCGTCGGCAGGAGAACTCCGTCCCCGATCCAGGACCCCAGGGAGCGGTGGGAAGTGGGCAGACCCCAACGGCGGTGGCGGCGGCTTCGGAGCAGAGGGGCACGGCTCGAGGCTCCCCTCCCTTGGGGAAGCAGACGATGGCGACGGCGGCGACGCCCGCCCCGCCGGATCTGGCCAGAATCTCCCCAGATTCAGCGCAGAGGCTGGGGGCGGCGGCGAAGTCACGTCGGCGACCGGCGCGCAGAGGTCCGACTCTGAGTCCTCGACCTCAGAGCAGACGGGGGAGAGGACAGCAAACCTGTTACCTTTTCGTGCCGCCGCCCTGCGACCCCCCTGGGTGCGGTCAGAGCAACGGCGGCGGCGCCGCTCCGGGAGGGCGAGGTCCCAATCGCCTCCCGAGTCGCCAGAGCAGGCGTGGCGCTTCGTGAGACACATTCAAAGACCAAGACTAGATACACTAGAGGAAGAATCTCGGCCAATTAGTTGACACAGTTTCATTGAATCTACACATATTTTAGGCAGTATTTTGCCCGAATCCATGTTAATTGATTTAGATCGGAGGGAATACATGAAAACTAAACAGAAATATCAGGAGGCAGATCAACAGAGGACACAACACAAGTAAATTAAACTAGTTTGGGGCAGAGCCCTTTCGCTCATCCTGTAATACCTACAGCTGACAAATACGACATAAACCTACTCTCTAATATCCAGTGCGTACAGAAACTCTGCACAAATCTTTCCACGACGAAGCACCTATCGAAGGAACACTCTATGAAAGAGAAGTCAACAGACTGTTGGACAGTTTGGGACCTCGGTTTATAGATTGGTGGTGGAACACACCATTGCCTGTGGATGCTGATCTCCTTCCACAAGTTGTCCCAGGCTACAAGACACCATTTAGACAATGTCCTCCTGGTGTGAGACCGACACTAGCAGATGGGGAGTTGACATACTTGCGCAAGCTTGCACACCCTTTGCCGACACATTTTGCCCTAGGTGAGTATGGTATTAATTCCCATATTTTGCTCATGTTATTTAAGTAAATTGGAAGTTCCAAATAGCTGTGGTTTTATGGGATGATTAAGTGTTAACTGCCTCCACACTCTACATTCTTATTATGTTATGCATGTGTCACTTTAAAGTTCCACAAGAAACATTGTAAATATGTCTGAACTAATATATTTGGCAGGCAGGAATACAAAACTACAGGGTTTGGCTGCTGCTATTCTAAAGCTTTGGGAAAAGAGCCTTCTAGCAAAGATTGCAGTGAAAGTGGGTATCCAGAATACCAGTAATGAACAAATGGCGTGGAATCTTAAGGCAAGAACTGTTCCACATGAAATCTTGTTATGCTACTTATTGTGCATGTAACTATCAAACACACGAGATCTCCAAACTAATGTACTGTACAGAATACTGTGGGAGCTTGAACTCTATGATAGTATTTTAGAATAAGCAGTTAAGTATGCATTCATGCTTTCTTTACATTGATTCTTAATTGGTAACCCGGTCGTTGTCTTTTGATGATTGGTTCATCTTTGTATCTTCATCTGTGTAAAATGGATTCTCCTCGGTGCAGCATCTTACTGGAGGAACTATCATATTGAGAAACAAGGCTTTTATTATTCTATATAGAGGCAAGGATTTTCTTCCTGGTGGAGTTAAGCGGTCTGTTATTGAACAAGAGGCACGGGTAGATGCCCAGCATGTGAAGGAAGAAGAAGCCCGATTAACGGTGATTGACTCCCTTCAGATATATGCTGGTTTACCATCTGAGGAAAGTTCTGTGGGGACTTTCAGGGAGTATCAGGATTTCCAGGTTAACCATGTGCATGAAACAACTGAAAACAACCAGGCCATGATAGAACTAGAGGCTGAGAAGCACAGATTGGAGAAGGATCTGAAAGACCAGGAACGGAGGCTTTTCATTGTAAGACCTGATCTACACTAATGCTCTTGTTTGGAATCCTCAAACTTCTAATAGTTCCTAACGAAACAAAACTGGTCTGTACTGCAGCTCACTAAGAAGATTGAAAGATCCAACCAGGCGCTGGCAAAGCTTCATAGTTCCTGGAACCCTTCAGAGCCATCTTCAGACAAAGAACTTTTGACAGAGGAGGAAATGATGATATTCCGAAAGATTGGCCTAAAGATGGATGAGCATGTGCTCCTTGGTATAGCTTTCCGCCTTTAACTATAGCATTTGTGTTCACACGTGCTCGTATCATTGTGCAGGTGACCAAGAAAAGCTATTTATCCTCTGATCCCAAAAATTATGTATCCTTTTTTCCTTGCAGGAAGACGCGGTATCTTTGATGGTGTAATTGAAGAGATTCATCAACACTGGAAACACAAAGAGATTGTGAAAGTAATTACCAAGCAGACTCGAGCTTACCAGATAACATACACATCGATGCTGCTTGAGGTTGAGACGGGATGAATGTTAATAGCAACACAAAAGCTCACAAACAGCCACGCCATAATACTTTACCGTGGAAAGAATTATCGCCGCCCAACAAAATCAGAACCCAGTAATCTTCTGACTAAAAGAGAAGCATTACGAAGATCAGTTGAGGTTCAGCGACGAGGGGTAGGGATACGCATGAAACCTTTTTTTCCTGCCAAATATCCATTTCACCAAGTGTTGTGCCTTATCTTAGCTCCTTTCATTTGATTTGCAGTCAATGAAATATTATGTTTGGGAGAGACAGAAATGCATTGAGGAATTGAACTGGAGACTGGTGAGTTGACAACATGATTTCTTGAATATGAAGTATCAAGGGCACCATTAGACCATCAATAGTGAAGTCAATTTTCATACACTTTTGTGGCTAGAAATTTATCTGTGCTTTTATTTTTGCTGTGCTGCAGGCCAAGGTGACAATGAGAATCAGGAAGCTGACCCAGTGAACAATGGGGAATTTAAACAGGGTATGGAAATGAATTACGATATTGAATAACCATCTCACCTAGGCTTTTTTCTGTTTGTGTCACCTACACGCTGCAAAGCCCAAAGAGAGCAGGGGCTTCCGTTAATCGGATGAAATTGTACAGTACAAATGATGATTGTGTTGCAACTGTAGAGTTGTATAATTTTCTGTTCATGTACATATTGGCATTTCAGCAAATCTATTCTCCACATTTGGTGATAATGAATGAAGAAAAGCAGTTTTTTTGGGTACAATCAATCACTGGATGTTAGTGAAAGATATAATGGACGAGATTAGACACAGAAAGCACAGCTATTGATTCATTTCTTGATTAGACGAAGACAATTTAGTAGATGTCAGGTTTGAGGGAGATATGCTCTATAAAAAACTGAAAATTATGTAAAGCTTAAATCTTTTCTTGTTTGAACGGCTAACAATCTTAACTCCATGTCGGTAGGTATTAACTACCACCCGTCTGTCATATTTACTCTCTGTTAAATGGAACAGCACTGTGACTGGACTGGGACTGAAACCGGAGAAGGATCCCAGATCAGGTCATGGCTTGGGAGGCTTCCGTTTTAGCTCCTTCTTGGGCCTCTGCGGTGCGTTCTTGAAGCTGGTAGGCCGCGTACCTTCACATGCTCCCAGACGTCGGAGATGGTGAGAGCCCGTGCTCCCTGACGACGTCGAAGATGGCGCGGGTGATGGACTGCTGTCTGCTCCGGCGGCAGCGTCAGCTCGATCGGCGCCATCTTGGGCCTCCCGTTCTTCGCCGCCCATCGCGCCGCCCATCGCGCTTGACGATGTTACCCAGGGTTGTTAACTTGTTATCCGTGGGCCGACACACTGTGGAGACCCGACGGAAGAGCACTCGACATAGCAAGTCAGCAACAATCGACCATAAAAAAAAAAGGCAGCAACAATTGAATTCGTTGGCGGCCTCCTTACAGAGATGAGCAAGAGATGGAGGCGCACATACATGAGTTTCAGCAAGCATTACATTACATGGCTAAGCAAGCTCTTGATTGGAACATTAGCAAAAGAAAAACATTGAGTGGATGAAGGAGCAAGGAAGAAAGGCGAATGTTTTCCTTCCAAATTAACCGCAGAACTGAATTACCAACAAAGTACAGTGGTACTTGAATCACGCAACTCATTTGAAGGCTAAACAAACCTACCAATCGATCCATAATGAAGCACAATCCCTTCTTACTACTAGCTAGGTCCACTGGTTGGTTGCTGGCACCAATGAAGAACACGAACGCATCGCCTCTAGTTCGCGCACACGGCGACCAGCGCCGCGCCGCCGTGAAGGAGCTTCAGGCCCACCGTCAGGACCACGCTCAGGGGCGTCCCCGTGCCGTACCCGGCGTGGTCGGCGTCGCAGCCGTTCGCGTACAGGTACCCGTCCTCGATGGAGACGACGGCGAGGAACGACGCGGCGGCGGAGAGGGCCACGGCGGCGAGGAGCAGCGCGCGCAGCGACGCCCTGCGCCACTTGCCCGTGATGCAGCCGACCCCCTTCGCGGCGGCGACCGCGGCCTCGTGCTTGGCGTCGAAGTCCTTCTTGCCTCCGGCGGCGGCCACACGGGCGGCGGCGACGGAGGCGGCCTCCGCGCTGCTGACGGCGACCCGCACCGACTGGAGGAGCACGGCGGCGGCGAAGGCGGCGAGGATGAGGAAGTGGTGGGCGAGGACGACGCGGATGTGGAGGTCCTCCCCGCAGACGTTGGCAAGGCACGGGTTTTCCGGGAGCACGCGGAAGACGCTGCCCATCAGGAGGAGGGTGTACAGCAGCCTGAGCAACTCCCTCGCAACGATCTTGAACATCGCCATGGCGCTCTCTGCTCTCGCCGGCTCTGGCTGGCTGCTTGGTTGGACAGGGGGAGGGATGGGATGGAGCTCGACGAGTCCAACGGCTGGCTTTGGGATGCTGGTTATGTAGCCATAGCAGGGTACTGTAGCTCCTCTCGCTGGACGGGAACTTGGCGCTCGACTGGCTAGATAGAGAGATTTGAATATTTGAATTTGAAGTTGGCCTGACGTATTTTGCTACCGTAGCCCTCTGCTCCACTGTACTGTAAAGCTTGCAAGCTTTTCTTGTGTACGACCAGAAGGACCGAGTCAATTGCGCCTCCACCGCATATGCTCGTGAGATAACGGCAGGGAAGCTTTGGACTCCCGGTCAAAAGGCCAAACACTCCAATGTACCTCGTGACATCATCCTCAGGTTTGTCTTCTCTTCACATCACAGCTACGGAGGAGAGAGATAGTCAGGGAATCTCCAACCCTACGACCCAAACGGACGCGCTGGTACGTCCAGTTTTGGTCGTTTGGGTCAGCCTCCGGACACGCGGATAGTCGCGAACGTCCGTGCCTCATTTTTATTCCCAACGCTGTCTACGACCCATTTCTGCTAGTACTAGTTCATCACAGGCGAGGATGAGCTCAAGGCCCGCCGCAGCGCACGCCCTGGCTACAGAGGCACGCAGGGCAGCGCCTCCGACCTCGTCCACGACCTCTGCAGCCGCGGCGCCGCCACGGGCGAGCTGGTCGCAGGCTTGCTCGGCACGCGTCGCCGGTTCGACGCGCTCCAGGAGCTCCGCTCCCTCGCGGCCGCCCTGAAGGAGATATGCCCTAGAGGCAATAATAAAGTGGTTATTATTTATATCTTTATGTTTATGATAAATGTTTATATATCATGCTATAATTGTATTAACCGAAACATTAGTACATGTGTGATATGTAGACAACAAGAAGTCCCTAGTATGCCTCTTAAACTAGCTTGTTGATTAATGGATGATTAGTTTCATAATCATGAACATTGGATGTTATTAATAACAAGGTTATATCATTATATGAATGATGTAATGGACACACCCAATTAAGCGTAGCATAAGATCTTGTCATTAAGTTATTTCCTATAAGCTTTCGATACATAGTTACCTAGTCCTTATGACCATGAGATCATGTAAATCACTTATGCCGGAAAGGTACTTTGATTACACCAAACGCCACTGCGTAAATGGGTGGTTATAAAGGTGGGATTAAGTATCCGGAAAGTATGAGTTGAGGCATATGGATCAACAGTGGGATTTGTCCATCCCGATGACGGATAGATATACTCCGGGCCCTCTCGGTGGAATGTCGTCTAATGTCTTGCAAGCATATGAATGAGTTCATAAGAGACCACATACCACGGTACGAGTAAAGAGTACTTGTCGGAGACGAGGTTGAACAAGGTATAGAGTGATACCGAAGATCAAACCTCGGACAAGTAAAATATCGCGTGACAAAGGGAATTGGTATCGTATGTGAATGGTTCATTCGATCACCGAAGTCATCGTTGAATATGTGGGAGCCATTATGGATCTCCGGATCCCGCTATTGGTTATTGGTCGGAGTGAGTACTCAACCATGTCCGCATAGTTCACGAACCGTAGGGTGACACACTTAAAGTTGGATGTTGAAATGGTAGAACTTGAATATGGAATGGAGTTCGAATATTTGTTCGGAGTCCCGGATGAGATCCCGGACATCACGAGGAGTTCCGGAATAGTCCGGAGAATAAGATTCATATATAGGAAGTCATATTCCAAGTTTGGAAATGATCCGGTGCATTTATGGCAGGTTCTAGAAGGTTCTAGAAAAGTCCGGAAGAAATCACCATGGAAAGTAGAGTCCCGGAGGGACTCCACCTTGCATGACCAGCCAACCCTAAAGGGGAGGAGTCCAAGGTGGACTCCCCTAGGGTGGCCGGCCAACCCACCTCAAGGAAAGGTGGGAGTCCCACCTTGGGTAGGACTCCCTCCTTGAGTAGGTTTCCCACATATGGGAGGTTTTAGTGTTGGGGTCTTATTCGAAGACTTGGACTAGAACTCTTGGTGCTTTCACCTATATAATGAGGGGCATAGGAGAGGGGGCTGATCACTTCAAGCCTCAGCCTTGGCCGCACCCCTTAGAGGGCCGGCGCCCAACCCCCCTCTCTCCCCAAACCCTAGCGGTCTCTCTCCTCCACCACATCCCGCACGCTTAAGCGAAGCTCCGCCGGATTTCTCCACCACCACCGACACCACGCCGTCGTGCTGTCGGATTCAAGAGGAGCTACTACTTCCGCTGCCCGCCGGAACGGGGAGGTGGACGTCGTCTTCATCAACAACCGAACGTGTGACCGAGTACGGAGGTGCTGCCCGTTCGTGGCGCCGGAAGCGATCGTGATCAAGATCTTCTACGCGCTTTTGCAAGCGGCAAGTGAACGTCTACCGCAGCAACAAGAGCCTCATCTTGTAGGCTTTGGAATCTCTTCAAGGGTGAGACTCGATAAACCCCTCATTGCTACCGTCTTCTAGATTGCATCTTGGCTTGGATTGCGTGTTCGCGGTAGGAAAATTTTTGTTTTCTATGCAACGTTATCCTACAGTGGTATCAGAGCCGTGTCTATGCATAGATGGTTGCACGAGTAGAACACAATGGTTTTGTGGGCGTTGATGCTCTTGTTATCTTTAGTTTGAGTACTTTGCATCTTTGTGGCATAGTGGGATGAAGCGGCCCGGACTAACTTTACATGACCGCGTTCATGAGACTTGTTCCTCGTTCGACATGCAACTTGTATTGCATAAGAGGCTTTGCGGGTGTCTGTCTCTCCTACTATAGTGAAGATTCAACTTACTCTTCTATTGACAACACTAGTATCACCGTTGTGGTTCATGTTCGTAGGTAGATTAGATCTCTCTCGAAAACCCTAAACCACGTAAAATATGCAAACCAAATTAGAGACGTCTAACTTGTTTTTGCAGGGTTTGGTGATGTGATATGGCCATGATATGATGATGAATATGTATGAGATGATCATTATTGTATTGTGGCAACCGGCAGGAGCCTTATGGTTGTCTTTAATTTTCATGTTGAGTAGTATTTCAAAGTAGTTGTAATAGTTGCTACATGAGGTGAACAACCATGAAGACGGCGCCATGAACCTTGACGCTACGCCGACGATGATGGAGATCATGCCCGTTGATGATAGAGATCATATACGTGCTTTGGAGATGAAGATCGAAGGCACAAAGACAAAAGGGCCATATCATATCACATATAAACTGCATGTGATGTTAATCCTTTATGCATCTTATTTTGCTTAGATCGCGACGGTAGCATTATAAGATGATCCCTCACATTAATATCAAGATAATAAAGTGTTCTCCCCTCGTATGCACCGTTGTACAGTTCGTCGTTTCGAAGCATCTCGTGATGATCGGATGTGATAGATTCAACGTTCACATACAACGGGTGTAAGCCATGTTGCACACGCGGAATACTTGGGTTTGCTTGACGAGCCTAGCATGTACGGACATGGCCTCGGGACAACGGAAACCGAAAGGTTGAACACGAGTCATATGGATGATATGATCAACATGTTGATGTTCACCATTGAAGCTACATCATCTCACGTGATGATCGGTTTTGGTGTAGTGGATTTGGATCGTGTACCACTTAACAACTATGAGGGATGTTGTATTAAGTGGGAGTTCATTAGTAATTAGATTAAAACATGAACTAATTATCATAAACATAGTCTCGAGTAGTATTTTGAATTAATTTTGTAGTATTGGCATCCGTTTTCTACCATGCGCTAGTCTTGTTATTGAGATAGAAATACTTGTTAAAATCTGACAAGAAACTTTACGGATTGGTACCGTATTGTTAAAGAATCAAGAAATGATTAAGTCCTATTGCAAACTTTTAGTAAACCTCACATTTTTGATTCAGAGAGCTATGTTTTCAATTAGTACCTAAAGTTATCTTGTCTCCATGAAACTTGAAGTTCAAATCTGTTTGAAAAGTAAGGAGCTGAAATTTAGTTTTCAGAAATAATCAAGGTATGAGATATATATGATATCTAAGACCTTATTGCAAGATGATAGAATATAATTTGGTGAGACTACATAAACTCATAAAGTTTTATGGGAATGTACGAAGGTTGAAGACGCAAGGCGTCCCAATCCTCCAACTATTGGGGCTCTAACAATATTCGCATATCCATGAAGTGATCATCCTTAGTATGCACCGTTGCTAAGACTCGTCGTTTCGAAGCATCACGTGATGATCGGGTGTTATAGATTCTACGTGTGCATACAACGGGTGCAAGCCAGATTTGCACATGCGAATACTGAGGTTATACTTTACGAGCCTAGCATGTACAGACATGGTCTCGAAAAGGTCTTCATGATATGATAATATTATGAGTGAAATTGTTCATCATATTAAAAGGTTACTAATAGTAAAATCCGGAACACTTGTCATATGATGATCAACTTCAAAGTAAGAACCTCGAGGTTATTGGTATTTGACCAACAAACCTAGAAGTTATTTATGTTGAAGTGTTTTTCTGAATAATGAGGAAAGCTAAAAGAGAAACTACAAAAAGATTATTGGCAGAAAGAAAGAAAAGACTAGAAAGTCTAGCTCAGGTGTATATAAATGATATACATGTTATGAATGTATTCCTTGTTTGGTCACACAATGAAATTCTTGGGTATTAGTACCATATTGGTTGGTATGAAGTGTCATACAAAACAACGCAATACAAGAATACAATGGCCTAAGTGATCGATAAGGAATATGATAGGAATGCACGTCTGGAACAAAAATAAAGTGTTATTATGTTCATCATTGGCATTCTATCTAGCCCTTAGAATTTATAATAAAGAACTTAATAATTGTTATTTTGCTCTGGTCAAATGAAAAACAATGAGTTGTTCAAATTATGACATTACTCCATGTACGATGGATAAGTTATTATAAATCTTAATGGTGAAACACACACACATAATACTGACGCTAAAAGGCAAATGATTTGAATTCCACTTATTTGTGGAACCGCCATTTAGGTCATGTTAGAAAGGAACGCATGAAGGAACTCCATGCAAATGGATTTTTGGAGTCATCTGATTTTTTGAATCGTTTGGCGCTTGCAAATCTTTTCTAAAGAGAATGATTAAAATACCGTTCATAGGCCAAAAGTTGAACGGGCAACTAACTTAGTGGAAAAATACATGATGATGTATATGGTTCACTGGGCATAGTTGTGTGCGGGAGATTCTTCTACTTCATGAAAACTTTCAACAATGAATTGAGTATATATATGTGGATATATTCAATAAGGAAGAAGTTTGAAACATTTGAATGGATTCAAATGAATTTCAGTATGAAGTGGAAATCATCGTAATAGAAATCAAATATCTATGATTGGATCATGGTGGAAATATTTGAATTACGAGTTTTAGCGAACATCTAAGAGAGTTATGAAATTGTTCTACAACTTACGTTTCTTGGAGTATCATAGTGATGATGAAGTATCCAAGAGATATATCCAAACTTTGTTGGATCAATGATGAAATAAAATATTGATGCCATTATATTTTTGTGGATTATGCTTTAGTGACTACCGCTTTTACACTGAATAGAGCATCATCATGATCCGTTGAAATGACACCATACAAGTTATGGCATGGGTATAAACCCTAATAGTCAATCAAAATCGGATGAATGTCTTTGTTGGTTATCCCAAGAGATTTAATTGGGAATTCTTCCCACGAGACAAAGACAAAAGTGTTTGTCAATGTTTCTTATTTCCGAGAAATTGTTTCGAGTGAAGTATTTGAGTGGGAGGACAATATAATTTGATAAGGTTTATGAACCTGAGCATAATGATCGAGTAGCGCAACATCGGAATTGGTTTCGGAAGCGGCCACGACGATCATGTCTCTCATGACTACAAAGTGTTTTAGCCATGGAGATCGAAGTACATATTGAACCTTGTAGGTATGGTTTACTTTGTGATCAAATAAATGATTTGTGGACAAAGGATTGATTTTGAACAATGATAAACCAACTACAAAACAAAGAAGTTATGATGGGCCCTGACTCCGTTAAAATGGCCATACGCCATGAAATCCAAGATAGATGAATACTTTATGAAAGTAAATGGATCTATGAAATTGATAGACTTGGATGAAATATCCTTGAAGAAAGCTTGACTTATCGAAAAATTGTTTACGACAAAGTTCAAAGAGTTGAATACGATAAGATTAGATCTTCCGTAGCAATGCTTATAGTCTATGTGGATTATTCTAGTAATCACTACATATTTCTTTTATGAGATATGCTAGCAGGATGGCAAAATACATTACTTATCAGAAGTATGTATTAAAGGTGTATACAAGATACAACCAAGAGTTTTGCTGGTCCGTGGAATACTAGATAGGTATACGAACTTCAATTGGATGAAGTAAGTATTACGGAGTTGGAATCTTCACCAGATGAAATAGTCAAAGAGTTTTTGATTTCATCAGAGACGATGAAGAAGCTTGCATTTGCAAGAAATTAAGTGGGAGCGCTAAGACACATTTATAATATTTTATGTAGGTGACATATAGTTGGTTATAAATGATGTAATTATATACTTGATTAAAAAAAGGTTTCATTGAGAATTAACTTCAATGAAAGGATATGGACTGAAACAAATTTAGTGTCAAGATCTATGAAGATAGATTGAAACACATAAATAAGTTGAAGTCAAAGTGCATATGATGGATATTGAAGTAGTTCAATATAGAAATATTAAGAAAATGTTCTTGTCATGTGAAGATTTAACAAGACTTGAGTGTATCTGACACTCAATGAGTAAAAACACATGAGTGATTATAGATCACGAATAATATGTACACAATCAGATATCATGTGCTATAAAGTGTTATGAGCATATACCAGGATGATTCATATGATGATCATTGGACAACGAGTAAGAATATCCTTGAGTACTTTAGAAGAACTAAGGATATATATATATATATATATTTGTATGAAGAAATGACAAACAAATCGCTGTAAGGTGTTACACCGATATTGGTTTTGTCACATATAAAATATAATTTCAATCTCAAATTAGACTAAGTGTTGTTTTAAAAGGTAGCACAATGAGCTAGAAGTTGTCTATGCTATATTTAGAAGAGTTCTAAAATATTGTGACGGATTCTACAAAAGAAGGCAGAGTATGTCATTATTTTGACAATGACAAAGGATGTTAAGTCAAGAGGTTCTTTGAGAACTTGGTGCAGTTCCGACAGAGTCAGAATTTTGAAGCTATATTGTGTGTGACAATATTAGTGACATATTTCAGACAGCGGAATTAAGGTTTCACCAGAAGACCAAACATATTTAATGCCGACTCATTTGGAAAATGAGTGATGCGTGAAGACGCAAATGAAATTGCAAAATACATACGTTTCTGAGTGTGTCAGAACCGTTGACTAAAGCTCTCCCTAGGGCAAAGTATGACCAACACCAGAATGCCATGGGTGTTAGGTACCTTACAATGTAATCTAGATTATTGACTCTAGTGCAAGTGGGAGACTGAAGGAGATATGCCCTAGAGGCAATAATAAAGTGGTTATTATTTATATCTTTATGTTTATGATAAATGTTTATATATCATGCTATAATTGTATTAACCGAAACATTAGTACATGTGTGATATGTAGACAACAAGAAGTCCCTAGTATGCCTCTTAAACTAGCTTGTTGATTAATGGATGATTAGTTTCATAATCATGAACATTGGATGTTATTAATAACAAGGTTATATCATTATATGAATGATGTAATGGACACACCCAATTAAGCGTAGCATAAGATCTTGTCATTAAGTTATTTCCTATAAGCTTTCGATACATAGTTACCTAGTCCTTATGACCATGAGATCATGTAAATCACTTATGCCGGAAAGGTACTTTGATTACACCAAACGCCACTGCGTAAATGGGTGGTTATAAAGGTGGGATTAAGTATCCGGAAAGTATGAGTTGAGGCATATGGATCAACAGTGGGATTTGTCCATCCCGATGACGGATAGATATACTCCGGGCCCTCTCGGTGGAATGTCGTCTAATGTCTTGCAAGCATATGAATGAGTTCATAAGAGACCACATACCACGGTACGAGTAAAGAGTACTTGTCGGGAGACGAGGTTGAACAAGGTATAGAGTGATACCGAAGATCAAACCTCGGACAAGTAAAATATCGCGTGACAAAGGGAATTGGTATCGTATGTGAATGGTTCATTCGATCACTGAAGTCATCGTTGAATATGTGGGAGCCATTATGGATCTCCAGATCCCGCTATTGGTTATTGGTCGGAGTGAGTACTCAACCATGTCCGCATAGTTCACGAACCGTAGGGTGACACACTTAAAGTTGGATGTTGAAATGGTAGAACTTGAATATGGAATGGAGTTCGAATATTTGTTCGGAGTCCCGGATGAGATCCCGGACATCACGAGGAGTTCCGGAATAGTCCGGAGAATAAGATTCATATATAGGAAGTCATATTCCAAGTTTGGAAATGATCCGGTGCATTTATGGCAGGTTCTAGAAGGTTCTAGAAAAGTCCGGAAGAAATCACCATGGAAAGTAGAGTCCCGGAGGGACTCCACCTTGCATGACCAGCCAACCCTAAAGGGGAGGAGTCCAAGGTGGACTCCCTAGGGTGGCCGGCCAACCCACCTCAAGGAAAGGTGGGAGTCCCACCTTGGGTAGGACTCCCTCCTTGAGTAGGTTTCCCACATATGGGAGGTTTTAGTGTTGGGGTCTTATTCGAAGACTTGGACTAGAACTCTTGGTGCTTTCACCTATATAATGAGGGGCATAGGAGAGGGGGGCTGATCACTTCAAGCCTCAGCCTTGGCCGCACCCCTTAGAGGGCCGGCGCCCAACCCCCTCTCTCCCCAAACCCTAGCGGTCTCTCTCCTCCACCACATCCCGCACGCTTAAGCGAAGCTCCGCCGGATTTCTCCACCACCACCGACACCACGCCGTCGTGCTGTCGGATTCAAGAGGAGCTACTACTTCCGCTGCCCGCTGGAACGGGGAGGTGGACGTCGTCTTCATCAACAACCGAACGTGTGACCGAGTACGGAGGTGCTGCCCGTTTGTGGCGCCGGAAGCGATCGTGATCAAGATCTTCTACGCGCTTTTGCAAGCGGCAAGTGAACGTCTACCGCAGCAACAAGAGCCTCATCTTGTAGGCTTTGGAATCTCTTCAAGGGTGAGACTCGATAAACCCCTCATTGCTACCGTCTTCTAGATTGCATCTTGGCTTGGATTGCGTGTTCGCGGTAGGAAAATTTTTGTTTTCTATGCAACGTTATCCTACACGCCCACCTGCCACCAGTCCGTCAAGGAGAGAGGCGCGGGGCGGCGCGGCCGCCGTCGGCAGGCAGCGGGGCGAGGCGAGATGGCGAGGCGCGGCCAGCGGCGGCGGCCCGAGGCGCGTCCAGGCGAGGCGACGGCCCGAGGGCGCGTCCAAGCGAGGCGCGGCCAGCGGCGGCGGCCCGAGGCACCGCCGAGGCGCGTCCAGGCGAGGCGCTTCATGTGGTGCCCCGCTCCCTGCCCTCCCCAGCGGGCGCGTCCCCATGCGCTGCCGCCGACGCGGCCCCGTTCCTCGTCGCGGATGCGGTGCCCCTTGCCGCCGTGGGCAGCTAGGCGCGAGCTGGGCGGAGCGGCACCCCCGGCCATGGCGCGGGCGTCCTGGGCAGAGCGGCGCGCTGCCGTCTTGGGCTCGGTTGTGGCGAGGCACGCACGGCGAGCTCCGCCCCCGTTGCGCCGTTGCGAGGCACGCATGGCGAGCTCCGCCCCCGTCCCGCTCCGGCGAGCTCCGCCCCATCTTCATCTTGCTTGGCGGCGTCGAGGTCCGAGGCGCTCATTTCGACTCCGGCGACTTCTAGCTGGGATGAAAAAAAAAGGAGGCGACGACGCCGGTGGTCTCCAGCGGAGGTGGACGGCGGAACTGAGCTAGGCGAGCTCCAATCCGGCGGGGAGGTTGAAGGTATCCATAGGAAAAAGCAGTCAGGGAGGGAGCAGGGGAGAGAGAAGATGTGTCTGCTTTTTCCTGTCACTGCCAAATGGGCCATGAACGGACATGTGCGGATGAAAAGAACGCCCGCGGTCGTCCGGCTCAACCCAAATCTCACGCAAATTTAAGCTAGCTTTGCGTCGTGCCAGACCTCACGGGCCGTCCGTTTTGCATTTGGGTTTGCGCGTTGGGACGCGTTTTTACCCAAAAGGACGCACGCGGACGTTTTGCGTACCCGCGTTGGAGATGCACTCAGTACTCGATAGGGCATGTACTAGTAGCTTGTATCGGTTCAGTGGCTAATCTTGATGAAAATAGAGGGTAGGCTCGTAAAAATCAAAAAACATCACAAAGGGTATTCGATTTTTTTTGTGAAACACAGTACAGACGCAGACACTCATACATACGTACACACACTCACTTCTATGAACGCAGACACGCAGACCCTATCCCTATGAGCACCTCCGAGAGACCGGGTCTAAGAAACTGATCTGACAGGTCTTGAAATTGACGAAGTTACTATGAACGTCTCGCTATCGACGGGAAACGTCATCTTGCACTGAAGAATATTCCGTATTTTTAACGAGACACCAAAGTGTCAAATCTGGAATTTAAACTCTGATGGGCTGGGGGTGTCACCGCCCTCCTAACCATCCAAACACAAATTGGTTCTCAAGCCCATTTGATATTACAAATATAGCTTGTGTATTTCAATCTTATAAATGAAATTACACCAGAAAGTGCATTTAGATATTACCATGTCATAACTTGGGGCGTGGGAATAAAAAAAAGTTAGAATTGTATTTGAGCATAAAAATAAATGCTAGAAAATTATTGGACTTAATTTTGTGTCAAGCGTGTGAAGAGGCCGTATCAAGTGCCACGTGCAGTGGAAGCCGCGATGGGTACCTTCTAAGAAAATTCCAGCAGATGCACTACCTCACACACCTTTGCTCTTGCTTACGTCTTTATTTATTTGTTCTTAGCAGATGCTAAAACCATGACATAAGATTGGTAACCAACTCTTATTATGCAGTATTCTCAAAATAATATTCCTATTATAAAATGCTACTTCGAGTTAAAAATATGAAACATTTAGCAAAAATAAAAATGTAAACAGACTTGTAAATCCAGACTAGCTAGGGATATGAAATGGTAGCTATAGCGTAAACACAAATGTAAACATATTTTGTACATCTAATTAACGTATTTCTACATGTAGACAATAGTACATGATACATGTCAATATAGCACAATATTGTAGATCCAAGTAACACATTAATACTGCAACAAACAAATGATAGATCTAACTACACGAATAAAATATGGATTTAACTCACCGTATAATCCAATCTTGCTACCAACATAAATAAAAGGTAAACATGCAAAATCTAACAACGTAAGCCTACGGGAGGGGGAGGGCGTAGTCTCGCACCATCGTGGCCATGGTGGTGGTCGAGGACGAGAAGGTTTGGTAGCCACAACAAAGACGCCCGAGGGACATTGTGTAGTGTGTTTCCTTTGGGCCAAGAGCTCGAGAAAACCATCAAGGTTTCCGACAAGGTAATGTCCATAGAGCATTTGTGCTTTGAGCTTCACTTATTTGCGCTCAAATATTCTAACATCGCGATTTCTAAATTTCACGGTGTAGCATTACTCATTTTTGTGACATCGTAGCTATCCTTGGTTGCGTTCTATGGAGGACACAATGCCTAGCCGGTCAAGGTCCACTTCAAAATTTTGAGCGGTCGGAATGCCGAGCTCGAGAATGATGTCGATGAGAAGTCCGATGGACTTCCAAATCTCTCCTTAATTGGACTTGGTTAGATCAGTAGACCTTCCGGTAAGGAAAACCGTGTCACCAAATGATACGATGATTTGTATTCTTGATTCAAGTCTAAACCTTGCTCTTCTACTTATCCTCTAATTTGCATTATTTACTTATTTTGATTTCGTTCAACCTTCGTTTTTATCACCACCTCATTACTCAATCCATAAACACCGAGTCAGACCGTATCCAGATGGACCTCCATCGTCCCTAGGTCAAGGCCAACAATGTCAACAAAGAGGCTTTGAGAACAGATTAACATGCGTGGTACCAGCAGTGAGGCATGCGTCATGAGTGGGGAACATCTCCATGTTGATGAAGATCCAAATATGCAGCTCCTTGTCGGCATTGTCGGTGAAGAGCGCCAGAACCCACTACAAGAAAAGTTCTGATAGACAACGTCTCAAAATCGTCCGCTAAGGGGTATTTTTCGTCGCCTATGGGCCTAACCCGACGATATGGGTTCTGTTGTGGAAACTGCGTCAGGCAAAGTCCAACGACGTTTTTTCGGTCCGTCGCGCTTGGGCGCCCTTCCGCCACGGAAAATCGGACCGTTGCGCAAGTGTTTCCGGGAGCCCGTTGACCGCCGACGTCATGCAACCGACACGTGGCGGACGCCGTTAACCGGCGGCTAACGGCGTTAACCGGCTGAAACCCCGTGGTAGATGGTAGGCCCACACGAGGCCCGCCACGTCTTAAGCGGGCCGGGCAAGCCGACATAGTTTGACCGGTCAACTATATAGCCGGGCTGGTCCATTAGTTACGTGGGCCGGGCCTAACCTCTAAGGTTGATCGGTCAAAACTTAAATGGGCCGGCCCATTTAACATGTGGGGTCCACCTTACAACGAATCGGGCCGGCCCAAGAAGCAAGTGGGCCGGGCCAAAACACGAGTGGGTCCCACTTTTCCGTTAAAGGGCCGGCCCATTTAGTGTGTGGGGTCCACCGTATAGCAAGTGGGCCGGGCCAAAAACACGAGTGGGTCCCACTTTCCGGTTAAAGGGTCGGCCCATTTAGTATGTGGGGTCCACCATATAGCAAGTGGGCCGGCCCAACAAGATAGTGGGCCGGGCCAAAAACACGAGTGGGTCCCACTTTCCCGTTAAAGGGCCGGCCCATTTGGTGTGTGGGGTCCACCATATAGCAAGTGGGCCGGCCCAACAAGATAGTGGGCCGGGCCAAAAGCACAGGTGGGTCCCACCTTCCTATTAAAAGGCCGGCCCATTTAGTATGTGGGGTCCACCATATAGCAAGTGGGCCGGCCCAACAAGATAGTGGGCCGGGCCAAAAAAACACAGGTGGGTCCCACTTTCCAATTAAAAGGCCGGCCCATTTAGTATGTGGGGTCCACCATATAGCAAGTGGGCGGGCCCAACAAGATAGTGGGCCGGGCCAGAAACACATGTGGGTCCCACCTTCCTGTTAAAGGGCCGGCACATTTACCATGTGGGACCACCATATAGCAAATGGGCTGGCCCAACAAGATAGTGGGCTGGCCCAATAAGCATGTGGATCCCACTATCGTGTAACCGGGCCGGCCTACTAAAGAAGTGGGCCGGCCCAAAATGAAAGTGGGTCCCACACTACTGTAAGTGGGCCGGCCCAATCTGTTGTAGTGCCCTACTTGTTTGACTAGTCAACTTGCATTAAATTTCATGAGCCTAAAATTTGATATCAATGATACACACAATTACATACACAAATAAAACAAGTAGGAAAATTACAAGGCAATTCATGTGCCCAAATAAAAAAATTAAATAGAATCATTGAGGACTTCTATTAGCATCATCAATAACACGTTGACATTTGGCAATCGCCTTGATTGAATCTAGTGTACTCTTTGTCAACATATCGCCTACGGATCTTAAAGAAGCAATACCATGTCTTTTATAAAGTACAGCCTTGAGATATTTACTGTTTGATGAAAGCAATGGTCTAGGTTGACGGCTATGAGAAGATGCATCAGAAGAAATATCAGAAGTTTTTGTGGGCCTCACTTCTAATGAAGATTGCTTCATCACAACTGCATTCTGATAATAATGCACAAAGATTTAAGCGATGAACTATGCAAACATTTATTATGCAATGTAGATATAAGATAATAACAAGTTGCATAAATAAGACAATGTATGGAACTTGTACTAAGCACAAACTTACATCATAATGTTGCACATGGTCGCTACGGATCCTTTTTGGCGACTATCTTCTAATGATGATCTGCTTCATTAAAACTGCATTCGGTAACATTGCAAACATAGTTACAAGAATTAACTATTCAAACATGTATTACGCAATGTAGAGATCGGATAACGAGATGTAGCAGTAAATAAGCACAAGATAAGATAAGATGCATGTACTAAGCACATACCGGCTCGCTGCAGGTCCTTCTCTTGCGTGCACTAGTCGTGGTCAACATGCCTGTCATTTTAGGTTCAGCCATCAAGTGAAATGCTAATCCTCCTCGCTCCATTGTCCTTAATCCGTGTTTAGATATCACATTTAAGACCAAGTCAGCTGGTTTCAAATAACAAAAAACTTGAGCCGCCAAATGAATAAGCCAATATTTACCGGATATCGATTAAAACCAACTAGATGTTGCTTTGCATGAGATACGAATTTCGGACATTCGGATTTAGAGTAGGGTAATGCCAAGGTTTTCCACATAAAGTAAACCGGCATTAAGAATGACCAAATGTCAAGTTCAAATCACCTTCGCAGTTTCTCCAAGACAAGCATATCAAATAGGCAGAAACATAGTAAAGCATGAATGGCATTGCTATGGCAGGGTTCCAAGTGTTAATCTCTTGCATAAGGAACAATGCATATAGGTTATAGATAATAACGGAAGTAAACCGCCAAAATTACCAACCAAGAACTCAGATTCCAACCTTCCCTAGCGTCCCCGCCGTTAATGTTGGATGTTCTAATAAGTGGTTCGCATGATCAATCCCTAGGAAAAATAACATTGACAAGTCGGCCTACGATAATACAAAGACCAGACATGCACGCAGCAATAACTATATAAGCTAAAGACGAGGTATAAGAGCAAGCAGATTGGAAATGCACATAGCATGATTATAAAAGCAAGTGTGAGAATAGCGGACACGAGAAAACAGCTAGCGACTAGCGGTGAGCTAATGACGTGGTATAAGAAAAAGCAGATTGGAAATGCCCATAGCATGACTATAAAAGCAAGTGCGACAATAGCATGCAAGTACAAAAACGAGTTGGCAAGCAAATGAATGGGTATAAGGCTATAAATATGTGGATGCACACAGTGTCGAGTAGAATGAACAGGATGGTAGCGACCGGATAATGCTTTTGTACTCGTACAATATTTAAACAAACTTCATGCGAAGCAACACATCAAGAAAGTTAACGGCATATGAGATCTGCAAATAACTACACAAAACATGGCTAAAGAAACACCGCGATCTAACGGGCCAGCGTACTAACCAAGCTGCGGCGGGGTGGACGGGGCGGCAACTTGCATTCCAGCGGCGGCGAACGCGGGAGACGATGAATCGACCCTGTTTCGAGTAGAAGCGGGCGTTAGTGAAGCAGATCCGGTTGGCCGGCAAGGGATTCGGTGAAGTTGATACAGCCGCCGCGCCGAGGTAGTCGGTGGCGAGGTCGGCGGTGAAGCGGATCCGTCGGTGGCGAGGTCGGCGGTGAAGCAGATCCGTCGGTGGCGAGGTCGGCGGTGAAGCAGATCCGTCGGTGACGAGGGCGGCGGGGGAGCGGATCAGGTGGGTGGACAGCCAACACGATCAAGGCTACGCTCGTGGAGGAGTATGCCGGCGGCGAGCGGATCTAGTACTCGTAGAGAGTCGAGCTTTGGCGTGTGAGAGTATTTTTGAGCTAATGGGGCGAATGGTTGGTGGGTGGGTGTGGGCCCGTGGGGAGGGTTCGGGATCTAGGCAAGATATTTCATTGTTACCGAATGAGCCCTCCATGGTTGGTGGGTTGTAGCTTCCGGACCAGTGGTTAAAAGGGTAAAACTGGTCACGGGATTTTCGAATGGATGCGGCGGGATGATTTGGCGCGCGGCCGAAATTTTCAGTTTCAAGCTACGAGCGTAACGACAAAAATAATGTTCTTCCCCGTGGAGCTCTCATTTCTTCCTCTTCTCTTTCTCTCTCGAGTCTCTCCCACTCCCCCGGCTCCTCTCCCACTTCTCTCCGGCGGCCTCGCCGGCCGGAGACGAGGCCGACTTCTCTCTCGTATATTGTACACCCTCCGAACTAAATTAATTGATTCAACTTTCCTTAGACGTGTATGTATCTAGAGTAAAAACATGTGTGGATACATCCATATTTAGATAAGCAAAGTTGAGTCGGCTAATTTGGATCCGAGGGAGTTAGTGTTGTTGTAAGCTTAGATCCAAGTGTTTCCCATGAGCGGAATGGCGCAATGGAGTCGGGGATCTCGTCATCGGCTTCAGATCCGGCCTATGGTGAATCCGGCGGATCTTGCCGGCCAAACCCCGATCCGGTGCCATCAATGTGATGGCGCTAACGGTGAGGCTTGCTTTGGTCGAGCTTCGGATCCGGCCAATGGGGAAGTCAAGCTGCTAAAGTTCACAAGCTCGGGGCATACAACGGCGTCATCCGTCTTGCCCGTGCACATCTTGGCCTTTCAGCGGCCCTTCTCAGAGCCAATATGCCGTTGCTGAGGCCCTTCTTCTCCTTCGTCCTGGCGACTACCGGCGACACCGTCCCAAGTGGTGCGTCCCCGGCGACGGAGTTGCTCGGAAAGGATGCGGAGCAGAGATCCGATGTGCGGTCGAGAAGGACTCGATTGATTTTCTTCTATATGTTTTGGGGTCCTTTTTGTAAAGTTGCAGGTTCTATTAGTTATTGTCTAGTACTTTTGGTCCTCTATGTAATTTTTTGGACTAGTTTCCATTGGCACTCGATAAACTTGAATTTTGACAAGTTCACAGGGAAAAAATTCCTTTGCACATATGGCCTATCATGTATAAACATTCTTGAGATTTAAACTATATGTAATGTGCCATGCATTAACCCTAAACCATATATATGTAACTAACCCTAGCTGATCAAACCCTACTTAATTAAAACAAATAACCCTAAACTATACGCATGCACTTTATGCGCAAAGGCGCGGTGCCTCTAATAATGTGTGTGCGCACTCGATCGATGATCCCTAAACCTTATACAACCCTGAAACCCTAATCCCTAATCCCTAAACCCTAAACACCCTAAACACTAAACCCTATACCCTAAACCCTAACCCTAACCCTAAACCCTAATTAAACCCTATATATAGGCCAACGACACTTAATTGTGCATCAAGCAAGCCATGGGTGCCTCGCGGTCCTCTAATTAAATTAAATGTGCCATGCATTAACCCTAAACCATATATATGTAACTAACCATAGCTAATCAACCCTACTTAATGAAAACACATAACCCTAAAGTATACTAGCTATAACCCGATCTAATAAAAACATGCTCTATATATAGCAACTAGCTAGCAAACCTTAGATTAACACCAATTAATATATACATGGCCTATATCGATCATGTTGTATAACATATCCCTGAGATTCATTAATTAATTATATAATTATCGTGATAAATTAATTAACTCTAATTTTGACAAGTTCTCTCGAAAGAAAACACATTTGATTAAGTTGCCTCATAATATATATATATATAATTAGTGTGCATGCATGTCCTACCATGCATTCGTGCATATATTTTAATGTATATTTGAACATATTCTTGGGGATTTCAATCTCTCTCTCTCTCTCGATCATCTATATATCGTTGGTGGCCAAAAAACACACATATATATGCATGCAATTTATGCGTAAAGGCGCGGGTGCCTCTAATAATGTGTGTGCGCACTCGATCGATGATCCCTAAACCTTAAACAACCCTAAAACCTTAAATATATAATCCCTAATCCCTAAACCTAAACACCCTAAACACTAAACCCTAAACCCTAGACCCTAAACCCTAACCCTAACCCTAACCCTAAACCCTAGCTAACCCTAAACCCTAATTAAACCCTATGTATAGGCCAACGACACTTAATTGTGCATCGAGGAGGCCAGGGGTGCCTCTCGCGGTCCTCTAATTAAATTAAATGTGCCATGCATTAACCCTAAACCATATATATGTAACTAACCCTAGCTAATCAACCCTACTTAATTAAAACACATAACCCTAAACTATACTAGCTAGCTATAACCCGATCTAATAAAAACATGCTCTATATATAGCAGCTAGCTTGCAAACCGTAGATTAACACCAATTAAGATATACATGGCCTATATCGATCATGTTGTATAACATATCCCTGAGATTCATTAATTAATTATATAATTATCGTGATAAATTAATTAACTTGAATTTTGACAAGTTCTCTCGA